>NC_064598.1:33062050-33371336 GCF_943734845.2 Anopheles funestus | reverse complement strand
AATATTCATGACAATCGTACACGTACACGGTTACACACTCACACACATACACTTACGCAATAGCTAAATGCATATACATATACACACGCACAGACACACACACACTAACACGCATGTGCGGGGTAAACAAAATCTGACCGATGTTGTTGATAATTTTCCAGTAATACTTAACCTTCACTCTCTTGCTTCCTTTCTGCTTTTTTCACTCATTTTCTTCTCACTTGCGCAAATCAACACGCTGCTTTTATACCACTTTTCTTAAGCTACTTTGCGCAGCACGCGCGCACACAGACACACACTAAACACAATGAGCGAGTGAGCAAGCACAACATTTTTGCACAACGTGATTGACACATTCACAGACACTTTTATCATAATAATTGCAGAACTCGCGCGGATGCATTTTCTTCCTGCAACAACACACAGCAAACTTAGATATTGATATACATACGCACACGCGCGCGCGGACACACACACGCATACACATTTAAATTTGAAAAAAAAACATACGACGTGCACTAGCCATTCAATGAACACGCAGATATGAGCTAAAGGAAAAATCAACACACGCCGGCTGACTTTTCTATCGGCTCCTCGTTGCAAACTGAACAGCGTATAACAGCACCAACAAAAAATAAATAATTATACAAAATATACGAATACGAATTTAACACTACACCCCCTATTTCAGACATAATTTTTCAAATCCCTTAACCGATATTAAACTGGTAATCATCAAAAACCTTAGAACACCAACCAACTGACAGGTAAATATAATTGGTAAGGCGAAAAAATCACTTTTTGGATGCTTTTAAACAAAAACTTAAAACTCCGTCTCTTTTATGCGCTGTAGGCTTTGGTACGGCAGTCCTGAGGTATCTACGAAATAGGTTCTGAAAATATAGAAGAAAAAGAATATTATTATTAGATTAATGTATAAATATGTATCATAAATGGCGTCATAAACGTTGAGGTAAATTGCATAAATAAAAAAAATTGAATCAATCTTTTTTTTAAAGTGTTTTGTACTAATATTTGCGTGTGTGTAATATTCGCCAGAAAAGATTCGTTCCATGTAAGAGTATCAATTTGATGGCATTTCAAATACACTAGACGTTGATTATCCGGGGGCGGATTAACCGGTGGTTAGATTAACCGTGCGCCGAAAATTGACAGCTGTTCAACCGTGGTGCACATTTGTACTGATGTCAGTTTGGTTAAAATTATTCAAATCATCACCAAACGATATATTTGAAATGATTTTTTTTACATTCTAAATTGTAATTGGTTATATTTATTATCTTTATCTTTATTTAGATATATAAATGGCCTTGATATTTACGGGACTATTATCCGTGGAAATCGATTAACCGGCATCAGTCCCAAAGTGGGTAAAGAGACTAGGTGGGCTTATAGCTTTGACGCGGTAGACATATTGAAAACCAATTAGAAGTTTGTGGGTTCGATTGTGATACATATATTTTCACTCACACACATAGCACATTCCAAAGGATTCGCTCACATACATTTACAAAAAATCGAACCCATAAACGTCAAATTTTAATTCATTTTTCTACAGCGCAGCTGTCAAATCGTTAGGGATAAGCCCACCTGATATCTATACCCACTTTGATCAGTCCAGTCCCGAGCACCCCGGATATTCGACTTTCTACTGTTATTGCAACTAGATACAGTGGAACGCCGATTATCCGTGCTCATCGGGACTCAGCCCTTGTCGGATAAACGCCTATCACGGATAATAGACAAAACTCTTTTTATTGATAAATATTAGTGTTTAGTATGTACTGGGTGGACTTTTTTTCTAAATCTAAATGTAAATTTTCTTAGGTGCACTTTGCAAAAGAAATCTGTTCTATTTGGTCGAACTTCAGCCAATTGTACCATTTCCTATTGCGATTTTTATTTCTTGCCATCACCGGTTTGCACTTAAGGTGTCTTTGGAGCACGCCTTTGGAACTGTCATATCCGAGCTGCACGGATAAAAGGTACCCGGATAATCGGCGCTCCACTGTATTAGTATTTTAAAATCGGCCTATAAATAAACCCTGTAAGCATATGTTCATGTGTCAAACCGTATCCGAACGAAATTGTAAACAAACTAATTTTGGGGGTGTTCTTATCTTTCAAGCCTTGCATATTTCGTGTGGAAAATTATGAAAACGTGCCGAAAACCTTGTGAACATATTCTGGTGTAATGGAAATAATCAATCGAACACATCTTCAGACAAACGAAAAATGCCGTTCATATCGTGAACTGTTAATTCCATCAATAGAAACAAAAACTCCACCTTCGACATGCCGGAAGCAGCTGCAACATTTGTATTTCGTGAATGCACAATTTTACACCAAAACAATTCCTTGTTTAATCGCTGGCAAACTGCAAAACAAAGTGTGTCACATCTTGCAAAACGATTCCCAACTTACACCGAGAAAATCCCACCCCCCGGGGGCCCCGATTCGGGATGCCTTGTGGCAGTAAGAAATTAAGCTTTACAACTCACCCAACCCACAACCCTCTAACTGTGTTCACAACCGGGGAAAAACAAAACGCGAGAAAGCGCATCGAAGAAAAGATTGTGTAAAATCAGACACGGCCAAAGTGGAACTGGCGATTGAACGGCAAGAGAAACCGCGAAACGGAGCATATAAATTGAAACGCGCTTTCGAAAGCAACACGCGGTAGTTTTCTTTTCGTCTTTTTTTTCGGGCTCTATAAATTCCACCGGATTCAGAGTGTCAAAAAAAAATGTTCGACGCTCGAAAAGCATTTTGACGATGCCGGGAAAAGCAATGCAAAAAAACAACAAACCTCAACAGTAACTTCAGTTTGGAAATGGTTTGAGTTACCCGGATACCACCCCGTTCGGTACCATGGATAGCACTCGTGTACGAAGATACAAAAGCCGGATAAGAGTGGCATGCATGGAAAATGGCAACAGAACTCAACATCTTCGTACCGTTTGGCGTCTTCAAAATGGGCCCTCCCCAAAAAATGCACATTGCACAAAGCTGCTCCATACACACACATACATCAGACAGTAAAATAATCATTTAAAAAAAAAAATAATAAAAATAAATACACTAACACAACTCGATTCTGTCCACCTTTCCACTTCGCCTGTCATCATCTCATTTGCTTTGCTTCACGTTTGAATAATTTTGCGCAGCAGCTGTGCGCGCCAAACGTGCCGGCGCAACGAAACGTTGGGAATGATTTTCATATTTTGCTCAATTTTAACCTCTCAAAAGTTAAAACTTTGTCCATTGCCGTTTTCGGCGCCCTACCATCATCATACCAGCGTATTTTTTTCCAAAAAGGCAAGGCCTACCCACCCATCATGGGCACTACTTATGATGGTCAGCTTCTTCAAAATGTTTAGCTTCTTTATAAGCGGTTCCCTTTCGTTGCCATGGTGCGGCTCTTATGGAGCCAGTTTGCCATTCCAAAACTGTGAAACGCGAAACGAACCGCACCGATGGTGTACGCTGCTAAACAACGGCGGAATATGAAACGGCAGCTTGCAAGAAAACGAACACTTAACCGTGTGTTTGGGTATCTCGACCGCGGCGTGGCTGTGCGGTTCAGAAGATAAACGAGCGATTGCGCCGATGTTGGACAGAACGGACCGCATACGCTCGAAACAACAATCAGCCAAACCTCATCCACAGCGCACACCTTCGGAACGAAACGATACCAATGGTTCACTCTGCTGGCAAGCGAATGGCTGCTGGAACCACATCCTGGCAATCGTTGCGGCGCCCTGCTCTGTTCGGTAACGGTGGGTGCGAACGTTAGCTAAAGTAGGACAGAATTCAATTCTTACAAATTCCATTTTTTTAATTTTGAATTAAGTTGAATTATTGCTTAAATATATATGATTTTACACTAAACAAATTTATTTTTCTTCACATAATTCTAGAGGTGAAATGGTAATATTTTAACCATATCTAGATTCTTCGGATGTTGAAGTGGAGCATGTAAAGATAAATGTGAAATCTTTTAATTTCTCTCTTTACTAAAACAATCATTTTGAACAAAGAAAGATGCCACATTTACCTCTATGTATTTTCCCTCTACTTGAGGAGACTTCAATAATAGTTCCAACGTTATCATTTGAACTGGAATAATAACAGGAATTTTGGGCTGTTATATGAGAAGCATACTTCAGCGAAGCACGATCGATACTTTGCGAGAGGTGCGATGGAGAGTAATTCTGTCCAAATTATTTGTGGCAGACATGATCTACTAGGACCTTACAGGAAGCAGAAAAAGTTATACATTGCCCAAATATCTGTGCCATAAACAGCTGTATTGTTTATTTAACTAAGCGTATAGTTGTTGCAATTTTTTCAGATGTTTTTGAAACCGACGAGCGAAATAAACCAAATAAAAAATAAATATTCGTATTTACAAGCACTTTTCTTTAAAATTCTGCCTATAATTAATCTTTATCGTTCCGTGTCCAACCAACTTCATGCTTCTAACCCATAGTGACGCCTCTGTTAACCTTGCCTGTGGTATTTATTTTCTTGTCCCGTTTGGCGTTCTGTCAAGCGCGAGAAGCTAAGAAAAATATGCCTCGACCCGAGAGTTATCCAAAAAAAAAAGACACGACCGGCCAGAAAAGTAGATATAGAGAGTGAGAAAAAGAGAAGGAACGGGATTTCCGTTTCTTGTGGCTCCATTGGACAATTCAGCATGTTGCGAAGAGAAGCGGCCAGAAGGAACAAAAAAAAGTGACCACAAAAGAACGAAACATAATGTATAAGCAAAAAATAAAAAATAAACGAACGTGCAGTAAAAACGAGTCAACAACAGAGCGAAGAACGAACGCCACTCAACAGCATCGATGTGCTTACGAACGAAACACAACACCGGGCTCCCCGCTTAACAACTCGGCACAACTTAATGTAGCTTCCTCTCAGCAATATGGAGAGCTTTTGCTTTATAAGAAACAAGCAACAACACATCAGCAGCACCAGCAGAACCAATCTCGAGCTATATTTTTCAAACCATTCCCACCGGTGCTGTGCCCGCCCGGGGTTGCAAATCGGTGGGGAGAGGTTGTGGCGCGGCGGGTGGTTATGGTGCGGAGGGTTGTTATTTGTGCCCTCTTCTTCAGGCTGCCCACATTTTTAGTACTGCGTGTTTTTTTTTTGTACGGTTGGCCACCACAATGTCAGGGAGAAGTGATGAGAAAACGCACGAAGAACCTCATCTTTGACCGTATCCCAAAAGGGAAGCTTACCCCTACCAGCGGCCGTTTGCATCGTAAGAGGTTGGGATAATGAAGATGAAGAGAGAATAGGAGAAAACCAACTAAAGTGGATCTTAGCTCCAAACCGAGGGACGATCGACCAAAGGTGCGCGCGAATCCCAGGTCGAAAGGAAGAAATAAATAAATGGGAGAAGAGAAAAAAAAAGTGCTCCATACACAAAAGCGACCATCCGGGACCGAACCCCGAAAGGGACATAAGGCTGCGTCATTCTCCGCGTTCCCTCCGGATTGTCTTGTCCGGCTTCAAGTGAGAAGCATTCTTCCAGCGCGATCTCGATGACTCTGGTGGGACGAAGCGGATGAAACGAACAATAAAAATGTGTTCGAGCCCAAAAACCTAAAATGAACCTTCGCCAGTCGCCGGGAAACGAGAACTGGTGCTGTGGGTACCACATTCGAAACGATGGGAGAAGATCGCATCGATCGCAAAAAGACAAAAAAAAAATTCACAACCCCTTTCGCGAAACCTAAGCTGAGCTGTCAGTAAATGCTGTGTGAGAAAAAGAGATGCAAGCGATCAAGTACGATCACTATTCGCGATAGTTATGCTCTCTCATCAACCCGTAAGCACAGGGGGGAAGAAACACAACACGCAACACGCAGAATAAAGGGTGAACGCATTTCAATTTTTCTTCAAAGCAACAAAGATCACTTGATCAGCCCAATTGAGTGTAGAAAACAAATATTAATCCTGAAGTTTTCTCGCTCTCTCTCTCTCTCTCTCGTTCGGGTAGCATCCTGTGTGCTTCGCATTACTGCCGTTGTTTGGCCTTTTCAACGTACTTCCTCCGTGGACGATAATTTAAAATCTTGACATTTTACGACACACGATACCGTGCGCCTTATTCTTTAGTTTTCGCTTATATTGTAGTGTGCTCGTTGTTGTTCGAGCTCCAAACCCATTGACTAGCCGAGTTTTTGCCATTCGTTCGTGTGGATTAAGTCCTGATTGTCTAGGGAGATATGTGGATGCTACAACAATATCATGATCAACACCTAACAGTAAGGATATTTTAACCGAAATAAATTGCCTTATTGACACTAGATTACAAAACCCATAACAATGGTTTATATTTTTTTTGAAACTACATAAATATAATAATACCATTGAAGATTGTAAAAAGATTCTTTTTTGAGTTACAAAATACTACTACTGGTTTCTAAGTTATAATAATTCAATTATATATGAGGTTGAGGTCCGGTAGATATGGTAGCGGTGCCGGCCTCTACATGGTAAGACTAGATATCAAATCCCATCCGGACCGAACCTCCGAACGCCTGATTAACATTCTCTCTCGCTGCGGATAAATGTAGTCAAGGAAAGCCAATAATGGCAGGCCAAACCCTCTTAAGGTTGTAGTACCACAAAAGAAGAAGAAAGCATGTGATCTGGCAGGATATATGTGAAAATGAATAATATCTGTAAGTACTGTAGAACGCCGATTATCCGTGCTCATCTGGACTCAGCACTTACCGGATAAGCGAATACCCCGGATAATAGGCACAACTCTTTCTATTGATAAATATTAGTGTTTAGTGTGTAATGGCTGAACTTTTTTCTAACGCTAGATGTTAACTAGATGCTAGAGCATGCAGATAAATCTGTTCTATTTGGTCGAACTTGAGCCAATTGTATCATTTCCTATTGAGGCTTTTATTTCTTACCATCACCGGTTGCACTTAATATGTCAATTCGCCTTTGGAACTGTCATTTCCGAGCTACACGGATAATGGGACGGCCGGGTAAAAGGTACCCGAATAATCGGTGCTCCACGATAATCAAAAGCGTTCAGATGTCATTTTTCTTATTTGCCAATGGACTCTAAAACTACAAACAAAAATCACGTAAATCGTCGTGCTTTGTAATCTTTAAAATTAATTATCTAAATTTGCAAATTCAAATTCAATATGTAGCAAGGATTCAGTCAACAATTCAGCCAGTATCGGGCGGTGGTATCATATCGCACAATAGTGGCTATTTGACTTTTTTGATGCAACATTAACAGGAGCGATCGTTAACATTTCAGTGAAATACAGGAATAAAATAAGAATTTCAATAAAAAAAATTTTAAAAATCGTTAATGACATGAGAGAATTATTCCACACCGCGAACACCGTGGACATTGTGAAGAAAATGCTAACACTGTCATCGTCTGCTTCACAAACCTTTCGTCTGCTTTACGATTATCCCGACCAACTAACCTGCTTGTCGGTGATGTTTCATTCGCAGATTTCCCAGACAAGCTTCCACGTTTCGGGAGGACTCCTACCTTACGTCACGAAACATTTTATGGTGGCAATAAAACGGTTTTAACGGTTTTCAGGACCGGAGAAGAAATGAGGTGCACCCAACAAGCAAAACAACCGGAAAGACTTCAAGAATTCACGAGCGCACCTTATGGGCTGCCCCAAGTGGATTGCCGTATGGAAGTGAATGAGCAAAAAAAACACACCTCATGAAAGACAAACCGGACACCTTTTTATGACGGCGATGACGGATGACAGAGAATAAAGAAAACAGGCATCCAATCTCCGCGGTCACCCGAACCAACGGAAAGGCAAAGTGCAACCGGGATGAATGTGGCTTTTGCATGGATGAAACAATTTGCAAAATCATAAATCAGACCCATTCCGGGCGTATGCTTGGAGGTGTGAAAATCAACCACTCTTGCGTTGTTTCGTTCGTTTCGTTTTATCCTTTTTTCGTTTATTAATTTTCGATAATTTACCACCTCCGCAACCGGTCGGGGCAATACGGCCTGGAGGGATGGAGTTTTAATTTTACTTTCCGTGGCGGAAAAGCACGAGGATGGTGAACAATTTGCTACTGGGTAGTTACATCTCCGCTGCGCTACTCGCTGTTGAAGAAGTTGTACAACCAGTGAGCAATAAAAGGAAGTTTAACGTTAGCGTGGTCAACGATTCGCCGTTCTTCTGCTGGTAGATAACGAAAAAGATACACATTATTTGAGCTCCCACCATTCGCGGTAAGGAGCGTTTGATTTATGGTACCGAACGCTTGCTTGAAGGTTTCCAACCGTAGCGGTCGCTAAAATATATCAATTAGGGCTCGAGCGGGCAGGAGCAGTAATCGGGTCAGCAGAAACACACTGGACTGAAGTCAGCTGATTTTTGTTTCACCTTAAGACATTAGACATAAACACATTAGAAAGTATTTTAAGACGATGTGTATGGTGAAAAATTGCATACGTAATTATATAGCTTAGTATAAACTCTATGCAAATACTACAAAAAACCCTCTTCGACAGATATCTTACAAAAATCGGTGTCTACAAGAACTTCAATTATTAAATTGTAGCTAATTGATGTAATTCATAAGCTAAATTAACTAGACTATTTTCCTATAATTGTCAAAATCAGAATACTAAAGTGGTATACTTTTCCGATCGCTGAACTTTGCTTGACTTGATTGACCGTAATATCACTCTTCAGGAAAAACGTAAATCCATTTTCTACGTATAGCTATTTCAAAGTAAACATGAACTTTCGACTGTTGTCGACACCAAATAAGCGGTGGACAACAAATGCTAAAATGAATTCGACAAACCCAACCAAAAACCAACCGGTCCCCAACACAATGGATGTCTAATGAGTCAATCACAAAATTTGTCTTCATTTTACACGTTTCTATTCCGTTCGCAGCATCTTAACAGTATTTTAATTGTACTAAAAACATACTTCAATTTGACTTTTCTAGCTTAATATTAGCCGTAAAGGAAGAAAGCAAGCGCTTGTCTAAGAATTTCAACAACAAAAAATTACCCATGAAAAATTGCTAATTGCTAGTCACGTCGAATTTTCCTTTCCGCCTCAAATCTATCCAGCCCACATTGTGCAAAAAAAAATCTTCTTACATCCTCCTTTCTACCCATTTTTTTAACGTTTAAACCTAACCACCACTAGGGAAAGAATGGCACACAACCATCCACAAATGTTGGACGAGCCTCGGCAATACCCACGAGAATCTCAGCCCGGAGAGTAGTACGTGCAGAATACATGGACCACGTTTATCCAATCTTGCTTCTTTAGCGTTCCCTCCTTCTGACAAACCGGGGCAACTTTGCGTTCCGTGCCATCGTGAAAGGTTGCCGTAGTGATGGGTGATACTAGTGGTGGTGGTGGTGATGGGATAGGGATCGGGCCCACGTTCATTTAATCAAGGTGCAGCAGCACAGCAGCACAATTTGAAATATTGCCACCGCAGCACGGAACGGTTGGATTTATCCTTTTTTTTTTAGTTGCTTTTTGTCTTCCTTCCCCATTTGCCGTACATATCATCAGTGTTTTGCTCTCCGTTTGCTGCTCGGCACTGGGGCGTCGTTTTGACCTTCTGTTGGAAAGAAGGGACCGAGGATTTTGGCGAGAGGTTCGTGATGAAATCATGCCTTCCTTTTTGCACGATGAAACTCAACTGACGGACTGACGGAGCGTTTCATGCATTCGCAGAAAACGAACCCCGCCAGTGAGATCTTCCCCGGGAACGGGTAAAAGATCGCAATCGTACACTATCCCGCCGCTGGAAGGGTTCATCCATTCCTTGGGAGGGCTTTCTTGTTCGTCGGGACGAACGCGCGCTCGGAACGCGCAGCAAAGATTGCGCTCTCCTCCAACGTGGTGCTCTCGGGGTCGCATTGGACCAACGATCAGTTAAATTGACTCTCTTTCCATTTCATTCCAACCAACCGCATTTATCCTTGTATCCTTGGATGCATATTTAGTTACCAAAGCTCCTATAGCCGGACCTCTTGGTTCCATTGCGGGGGGACGAATTGCTTGGTGAAAAAGATAAAATTCGCCGAGACGCGCGTTACATTCCTTAATCATGGGGCACCATACAAGGCGCTTCTCGCGCAAATCGAGCGCTACAACGAAGCGCGAACGGTGCAGCTAGCCTCCTCCTTTTATTTCGATTCTTCTGGCGCAATTTCACTCCGACTCCTATTCCGTGTGCCTAAAAGGGTAACCATGTGCAAGATTGATTATCGATCGTAAAAGCAGCGGCTCTGCAAGGATAGATGCCAGTCTGGGCGTTCGGAGCTGGCTGGTTCGCTTCTTCCCATTTCCCTTTCCTGTGGCTGTGTGTAATACTTCGCTCGCAATATGATCCAATCCCAGTACCATTCAGTGTCCGCTTCGACCGACTAGTCAATAATGCCGGAACATATAAAGGATCGCACAAAGCACAATCTCGCTAAAGCGCGGCTGTATGGGTAGAAATTGATTTTTAAATTCACTCGAGATTGAACGAACATGCAACATGTGAGAAGGTGCATTATTAGTGTGAATTGATACATTTTAAAGGAAAAAGGGCGCACAATTTGTACACTCCTTCATCTTTTTTTGGGGGGTAAATGAAGAAAACGTGATGACACTTGTACATGTTTCAACAAAATAAATTATTTTTGTGTATCACAAATCGAACCAGTTTAAGTAACATTTTACGAACCAACGAACGGATCACTCGCTTCAAAACTAAATCACGATGATGAAACCCACCGAAGGCTGCTGTTGCGTTACCGCTGAATGAAGAAGGAATTGATAATGTGTATCCACCAAGACTCTTCTACAACTGGACCTACCTCACTGTTTGGAAAAAGGTTGGTCCTTTTTACACAATCAACCTTCGCTCCTCCCTTCCTTCCTTTCCTGGATGGATCACTGGCAGGTCCACGTGCAAAGTGGTGAATAAAGACACACAAAAAAGAACAAGGAACAGAAGAAGAAAACAAACGCCAAAACCCTTATAACAAGCGGCCGCTATTCATTCCCGAAAAGCATTGCATTGTACACCCGATGGGGTTTTCATCTCAGTCTGTTTACAGTTGCCCTTCTTTTGTTTTGCGATTTTGCGTTTGCGCCAATTAAGCCCCTGGAATGCTTGTTTTGTTTTTTTTTCTAGATATCGGAATGGGATGTTTTATCAATTCTTGCACTATTTTTATGGGAAGCATTTTTTTTCTACATTTTCACATTATGCATTGGAGAGATATTTTAACCGATTCCTTGTGGATGGCTTCAGATAAGTGGATGGGGAAATTATAAATTTTGCCTGAGTCGGATCGGTCCGACTCCGCCGCCAGCTGGAGTCGGAATGAATCCGGCAGAAGTGAGCAGAGGGTGGATCGACTCCTGTTGAACCTGATCGAGCCCGAGAACAACTCCGATTGGGTTCGGACTCATCCGGATTCGATCGGACCCATTCGGACTCATCCGAACTCGATCGAACTCGAAGTCGACCGGACTCGCCGGAGTCAATTTTGATTTTTAGCCGGAGTCGGAATCAATTTTTCATACGCGGAGTCGGAGTGGATCCACGATTCCACTCCGGATTACATATCACTACTTCAGATGAAGTAATTGTTTATCAGATTTTAGTACTCCAATTTTAGCAAACGTCACAGCTTATTTAAAGTAAAAATATAATTCACACGTACTACCAGCAGCAGTTTTTGTCCCTTCAAACTAGACACGCTCGACCAAACAAGGTACTTCATGTTTTGCCGGGTGGAGTAGTATATATGCTCTGTGGCCCCAAACCATGAAACAGTAGCACCAACCAAAGGCAAAGCTATATATCGGGTGTATTTGACGTTTTGCCGGTTGCTTGATTGTGGGTTGTGCATGCACTACTCACCCACCCTGAGGCATCGTACCACCCCCGGCCCGCCCGCACTGAACATTTTCCAAATCCTTCCCTTTTTTTCTCTCCACCCTCTGGAACATAATAAAGGACCCGGCGAAAAAGAAGCAAACAACAACCAAAACCAAAAAAAAAAACAAAACAACCTCCGGTTACGCCAATGGCAAACCACGTTGTAAACATCAAAGACGGCAGCGGGAATGGTAGTAGTAAAAAAAAGAGCAACGCGTTGCTACACACAACAGTAAAAAATAAATAAAAACGTCGAGACATTTCCCTTTCGTTCTGCAGCACCGGTGAAGGTTGCTTTTTTTTGCTTGCTTGCCTTCCTCAGTAGTAGCATTGCAGCACGAAGGGACACGTTTTCGTGGTATGAGGATTCGTGGTATCTACACCACATACAATGTGCCGCCACCGAAAGAGGATGATTTTTTCATGTTGCTTGCTTCCTTAATCTTCAGTCGCCACCCTTTAGTTGTATGGTGGACGACAAAAAAAAACACACACAACAAAATAACACTTTTGCGAGAGAAGCACTTTTCACTTTCTTTTCGCCATCATCAACGGAAAGGGGAGTGTGGTGTGGGTGGGGGGAATTATTTTCGCGTGCAACCGCGAGAAACAAGTTACCACCAGCATGCCCGGTGTTGCCTGACATCATCTCTCGCTCTAAGCAAGGAAAGGATGACACACATATTCTAAGGGCGTACGACGGTACAAGCACACTACGGACGAGCTGGACAACAGGCGGGAATAAATAATCGACCCAAAACCATATCAAGCCTCTTTATCGATGAAAACATCAACACAACATCGGTTCGGTGTGTCTGTGTGTTGTTGCAAATGTTGTACCGCGCGTGCATGGGGAAAGGAGCATACGCGGGTTATAAACAATCGCGTCCCACTGACATCGAGCGGAGACATGACAGACGTCACCCAAACGGGCCCAAACCCAAGCTCTTTCTGTGTGTGTGTGTGTGTGTGTGTGTGTGTGTGTGTGGGTGTGGACGGATTCCAAAACCGAAGCTTTTGTCAGTTTGTGCTACCGGTTGTGCGCAGAGATTGCACCGTACGTGAAGCTAGAAGCGTGTTTGATAAGGTACGGGACGAGTGTCATATGTCAATTTGCTGTTATTTATTGCCGGGAAATGAAGGGCGGCAGTGGATGCAGAGTCTGTTTGACCATCGACCACACACACACACATTTTTGGGGAGTACCGGTTATCACAAAATATCATTTGAGCACAATACAATGCTGATGTTTAACTGTTTTCCTTCATCCATCAAAGAAACGCACGTTTTTTTGTGGAATGATTTTTGGGGATGTAAAAAACGCGTCCCGAGTGGGTGAGGCGGGAATGCTTCTGACATGCGTTACACACCTACAAAGTAAAGTGCAATGCAAAAATGACCCTCTTTCTTTGCTCTGGCCGTATCTTTGACCGTAAGCAAAAAGATGGTGTGTCACATTTTGGTGTCAATGAATGAAAAAGACACATAATTTATCAGCAAAATCACTCATCGATAGGTAAAATTTACTCTAAACACAGTATGACACGATAATACGTCTTTGCAATTAGCTTAAATACCCAAATAAAACGTTTACAACCATTTAGTCTTTCGCATACATCGTTTTTAAAGATTTCCTAATTCATTTATCTTAATTTTTCTATCACATTATAGCGTTCTTATATATAAAAATAATAGTTTAATGTACAATGCAACGAAGGATGCAATAACGTGTGCATTACTGTACATGCCGGTAAGTTTGTATAGCAAAAGAATTGTTTACATAGACAAAAAGCATATAAACATAGGCAAATAAGCTTTTTAAGTGGTTCACAGTGGTAGCAAATTTTAATCTCCCTGAGGAACATATAAACGAAAAATTTCAATTAAAACTTTATATGAAGTGCAACACTATTGTTAAATGAAGAACAGTAGCGTTCATTGAAATGAAATGTGTGTATGTTTGCAACATAGGTATAACATAAATCATTCAACAAATCTGAACATCCATGAAACGAAATGGTAGACTTCACGCTCGCTCGCCCTGTCTCTGTCTCTCTTCTCACGCTATGAGCAAATGTTTCTCACCCGCATTAAGTGAGACGGAGTAAGACTGGATTTTCTATCTACCTTTTGCGAAAGTAAAGGTCACGAACAGAAGAAAAAAAGTTAACTCGCTTAACCCCAACTTTCTTCTGACCTGTCCACTGTTGATCACTATCCATGCAAGGCGATGGTTTTTTATCCATTTCAGTCATCAATGACAATAGGTTTTCATTGATTTTCACTTGCTCACTTCTCATCTTGTTGCTCACAACATTTTTTTTGTCTGCTCACATCCGTTTGTCAAAACATCACACCAAAAGACCAATGGACAAAAAGCAACGATTGCACCTGGTAAGAAATCGAGAGGCACAGGTTGGATGGATGCACAATGACAATTTTACTGTTGATCCTTTGACAGATGCAGCACAATGCAGCCATTCTCTCTCAGCCCACCGATTAGCGTATGGTTCGGCCCTCACTTGGCGTTCTCATTTTCTGCAGTACCAAAGATTGGTACCAAACCATTCACGGTTGGGAACAAAGAACCACGCCACTCCGTTTACTCGTGCGGCATTTTCACTCCTGCATATCTCATGCACCGCAAATCGAACAACAATGCACAATTTACAAACTAAATCACATATTTAAAATATAAAATACATAACACCAACCTGTACAGTAGCTAACATGCAGCATTCACTGCTTTTCTCAGCGGTTTGCGAATGAGATTGAGTTGCCCTCACAGCGTCACTGCGGTTTCACTGCTCTGGCTGGCCATAGTACACTGGACAATTTGGGATGGATGCTGACTGGTAGGTTCGAAACGTACACGACACATCTCATTTCATTCGACTGTTTTTCCAAATCCGATTCTTTCGGTTTCGGTCCTGTACGCAATATATGATGCAGTGGCAGTATACGATCACTCATATAATTCGAGACTTCGATGAGAAAAGACACATTAACGTGGAACGTACTGTCGCTAGTTCCATTGGTAGCAGTGGTGGTAACATTTCCCACGACGGGAAACGGCAACAGCGACACGAAACATTAAGCCGGTTAGTGCGCTTTTCCTGCCAGTACCTCAATCATCCCACCGTCATTAACAGCTTCCTGTCTTGATTATTCTTGATTGCTCTTTCGCTATCTCCCTCTTCGCTTTTCACATTTTCCTATGCCATTGATGACGCTGGAAAATACACATTCTACCGTTTGCCATATCGAACGATTCAGCGATCAATGTTTCAGCTGCCAAGACACTTTTCATTCGATATTGGCATTCAATGTGAAAAATAAAATCGATCACTTTCTTTTCACGCTCAAGTTAAAGGAATACACTGGCGAATATTTCCTGCCACTAGCCACTGTAGGAATCGAACAAACCCGTAACTGAGCCGAGGAACACTGGAAAATGTCGCAGCCTTCTTCGGTGATCTGGTACGGAAACATATCTCTGGAGCGCGCGTGCCCCAATACGAAGTAGGCACAGAGTACTTTACACACACATACCGGGCAGAAGGAATGCAGTATCTAATATCTGTACACACGATCAAAGGGGCCACCACTTTTTCCAACGGGTCAATTTTATCACATTTTTTGGGTTCCCTGTTCTGGGTAAGCAGGTGTCTGTCCTTTCGTTTATTACCGTTTTCCTTCTGCGGCACCGTACAAGCTTTCTTTTTATAGGAATACTTTGATTTTCCGTTCCGTACACTGCAAAGAAAGAAACGATTGTGAAATGATTAGGGGGGAGGGTTTTTGCTTTGCTCTGTTTCGTGAATTATTTTTTTTTTATGTAAGGAATCGGCAAACGGCTATGGCTGACGCACTTTCACGATGCTGAGCGCACACAGTGTACACCATCATCGTCGGCTGGCTAAATCACCATTCATCTTTTTTTGCTTTATGAATGACGATGATGATGATGATGATGATTGATATCCAAAGGTTGTAATGTTTCGTGTGGCGTCTCAGTGATGCTGACGCGGTTATGCCGATTCTTGCAGAATTTCCTTCCAACCATTCCTCGAATTGAGAAGCATTTTACTGAAGCACAACGCCGCCATCGACGGGCACCATGCACACACACGCACACACACACACATACAGACACCGAGGTAAAAGGTGTCTACTTCACTCGGCTGCCCTCAGCAGCTTAGCAGAGGATAATCGATCCAAGCCAACGAAGAAAGAATCGGCACTTTTAATCAACTTACATTCTATATTCCGGGACACGATGATTACCGGCGAACTGGTGAATCGGTGGTAAAGCTGTATTCAAACTACTTTACCATTGGTTTTATTAAAACGAACGGAAACGGTCAAAAATGCTCAGCGACCGAAGGGAAATCTCCGCGTTCGCGTTTTTCGCTTGGTCTGCGCTTCTGGCTGCTTGCTTGCTTCGATTCGAACGATTTTCGGAATTTACGCACACTTACCCAACTACCTACAAGAGTACGTTTCACGCACCACACACACACACACTCAGTCTCGCTCATCATGGTGTCTCTTCCATGCGCTCAGCGGTGTGCTATGCATCGGGTTCACTCACACGCTCCGTCAAACGCACACAGCTGCGGCTAAATTTCGGACACGCTTTTGCTCGACCCATGTTCGAAAATGTTTCGGTGTGAGAAAGATTCGAGTAGTTGTTAAATTTTCGAGCTAATTTTGACAATGGAAGCGTTTTTGTTTGAAGCGTGAAATTAATACAAATTAAAACATGTGAAAATTTAGTTTCGCTGTAAATTAATATTTTTTTATATGTATTATAATGTTTTGAGGACTAAGATTCGTAAATTATTACGTTAACAAACTCATTTTGAAGTATCCGAGCTGATTTACCACTCAAACCGAACTAAATTCCTATTTAACAGTTGTACTACAAAAATTGGGGTTACTACAAAGTTGGGGCAGCCCGGTGGTGCATGTGATAAACGGCGCCAGTCCACACGGCCGGACCGGGTTCAAATCCCATCCGGACCGTCCCCCCGTAGCAGGGACTGACTATCCGGCTACGTGGTAAAAATAAGTCTAGTAAGCCAGAAATGGCCGGCGTGACCTGTAAGGTCGTTAAAGCCAAGAAGAGACTACAAAAATTGTAAACGAACCATTGAATACACATTTATGCATTTATTTTGTCTCTTTTTTATAAAATGTTATTCAAGTGTTTTATTACATCTTATTCCTTACACTTAGTATTATAATTGTTTTTATTGTAGTAGTAAAATTTAAAAGAAAACAGAAAGGTGTTATACACTGCACAGCAGTTCTTGCCCTTCCGCGAAGGGCTCGATAGTAGTTTCAGTGTGTTCTGTTTCATTCGGTTTGTTCCTTCATTCCAACGTTTCCGAGCTTCTCATTGCTCCTTTGAAGCATTTAATGTTGTTGAAATGGTCCTACGAATGATAGGCACAGCAATCAAGGCGATGGATGATGATCGGCACATAGAAACGCCAATGCGCATTACAATTAACAGAAAAAAATACCGCTGACCTACCTAATTATTGCCATCAACATTCCAACGACTATCTCAGCGAATATTGATATGATGTGTGAAATAGAATTCGGAAGGAACTATTAAGATAAGTGCGACTGTATGATCATGCACCCTGCTAACGAAAGCAAGCAAACGGTTTCGATAAAATGATGAACGCGTGTAATGAGCACGAATAAGCAAGCTATTAATTCCGCCAGATTGGGACGATACTAAATTTCCAGTGAGTGCGCTGCATTTCGAGTTGTAGGACAGTTTTACTAATTCATGTTGCTCCCTATGTTTTGTTACTCCCTTTAACGATCAGTTTCACATTCGCTTTCTTCACTTTATACAATGATCACAATCTCATGCTGAACTGTCCAAAACAGTTCAATCGCCCACGCATCAGTCATCGACGAAAGTCTTATTATACTTAAGCTGATCGTCACCGCTTTCCTCGCCATAAGTTGGACGAAACACACGTTCGATCACGAGGAACCGAATTCCTTCATCCACTGCTGATACTTCGCTAGATCGTCTTTGGATACGCTCTTGTTGCACTTGGCAATGGCCTCTTTGAAGTCCTGCTTCGACACCGGCAGATCGAGTTCCTCCTTTGCCAGCTGCCGTATCTGTTCTGGCCGCAAGCCGGCGATCTTGCGCCGCATCGACATCATCGATGCATCGCGGCAAACATTCGTTATGTCCGCACCGGAGTAACCATCTAGCCGGTCAGCAATGTCGCGCATGTCCACCGATTCGTCCACCTTTACTTCACGCAGATTAATCTTTAACAGTGCCTCACGGCCCTCACTGTTCGGAAGTGGGATATAGATTCGTTTTTCGAGTCGTCTCCGTAACGCCTCGTCAATGTCCCAGGGGAAATTGGTCGCGGCCAGTACCATAACTATCTTGGTCGCTTCATCGTTACTGACGCCGTCCATCTGCACCAGCAGCTCGGATTTGACACGCCGCGAAGCTTCATGCTCGGACTCCGAACCACGGCGAGAGCATAGTGAATCGATTTCATCGATAAAGATCGTACTGGGCGCGTAGAAACGTGCCATCTCGAACAGGAGACGAACCAGCTTCTCAGACTCACCCCGATACTTTGAGGTAAGTGTCGACGAGGACACGTTGAAGAACGTTGTGCCGCATTCGGTAGCTACGGCTTTAGCGAGCATAGTTTTCCCGGTACCGGGTGGACCAACCATCAGCACACCTTTCCACGGTCTTCGGATGCCCTTGAAATAGTCCGGCATCCACATCGGCAGGACGACGGCTTCCTCCAGCAGCCGTTTCGCTTCATGCAGGTCCGCTATATCATCCCAGTGAATGTTTGGATTCTTCTGCAGTATGTCACGCTCGAGCATATCCACTAGATCCACATCCACGTGGCTGGCCGGTTCGAATTTGCGCTCCACTTCCTCCGGTGTATCGCCACCGTTACCTTCCTCGTCGTCCAGCTTTTCCTTGTCGCTCTTCTCTCCATTGCCGTTAGTAGCATCACCAGCCCCAGTTACGGTCGAGCTCCGCTGTCCTGCCCCACCTTTCGTTCTCGTCAGCGTTCCGGTGCGCGATGCACCATTCATTCCCGAGCTGCCGCCAGTCGTGGCACGTGACGACTGGCTGATTGTCTTGCGTCCTCCGACGGTTGACGTGGATGCCGATTTAGTAGCCGCATTTCGGCGGTTTACTTCCGACTTCCGGTTCAGCGCCGTGCTGGAGCGTGATTGATTGCGGGGTGCTACGGCGCGACGATGATCCGGCGGTGGCATATCCGGTGGTGGTGCCCACACATCCGGGTCAACGGCACCTCGGCCGGATACAGGCGGCATCCAGATGTCTGGATCGGCCCGAAACCAAGCTGCTGGATCTTTGCTGGCCGTTTCGTGCAGGGGCGTGCGGATGCGAGCTTGTAGCGGTGCATTTTGCAGATCCATTGTAATCTCCGTAAGCGTCTTTTGAATAAGTTTCATTTGATTGTACTCTTTGTTAATTTCTTGTTGTATCTACAACCGAATGAGATAAAGAAAAAATATAGGAAAAGTTAGTAAAACAAATGGTACAAAGCCATGTGTCAGCACCACGTCTTACCATTAACCATTTGCCCTTTTGCAGTGGTTCACTAAGGCCGATCAGCAGTTTGCGCAGCATTTGTAGCACACCCTCATAGTAGATACCGGCCGAATCGTAGTTCCCCATCACGGCCATTTCACGGGCCAGTTTCGTGTTTTCACATATTTCCGATGTCGATAGACCAGCCATAACGATGGTCATTCCTCCTGCCGTATGGCGTGACGGCGCGTCGGTAGCGGCGACACAAGGAACTAATGTTCTGTTCAGCTTTCAGTTATCCTTTGATTTCTAAGTGTTTGCTCTACACGCCGCATTTAGGATTTACTCAGTAGATCTGCAATTAAATTTAAGTTAGAAAACAACATTTTAAATTCAATTTGTACAAATATACGTTGAAAGAACAATGCGTTTAAGAATGTACGTATCTACTAGGCTAATACTTTTAGCTACTTCATATTTCAAACATAAGTTAAATTTTTTTTTTGTTACTAGCTTCTCCTCCTATATCTTTCACACTGAATGTAAGTGACATGATGATAGCCCGTGGGTACAACGTCGGCAAATAAGACGCAACACGGAACCGACACGTAGCCGGACGTAGTCAAAAGCGAAAAAAAACCCAAACCTTAAAACAGAGCTCATTAAAAAGTTCTCACATTTCAATCACCTATACAGCGACCCTGATACTGACCGGCGTCTTTTGTGGCCTCGTTAAAACCTTCGCCCATTGGGCGGCTGGTGCTGTTTGTAATCGACGACGACGAAACCACAACGAGGGAAGCAAAAGTTTCATCCATTTACAACCCGGTCGTGCCAGGTCCTGTGGGTCTATCCTACTACCGGTTTCGACTACCTTATTCTGTGTGTATACCTATTTTCTTCCACCTAGTACCTGTGACACAATCGTCAATTATAAGCTAATTAGTGAAGACATATGCATACCTTCTCCCTTGTCTATAAACACCACCTTT
This sequence comes from Anopheles funestus, assembly GCF_943734845.2. Lineage (NCBI taxonomy): Eukaryota > Metazoa > Arthropoda > Insecta > Diptera > Culicidae > Anopheles > Anopheles funestus. Next base: position 33,350,792 of record NC_064598.1, on the reverse strand, counting down.
TGCTAGGTGTTGTTGCTTTCGGTTCTGAATTCTTTGACCGGTCGAAGCTACTCTTCGTCACAAATCACACCGTTCCAGTGTACTTGTGTGAAACCATGACGGTTGAATTTGTAATCAGAATTATGTGGCCGAAGAAAGCCAGACGAAGGTGCACGTATGTCTGGCAAACAGTAAGCAGATAGAACCAGACGATACTCTGTTACCACGGATGTATTTACATTTTTATCGGTTGAGTGAAAGGAAATTGCGTGCGGTGAAGAAATACATCTTACCATCACCAATGCATTTTCCTCTTTGGACACTTTCTTTCCTTAATGTGTTTTTTTTCGTTGTTGATTACTCCCTTAATGGTATCGTCTCTTATAGAGTACTTGAGTTTCCAAAGTTTATACCTTGTTCATCGACAAAAACAATGTACATCAAACAACAACCATCATCAATCGCATCAATGTCACACGAAATGGAGTGAGAAAAAGCTTAAGCCCTTCTTAAATTAATTAACCACTGCACTTCGGTCAAACACGAAAAGGTAAAGCAATTCTTCTGCCTACTTTGCGCTGCGTGGCGCGCAAAAGCTTTATCTCACTGACCTACAAAAGACAACCACGACAGCGCTGGGAATGAAGCACAAGCACATGACTAGCGTTGGAAATCATTTTGAAAGGTTGAAATAGTACGTACAATGTGTAGGATGAACTTTACTAAAAGTAAGTCAGACCAGTTTAGCACATTGCTGAACCACCTTAAGCAATGTCGGGGTTGTCCAACTCATTATTTGGAGGTTGGTATTGATGTCGAAACGGTATTATAGTTTCAGGGCTGTTACAGAAGTCTCTATTTTAAAACCGCGAAATCCGCGCCAACCCATTTGAAATCCGCGCCAACCCATTTGAAATCCGCGCCAACCCATTTGAAATCCGCGCTAGATTTTCAAATCCGCGCCAATATGAAAGTAACCCATAGAATTATTGAATCAAGGTATTGATAATGAAAAAAAAGTACTCAGTTTATTTTTTCCCGATGTTGGAACATTTGAAACAAAATGTAGTTAATTAACCCTCTATGATGATTAATTGAATAACCGCTTTGCCTATGATGCAACCAATTGTTAAGTCTTCTTCTTCTTGGCTTAACGACCTTACAGGTCACGCCGGCCATTTCTGGCTTACTAGACTTATTTTACCACGTAGCCGGATAGTCAGTCCTTGCTACGGGGGGACGGTCCGGATTGTTAAGTCTACACCTTGTATTTCCCAGGGAGACATTGCCCCAACGACCTGTCACAAGCAGGAGAAAAGAAGGATAAAAACAAGAAGTTTGGAAAAAAGCATAAAAATCGTAGGCAACGCCTGCGTAGACAAATAAATATCTTTTTTTGCCACCTGCGAGCCACGTCTGTTAATCGGTGTTCAGCAAAAAAAAGTCTTATTAGTTAGCAAATTTCCGAAAAACCAAATTCTAGAATTCTAGAAATTTCAAGAATCCACAAAGTTAATAAAAAAAAATTTGGTAAAAGTTCATCATTACGTACTATGCAAAACTAATAGTTATTCCATATTCTGTGCCTGGCACTACCAATATGCTAGAATTTTATGAAGTCTGATTCAATAGTTTAGTTCAGTGTTAAAAAAATACTCAGTGAAAAGATTGCTACACACTATAATCATAGAATTAAAAATTCGTAAATTCGTTTCATCCTGCTGCTTCTCCGTAGGAATGAAATTCTTCAATCCACCAAACTACCAAAAAATCCGCACGCTTTCTCGCTTTATTTGTTTGAAATCATATGTGGCAGAGCGAGAAGAATGACACACTCAACCATATTGGAAAATTTCAGCGCGAGACTTTTTTGTGAGTGGCAAAGATGAAAATAGGTGTTCAAAACATTTAATCATTTTTTGCGTCGTATGTCCTATAAACAAAATGAGTATGATTTCCCATTACGTCCACTACATTCAGAATTGATAAAATGAGCAATTTTTCGATTTTGATTATGAGTAGATTGGATGAGAAGACGTTATTATGATTTTAGACGTTATTTTGTACATTTACGCAAAATCCGCGCAGATAAAGGGTAAAAACGCGCGAAATCCGCGCGAAACGCAAAATCCGCGCCAAACGCAAAATACGCGCTAGCTGTAACAGCCCTGTAGTTTGCATCTTCTTCTGTTTTCCTTTTGACCAACCAATATCTAGTCAAATCGTGTGTTCTGCCAGAATTTTGTTTATTCTTTTGTGTTTCAATATGAACCGATTGAAACGTTTAGTTTATAATGTACGATATAGCTTGTAGGCTACATGACGTCCAACGTTCTCGCTCCGTCTATTACACCAAAGATCGTATAGAATAAAATAATAGAACAAATAGAAACTTATTTGGATCTGTGCCTTCTATGAAAAATCTTTAACTATCTGTTAAAAATCAACCTTAATGTGCCAAAATCTCTCTCTCTTAAAGGTAGTAAAACCAAAAATAAAAAGTAATACTTCTATACTACTTATCAATTTAAGTGTTTTTGTACACAATTATTAAGAGCTTGATTATATATTCATATACATACTACAAAACCTCAAATACGGAATTCGGAACAAATATATAAGTCTTTCATCAACAAGAGATCAACATGTTTAGAATCAGACATTTTTTTCCTACTAATTTTTGCAACAAATATTAAGTGTGACAAACCAACAAAAATAACTAGTCTGATAGCTTTAGTGTTAACAATAGCGCTACAACACACATCTCCAGTTTTGACATACCTGACTTTAGCGAACGATCAATCGGTAATACTCTTCTTAAGTCAGGACAGACAAGACATTGAAACTAGTCCGTACCTTATGACTATTACGATCACTTGTGTGCTGGTGTCCTACAAAGAAAAAGAAAAGGCAAAACATAAAAATCAAATATAGAAAGCGCAACCGGTGGTCCTACAGAAAAACAAACAACAATGGACAAATAAAATATGAAACATAATTAGCCTATTCGTTCTCTCCCTCGTACGTTTAGATTGAATGTTTCCCGCTTCGTTCGAATGGTGTTGAACTCCCCCCGCAAAACCCAGTTCTATTTTGAATCAAATATCCTCGGATTAATGCATCCACCAGCAAATAAGCGGGAAAGGTTGACCAAGGAGGAGTGTATTTGGCGGGCCGTGTACAATGCAATTGTTGTTCGTTGAGCCATTTATCTACCCAGATCTTCGCCAGTATGCTACCCTCACCAAAAACATGGTAACAGGTCAGCCAGAAAACGAGACTTTTGCACCACTTTCGTACCGGTAAAGTTTCGGCTGTGTCTATCAATCTCTTTATTCATCGCACGAGATCACCACCGTTTAGAACGGTTCGTACCGCAACCGCCTTCTGATCGCGAAAATTTGTTTCTTCTTCATTCTTTTGCGATGCAACGATGCACACGAAAATAAAACGTGCGGTGCACGCCCGTGTACCGAAAACCGGGGGGTACGGCACAATCCTACTTGACGACTAGAAAGAATGTGTATCCTTAGTGGCTGAACGCGTCACAGGGCCAGGCAGGGCGTTTTGGTATGTGCGGCGGACGTCTTGTACCGGTCGTGTATCTTTTGCAGCATGCCCGATTTAGAGCAGTTTTTCCATAATACGCAAACAGCAGTGTCGCTTCGTCATCGGGTTTATGTAGAGGGAATTCGTGTGAGTCATACTGAACGGTATGCGACAATGCTGCCATTTGGTGGGTTTTTAAGTGAATCCAATACCAGGATTTGTGTGTAAATATGAAAGAAAGGATTTTTTTAACTGAAATAAATAAAACAATTAAAAAAATGATTGGATTGATCACATTAATTTTTAAAACCAACACATTAAAAATAACACGAACATAATTTGAAACTCGATCATGTCTCGCACAACACTCACGAAGTGTTTCGTATTGCAACAAAGCACGGTGCAATTTAAATATAAAATTGCACCGATTTACACTGAAATTGCAATCGCAAAATTCCCTTCGTCTTTGGGGCCACGCTGCACAAAACGATGCATCGCAACGGGGTGGCAAGGTACTGTGGATGACGATTCTACCCCAAAGGGGTTTCAACCGACGGAGCGCACACTTCGTCTAGGGCGGTTAGGAAATAAACGATAGTCATCGATCACGGTACATCGAAACAGTTTTTAGGGATAGCAAAATACATTTGGTTTAGTGGGATACGGAATACGGAAAGCGTCGCTTTGAGGAAGATAGATCGGTGTGCTCACAGCGTTGCCGTAGAAAGTTCGTCGAATGATCGAGGTGATCGATTCCCGTAACCAATCTCATCCTAAAACACCTTCTGAATACTGCCACCCAGCTGGTAGTATAAGCGATGGGTCATTATTGTCCTACTGTCCGGCGGCAAAAGGGAAAACAATGATCCAAACCCCCACTATTGAAAGGGCCACAAAGAAGAAGTCATTTGTGAGTGAATGTGTTTTAAGCAATGGAAATTTGTCTATCCGCGGTAGATGGCCACGGTTCGCTACGGTTGTTGGAGGAAGAATAGAGTGATGGATATAGTGAGGCAGAGGTTCATGGTTTAACCGTTCGTTCGGCAATCTAAAACCTGAATGGGAACGAAAAATAAACCGTTCCAATGGACAGCATCACATTGCAGTTTTGTAACAATAGACAACGTGTACCTTTTGCGTGAGGCAAACAGAGAACTCCATTGTTGAATAATTTCGATCCTATTGCTGCAAAGAATGGATCAATTCAAATGAATAAAGATGTCTTACTTACTGGGTAATGTAGTAAGAGATTGTTTAACTTAAAGATACATTTAATTCGTATCAGAATTTGTTAAATATTTGTATATTTGAACTATTTTTAAATATACTTTTTTCAGTCATCAGTTCTTCATCTGTTTCATCTTATAAATAATAAAATAAAATCATATGCTTATGCGGCTTTCGCACAACCTTCCTAGCACGGTGGCAAATGCGTACATCAACCTCATCTTCAAATCCGAACAGGGAACTTTCTGAAGAACTACAAACACAGCAGTGCAACGAAGTACGCGCACACAACGGCCACAGTCCATAAATCAAATGTACGAGGGTAGGGCAAACGCAACGAATCAGCTGTCCCAAAACCACTGACGATTTGTCTCGAACCGTTCCAGCGGACCATCGCCACCAGACATATGAAGGGTCAGAGACATTCGCTACGAACTTCGAAGCAAAAGGAAGAGAACCAGCAAATGCAATGAACTTCCGTAATGGAGTAGCGAAGAGTGTATTGATGTATTAATAATTTGCCCTGAACTTGACCGATCCAACAATGATACAAACAAAACAACCATCGTAAGAAAAAAAGAATGATGAAGATTGAAAAATAGCCAAGAGAACTGTGTCCACTACATCCATTACTAACCCTTCGAGAAGCATCAGCCAAAAACAAGAAAAAAGTGTAATGAAACGATCACTGAAACACGTAGAAGGATTTTCGTGCTCGAATATGTCACTTTTTTAGCCGATATGGTGAGTTCAAAAATGTCATCCCCAGAGAACTAATCACTGCCCTGATTAACCATCTACGAGTATACCAAAATATAAGTAAGACTGAAATGGCTGGCCAAGACTTTCGTGGTTGTAGAGTCACAAAGAAGACGATGTATTCTACTACAATTACAGGCTCTATGCATCGAATGATACTCTCCAGGAATCGGTGGGCTGAACATATCATTAAAATGACACACCGGAGGTACCAATGTTGGTGTTGATGCGCATCTCGAAAAGCGACAGATTAAACGTCGGTAGTCTTCGGTCGTAAGCGACTATAGTTCCTGGTAAGAAAGTAAGCACGATATATGTAGAAATAGCATCAGGGTCGATTAAAACGTTATTCGCATTTATGTATCATTCTTTTTTTGCACATTATCTACTTCATATGAACCCGCATTGACCCATCTCAGTGGATCCTAAGGAACCCTTTTTTATGAGGGAATTTCATGACATGAAGTTTTCAAGTTTCCTTTCAAAAATGTATAGAACCTTATCCTGTTTTTCTTCGCTAATTTGAGGCCTGTTTTGAGAATCTTTTTTTTTAATCAACATACACTTATGCAACTGTTACAATCCTCTGCACAAAAACTATACGAAAAACCAAGCTTCTAATCTTGTTTGTTCATTTAAGGGTTATCCGGTACAAAAACCACATACGATCACTCAGGAACATGCGTCGGTGGTTGAAATAGTAAACACTTCCATCGCGAGAAAGGCCAGAGAAGGCCACGGTGCTATTAATTTGTACCATGCAAATAGTTCGTTACAACCACGTGTAACCATATGAGGTGGTTGGTGTTTTGTGACGACAACATCAGGGAACCTTGATAGTTGCCAACATTGTAGCAACAACGGTCGCAGTCGGAAGTTCACGGTAAAGTTCACAGTATTTCTGTTCAGTTTTTTTCTTGCATGTATTGTACAAATACACATCACTCATTTGCTGCAAAGCCTCAGGTCAAACATATTTAGCAAATTTCAAGACGAACAATCACTTTTCCCTGTAGTGTGCTACCTCCCGATCTGTTTGTACGATTTCCCATTTCAAACCTCCCAATGGACAAGACACAAAACTAACGTCCCGCAAAAGCCTACCAAGTTGCAGAAGGCTAATGGACGCAGAAACCACTCCTCTCGGTACAAGTAAGTACGCATGGAGCTGTAACGGCGACCCCGGTCTCGACAGTGAAAGATTGTGCCCAAACAGGTACACACGCACAGGGGAGAGAGAGTGTTTACCGTGGTATGATGCTGATCTGTCCGTATGGAAGATACGGTACAAGAGGTGTGGTGTTTACGGTTAATTTCTCGCAAATACTCGTCATTCAATTTAAGAGACCGTAATTACACTCCCAGGTCCGGACGGGAGTCGATGTGTGTGACTGCGACCCTTTTCTTCCACCGAACGGCCAGCAAAGCCCGACCAAAGGCTTCAAACGCGTACACCGGTATCTTGGAAAAAGGAAAAATGGTAAAAGAAAATGTTTAACGTAGTTGTTCTTTGCGGCAGAAGTTTGCCCAGGGAGTGGAGTGGCAGCCAAAGGAAAAACACGAAAAGTGCTCCAAAACGGAGGAATAGAAAAGAAGCTAAACTATTCGAGTGTATCCAAACTCTGCTAACGGAATTTCCGTCCTCAAGGTAGTGGACGAACCTCACAGCTGCGCAATGACGGATTTTTTTTCGTTTTAAAATATAACATCTTGTACTAAGTTGAGCTATACACGTGGACAGATTGGACACATGTTCGATTATCTAAGAAGTGTTTGTGAAAACTCTTCTGCTTTACAAATTATGACCCATCGATCACATCACGATGCAAATGACTTCATACGTGGCGGGTTGGAAAGATGGTAAATATCAACATTTCATCCCCAAACATAGGACAAACGAAACCACAAAGCATCAGAGGTGTAAATAACACTCTGAATTCACACTTAAAATGTTGTTTGGTTGCGAATTTAAAAACGGATGCAACAGCAGACGACGGACATTTGGAGAATAGCTCTGTTAGTTTGAAGCTTAATCAACTACTGTTTTTTACACTTTAGGATTTTAATTTTTGTTAATTGATCCCACCAGTTTTTATTTAATCCCAATGTCTGTGTTTTATAGAAGTATATAACTGATTCATATATTTATCACACAAATTAATGGTTTGGACTATGCTTCTGGTTACTTTCAACTACACAATTTGTCACAAAATTGACTAAAATCTTGATTTTCTGATCACATCAACCGATCATCAGCGTTTAATCAATGTTCAATAATATTTTTTACTGCTTTTCGTAATAATGTCATGCAAACATTCAAATTTAATCGTTGATCGCAAACAGTAATAGAGGTCATGAACCAGTATGTAAGTAAATTAAAAAATCTTCAAATATCACATTAATTTTTCCATACTTGATAAAGTCAATGAAAATGCTGAGAATAAATTAAAATTAGTGTATTTTTTGTCTTTTACTGCGTAACAATCCGATAGTAACGTGGCATCCTTCTCTCTTTAAAGTACTGGCGGTTTTGGATCTCTTCTCATGCAAAACGGCCGCTCTGTAGCAGAAACTATTTATTCAGGTACACGTAGTAATTCACTTACTACCAGTCTTACTGAGTCTGAATCAGAGACAAAATATTTGAAATTGTAGAAAGCATTTAATGAGCAGGAATACTATTCTACGGAAACATTTCAGCTAAATCTTCTCCTTCAACAGCAGACATTTCCTTTGGAAATTGGCATCGAATCGCTAATTTGTATCACCTCAACCAACCACGTTCGACCCTGAACCGTTCGACGATCGCGTCGAAATTACACGACCGCCGGGGGATCGGTATGTACCGTGCCTTGGAACCAATACTCAAACTACTACGATCCACAACAACCGTCAAGCATGTGAAGGTCGTACTCGAATTTGCTTACCGGTAAATACGATCCAAATCGCAAAGCAAAAAAACAATCATTTTAAAAGATCGGTAAGAAAGAAACACGTGCGATTTCCCCACCTTCCGGATAGTTGCCGAGCAAAATTGTGTTATTTTTTTTTTCTATACTTCGGTTTACTTGATGCAATGCTTTGTGCTTCCATTCCCTAGACATTCCTACATTCGCCATTACGTACGCCCAGTATTTGCCGCTGGTCCAAATGCGTTCGGCTAGTGGCCAAAAAATGTTCCGGAACCGTTTCCGGCCTGTTGCTTCTCGGAGGAAATAGCAAACAAAAAAAAATACAAACAAACGATCGATTAGTCAAAAAGAAAATAAGCCGTGTGCACGGGGTGGGATCTTTTTTTTGGGTACCTAAAAATAGTAAAATAGAAACATCAGGAAGAAAGTACCATTCCACAAGTGATCGCATTTGTGGTCGTATATTGTGTGCGTTTTTTTTGTTGTTGTTTGAATGTTTGAAAAGTCTTTTAAAGAAGTGCAAATTGTTGCCTTACGCCGATGCTACGGATGGATAGAGAGTGGCCAGCTTTTACGTGTCTCTCCGTACGAAAACTACCGGATCTTTACTTAGTTTCGGCACCACACAGCTATGCAGCAGCGCGTTCAGAGGAGTTTTAGGTGAAAATGAAACAATTGCACCACAAACTGGTGCGCTGTGCGTCGAGAGTACGGAAATAGAGCTAGTAGAGAGCGGTGTGCACCGAAGGAAAAGTACACATTTGAATGCACGTGAAAATCTTTTTAAATTTAAATCATTCATCAGAAAACCCCGAAAAAAGAGGTAACAAAATACAGCACAGTCGTGGTTGGTGAAGATGTGATCCTAAACTACGCGATACAGAAAACAATCGTTTTGGGACTGATTTTCCATCCATTACTTGGGGCCGGGAGCTGCATCAACGCATCAGGGACAGGAAAAGTGTGGGAAGCAACCATCAACGGGAGTTTAAATCGTTGTGCAGATAGAGACTGTGCCCTGGTCTGGGGCCTATGGTTGGGTGGCAGGTTAGCTTAGAAGCGGAAGTGGAAAGTGCCGACTGCATAACGACCTTCGCGGTGCGGTTGGACGAATGGTGGATGGCAGGCGGGTGTTGTAAAGCTTTGGCACAGATTAAGCGGATCATACCCGTCTCTACTTAGCTAAAGTTGCATTTCAGTGTATGCGTGATTTGAACATTTTTTTTTTTGCTGTCTGTGACACACATTTGCTTTTGCTCTTCGTTTTACATTGTTTCTTCGTACAGTTCGTTGCGAATCATTACACCAAGCGGGTCATATCAGCAGCAAGTTGATTAATTAGTAAGTCTTTGCATTAATTTCTGAGGTGGTAAATATATTGTAGTTATTTTTTTTTTTGGCTATAAAGACTTGTTCATTAGTAATCGGTTAATGATGAATAAATTTGTTTTGACAAAGAAATAAACACTGATGAACTGTTTTATTTTATGTCTTCTTTTCTATTTGCTATTATCCTTAATGGTGTCTCGTGCTTGCTATTATAATAAAGTGGCGAACAGCTTTAAAATGGATTGGAATGTATACTAATAAAAAACTATAAACGAATCGATCCGCATTCACCAGTCCGTAGACATTCGTAACCTTTTTTTTTGGGGAACGGTTATTGGTTCCATTCCACGACTCAACAAGTTTGTTAAGAGTTTGGTAGAGTTAATGAGTCGTCTACCCACTGATACTGCAAATTTAAACACGAACGGAACAAGACGGATTGGATTCCAATAGCAAAAAATCAACTAGAAAACTAGTTGATACGAATTACTAGTGGCTAATGAGTCACTAGCTACATTATTTTAAAATGTTGAATGTTACCCAACAAATATTCAAATTTTACAAAACTCTAACTCGACACTTTGCAAGTGGTTATAATATATTATGCATTTTATTACAATTCAATCTTGCAAAAGAGTCATAAAGCCAAACATGTGCGTAACATACATCCTCGTTTTCAACAAAAATCAATAAACAAACAAGAATTGAAAGAAAGAAAAAAACGTTTAAAATGTAATGCCACGCCGTTTCCGATCTCTAATCAAATCAGAACATTATGTCCTACCCACGAAAGTACGAACTGACACTTGCACAAACCATTCATCTCCGAACAGCAGACTTGGAATCTACTACAGCCGTCTTTACCACAGCTGACGTCACCGAATTGAAGCGCGGACTCATTCAAAAATCACAACCAACACCCCTTAACGCCTCCGCAAATTTGCCAGCAAAATACGCACAGCAGACGAAAAAAAAACCAAACACCAATCTCTGTGATCGAAGAGTATTTAAACTCTAACAGCAAACCGAATGGCATGATATGAAGCGACCGATCGATGGCCACTTCCAACCCGTGAGACCTTGTATCCGGATGGATGTGTGCTTTTTTCTCTCTCGATATTGTGTTTGTGTTGCTGTAGAGTACCGTGGACCTAGCGTAGGACGACATCGACGATGATGACGGCGACGTTCCCAAATGGAACTTGGGGATGGGGTGGACTTTAAACAAGCGGCAAGGTATGGTCTTGCATGGAGCACCAACGATTACGATCCTCCCCCGCACGATCGTTCACACGTCTTACACGTCTTTCCAGTATGGAAGCTGTCGTTCGTGCGTGATCTGCTGTGCCGAGAAGTATACATTATTTGTGATGGATTATCGAGACTTGCAATTGGTATACGTAATTCAATCTTCTATATGCATTTTGGTTAAAAGTTTCCCCGAAAGGCCGATCGTGGTTAAAAAGGATAAGTTAATAAAAGATAAGTAAATAAAAGTAAATAAAATTCTGAAAGAAAATGTAAAAAATATCATTCAATGTTACAAAGGCTGAAGAGAGAAAAAATAGTCTTATTTACGGCTAAAGGAAGCCCCATTACATTCAACGTATCCTAAGCTAAACTCGCTCGTGATGTAAACTTCCGATACTTGGCACGTGAAAACGATGAAGCAAAAAGGTCGCAGCAAACGAATGTATTATGCATATTGATGATGCCTCGTTGCACGGAGGCGCAATTTGCCAATCATTTTTCTACCCTTTATGTCTAGTCCGATCTCATATTCTTGTCTCCCACCAACCTCAATATAATCGGCGAGTGTATCTCCCCGTACGAGATTGGTTTGGAAGTGAACCCGAGTAAAAGCAAAAAGTTGCAAAAAAACAATGCTAGTTTTCTCACACATATAACTCATTTTGTTATATGCGGATCACATGCATGAATAGCGAACATGGAAAATAGCGAAGAAAATGCTTCTTACCGAGAGACACTTTGCCTCCGACCGAGATTCGTTACGATCGCACATGATAAATGATCGTACGGATTTGAATGATCGAGTGTAACGAACGTGATCCATAATTGTTTGGTTTGTTTCACAGTCTGCATCGGCCATTGCAGTCATCATACTATTTTTGATCGTTCGTTTGATTCGTTGGTGACAGTTAAAAAATCTAAAAAGATGTAAATGATACTTGAAATGTTAAAATTCGTTTGAATATGTCCCAACCTTCCAATTTGGCTGAAAGAAAAAAAATCTGTTAAAGAATAAATCTTTAATTTTGTTTCAAGTCAATAACAACCGCTAGGAATTGATAGCTGACGTTGCGTTTATGTATCTTACCGCCAAGCGCGTAGGAAGGAGGGAATTGACACCCCTGGCGAGTTGAATTCACCCTTTCCATTTCGAGTGTCGATCGGTCCATGCTGGTCCATCGGTAGCTTAGAAATGGAAAGTGATATCTTCCGGACGCGCATGGCACGATCGGTTAGCACACCCGTTTCTGTCCCGGAGATCGGATTCACATTATGCTCCATTTTTTTTGGCAGATCGTTTCCATTTCTAACGCGCCCCTCCGCCAACATCAGGGTGCGAAACAGTTGCCCGTTCGGTTGCGAAAGTTAATCACTAGCCGGCACATTAAATGCGAATTATATCAGGGTGAATCGGGTGAATCGATACGAAAATTTAAACTTTGTGCGCGGGTGAAAGCAATGGCGGGAATAAAAGTTTCCATTACAAAACAAGCAAGATCAGTTGCACGAAACCATTGTTGGCTAACAGGAATGAAAGCAAAACGATACACAAGTGGAAGGTTCGTCTACTTCTCGAACTCCTAGGCCATCACCACTTAAACCATCACCTGAGCTAACACGTGTTTGTGCACACAGGTTTACTGTTTTTATTTTCTCGCTTTATTTTACCATCAACTCTTTCCAATTGAATACGAACGGTGAAGAACTAATTGCCCTGTACAAATTTAGCGTCAGCACCGTTAGTATCGTTTGACGGAAGTGAAACAGAGCACCGACGTCTTATCGGTGGAAACAGTGCCCCTGTTGTAGGTGGCGATGAGTCGTGATGAAAAACAAATTGACTGGCCCCAAGTGGGTGACTAACAAAACTATCACAATCGTGGTGGTGGAAGGGTTTGCTTCTTTTGTCGACAGGGGAAAAAGGTGCCAACTGATATCAACATCTAGCTCACGCAATTACTGTCCTTAAAGCATCAACGTTTTGTCGTGTGGACGATTTCTTGTATGAAGGTGTGTTTAATACTTTGTGTAATAATAACTGTTACGTTATGTTGTTATGCTTAATATCGATTAAAATCAATTACTAATCAACTAGACGATAAACAAGAGACTTAAATATCTATTTTAGCCTAATGAATTGAGCTCCCATAGTACAGTGGAGCGCCGATTATCCGGGTACCTTTTATCCGGCTGTCCCATTATCCGTGCAGCTCGGAAATGACAGTTCCAAAAGCGAATTGACATATTAACTGTAAACCGGTGATGGCAAAAAATAAAAGCCTCAATAGGAAATGATACAATTGGCTCAAGTTCGACCAAATAAAACAGATTTAATTTGCAACCTATGGGCACCTAAGAATATTAACAATTAGCTTTAGAAAAAAAGTCCACCCATTACACACAAAACACTAATATTTATCAATAAAAAGAGTTGTGCCAATTATCCGTGATATTCGCTTATCCGGCAAGGGCTGAGTCCGTATCAGCACGGATAATCGGCGTTCCACTGTACTTCATCGAACCGTAAGGATGTTCTTTATTGACCTCACGGGTTATACACATATCGAAATATAATGTTTTAGATCATCGGGTAGATATGTTTCTACACAAATCGATGAAATACTACACAATGGATCGGTTTTTTTGTTGTTTGATAAAATAAAAAAGGGCACACGTACCACACGAAACGACCGCGTCATCGTAAACTTCCAAACGGAACTAGATTAGTCTTTATCAAGAAAGGTAGCTATTTCGATAACATTTTTTCTGCCCCCAACTATCCGCAACCCGCCCTGGGCGAGCTAACAAACATAACCAAGGAAATAACTACCAAATTGTACTCCCATGAAGAACTGGAACACGCTTGATCAATACACGCGAGTCACGCAGTGTGTTTGTGTCTTTAGCTAGATACAATAAAGAAGCCTGCAAGCGCCTGAAAAGAAATAATAGCCCAAAATTTAAGGGACCGAGACAGAAAGACTCCCACGAAATCAGAAGGGCGGTGGGATTTCGAAAGAGCTTCGAAGAAAGTGCCACCGGAACCGTAGCAGTACGTTTAAATACAACGAAAAACCTTTTTAGACATCGTGTATCTGCACCTGGAGAAGCAATTTCTATTTCGCACGCATTTCTTGTAGCTGGAACTACCTTTGCCAGCAAACAGACATCATATGATCGACCTCGTTCACACCGGAACTAAGCTTTCCTGTAAATACACCTCCCCCCCCTTTGGGAAGTTTGTTGAATACATCATTTTCTCACCCCGCTCGTTTGTATGAGAAGTGAAAAACTACCCCCAAAAAATGAACTACATCGACCTTAAGGGATGGTTTGGCCTTGAAAGCATAAACCAAACGTTGGAAGTGCTTGTGGGAACTCTGGTCGCGAATATAACGCTTCTAATCGCGGTTAGATCCCATCAGCGCGAAACCTTCCTGCCAGCGTAGCTTTTGCTGATGTTGTTACAGGTGACAACAAGTTTGATGGCCTTTCTTGGCACGGCCGCTGACGTCGAAACCGGTTGACCTCGACGGCAGTGGTCGGGCGGTGTGTGGAATAGAACGTGTCGGTCTTGTGTCCCCGACGTGCTTGCTTGGGCAAACAACGCAAAGCGGTTCTCTTGTGTGGCCACAATATCTGGACAGTTGTCTCCCTTGACAGGTGAATGAAATCGGTCTCTAGACGGTACGGTGTTGCCGAATCTTCTTTTCGTCTATTAGAGCGTAGATGTAAATGAATTCGTACGTTCGACCATTTTAAGCTACGGTTGAAGATTATGCATTAAGCTTTTACGGGTTGAAGCAATCATCTTACCGATCGAAGTAGCCGCCTCCTATTTGACAGGTTCACCTCTGTTTTGGTTTCGCTTTCTACAGCACCTTTCGGAATACGTAATTTCAACCGAATGGGAAGGCAACGGACGCCATTGTGTGCAAGGCGGGCGCGCTTGGGCGACGAAACGGCAAAACAAGCAAGCTGATAACGACGACGACGTATGTGTTTCGATTCTGACGGAGCAGCGCGGGTAGGATGCCAGCTGATAAAGAAAACTCGTTACGCCACCCCACTAGTGGTTGACCACTCCGCGCTATACACCCACGGCGACAAGCGTTCTTGCCGTCTTTTGATGGTCGATTTCGTTGGCGACGATGCTTTTCCAGCTGCCAGCAATGGACAGCCTCATTTTCCGTGTTGCCTAGCTTCGAGCAACAATTGCCTTTTCTTGAAAGAGTCTACTCGTACTGCTGATGTTGGTTCAGAAAATCGCAATGAAGAAAAAAAAACACTCATAAACACACACACACTCACACTTATGCACGCACACAACTTATTGTGTAGGAATATTCTTTCACACACGCTACTTTGCTCGGTGTTTTCTTTGCTTCATCGTTCCTTCTAAACTGCGGGTTTTTCTAAAGGTGAATAACACACAACCGTTTGCTTGGTCGATTTCTTTCTGGTTCCGGTGTCAGATGGTAACTTGCACCACTATGCACGGTGCGTTCTGACGAGAAAAACACATTAAATTATAAACTCCAAGGTAATTGTGACACGGTGCGGCGTGTGGATTTTGTAGTTTTTTTGTATAGAAACACAAATGTTTAAGAAACGAATTCACACAGAGGGTACACACCGTGGACCGTGGGGAAACCAGCAATGGCACCAAACACACATAGAACGATGGTGCACCGTTTTTCGCATGTACAGCGAAAGATGCACTTCACTGCTAAACCGTTGGGAAGCTGTTGATCTGTTCACACAAGAGCTTCGATCACCTCCGATCGCCGTATACGCAGTGCACGGCTTCTCACGGTACTCTCTTTTCTCTTCGCAAAACCAATTCACACAAACACACGGCCGAAGCAGAACGATGAGCCATCAACGTGAATCTGAACAAGGTACGGGCAACACATGCGTTGTCACAAGATGTGTAGAAAATAATTTCAGCTTTTGACAATAGCAACCCAGCTTGTTTGTGATGTAGTTTTTCTTGTGTTTCATTCGATTTGATCTCTCAAAACGTAAGTATATTTGCGTAACAGCCTAGGCGAAGACAATGGATAAATTTCTATGTTTGAAAACCGTTTTGTGTTTTAATAAACGAGCGTCTTAAAACAACATTGTGCCACAAATGTCAAAACAGATTCCGACATGGATGGAAATGAGATGAAAGCACCTCGTTTTTCGTACTCAAATCGAGATGTCAAATGTACATCGCTAAATTTTAAATTTGATGACACAAAATTTAAAAAAAGATCTCAAACAAACTTTTGAAAGAGTAGTGGAGTTGCTAATTAAATTATTTATCTAAATTACAAATACGTAAAACCGTATTTTTTGTTTTATAATCATTTTCATTTTTGGCTGCTAAAAAAACAGCATGGCGGCTAATTATGTTTCGGCGGCTAATTTTCTGCAGCGACCTGAATTAATCAGGGGTTTATTATAATTTACAAAACTTTCAAATCCAAATCCCCTAATAATATGTATGTTCTTTTGCAACAATAACACAATTAATTTGGATTTGCCAAACTATTATTTTTGAGTGGAATAAAATATTTTGTAATACACAAACGTAAACAAAACCGTTTCAACCGGTTCGATTTGACACTTGCGTTGACTGGCCGTGCGCACACGCACACAGTCAAATCGTTCTTGTAAAAAGCAATAGGCGAAGGAAAACGTCGTTGGTTCGGAAAAACACAGTGTGATATCGTGCTTACACTCGTAGCTCAAGTCTTTTCCCCAATTTTTGCGTGTAATTTCTTGAAGTGAGTGAATTCTATGCTGCCGAAACTTTCGAAGAAACGTGGTTACATATTGTGGAATAAGATAAGGCACTATATGGCTCTAGTGTGCAAATAGCAAAAAAAACCCTTTGTAGACAAAGCAGGAGCAATACTTGTAGACAAATTATAGTTTTTCTTATGAGTGGAAAATGAACATGTGGTGCGTTGCATGAAAGTCCATTCTCTATTAACTCTCCAAATTTACGCACATGTTTGAAGGCTCATCGGACGGGGCAGCGTGTTTGAGTTTTCCACATGTCCTTATTGAAAAAGAAGAAAGAAGGTCATTCTGGAACCGTGAAAAAACAGGATAGTGTTTCTCTTGGTATGTTTTGTGTGTGGTTGTGTTAGTGAGAAATCCTTTTGTCCTGTCATCGTAGAGCGATTCAGCTGGTGCATTACTAGTGTAGTATTTGGAGTTCGATGCTATTTCACATCGAATATGTGGATGCCAAAAAGCCTAAAGAATCATGTTCAAGGCAAACTGAACCGATTCCATCCGACTACATATCGAATGCGAACAAAGCAGCTCTCAGTTTCAGTTTACCCATATGCAAAGCAGGCAAATGCACCATATAGTCACCGAAGAGTGCGTGGAGTGCGTCAGAGAAGTGATCTAACAAAGTGTGAGAGAGAACGACATAAATATAGTTATGAGGAGCGAGAGAGAGTAGAAGAGAAAAAAACACGAGCGTGAAGGGATGAAATTGGTTAGTTTTTCAGCGTACAGTTAGTAATTTGTATTTTCGACTTATCGTACTAACGAATAATTAACCACGACTCGTTGCAGAAGAGCGTTTTGGTTTTTGGGGGGGGTGGTAGCGACCCACTTGGTGGTGCTTTGTCCGTTTCCTATCTTCTTTTTCTTTAAGTGTTTAACTACCCCCTTATGTGTTCATCGTCCAACAAACACGTTACGCGGAACCGCGCTGCAGAAAACGCGCACCGCATTGCGTGACATTACAACGCACGCATACCATGGTGAATGGGAAGTTTGTCTGCATGTGTGTGCCGGTTGCTACCCCTAAGGGTGGTGATTACAACTCTTTACAAACCAGAGCTCAGGGATGCTCAGTGGTTGCTCTGACTACCAAATGATTGCTGAGATATGCGTTGTGATGTACTCTAGCATATGTATATTAGTGTTTGAATAATGTAATCATATTATTCTTAAAAGGAGCATAGGTACACAAAAGCTGCAATATGCTGAATAAATTTTTGTCAAACTCTTGTCCACTTGATCTTGTAATTGGCCATTTTTATACGGGTTGCTTTAATGCAGTTTAATACAGTAGAAGGTCGATTATCCGGTGTGCTCGGGACCGGACTGATGCCGGTTAATCGATTTCCACGGATAATAGTTCCTTCAATATCAAGTTCATTTATATACATATCTCATAATTTATAAAGCATATATAATATCTTTATACTATACTATGGTAGTCCTTTTGCTGCTAAAATGATTATTATCAAATAATATTTAAAATATAGAACGTAAAATAAAATCATTTCAAATATATCGTTTGGTGACGATTTTAATCATTTTAACCAACCAGTACATCAGTACAAATGTTTGCCACGGTTGAACAGCTGTTATTTTTTGGCGCACGGTTAATCCGCCCTCGGATAATCGACGTTCTACTGTACTTTGTTTTTGTTTTTTTCATTTATGTCATGTGTTAATTAAAATAATTTTCAAAACAGCACTAACTACCTAAATGTAGGCCATTTCAATTATACCATAAATTAACTTAAATAATTTGCAAAACAGCACTACTAAGAAAAATTAACATTTTATGAAATAGTTCACATACACACTTGAGTATCTCTGGCTGTCAATCGTTACCCTAGCACAGCTGATGGTCCGTAGGAGTGTTTGCGTACAAGTACAAGCAAGTTGTTGCAGAGAGGGGAAAGAAGTTGGAGAGAAACTAGATGAAGCTGTTTACCTGCGAATATGTATGGATGGAGAAGTAAAAGGGAAGTAATGGACGAAGTCAGAGTTGCGTATTTCGGGCGACATTCTCTTTAAATTTTTCTCTCCCTACTCTCTCGCTCTCTCTTTCTCTCGTCCGACTCTCCCTAGCAACTAGATAGGATGGTTCGTTTCGAATTGCCCTAATAAAATTAAATCATATTTAAACTTTTCCCTCCACAAATGCACCCGGAATCAACTTGAAGTGCATCGAGCCAATAGGTTACCATAGTTACTGTCAGTTACATCATTACATCACGATGCATCGCGTTAGCTGAATAGTAGTGCACCTCTCTCACTAACAGTGGAGAGTATTTCTCTCTGGAAAACTCTTTTAAACATATCTACCCACTACACCCACCCACCGACCAACACCCTCCCGAATGGCTGCACCGTTCGCAGCAGCCTGTGTAGTTTGAAGATTCACCCTTGTTGTTTGTTCACAGTTCTCGCGCTAACCTGCCGGAAGGTGGTCACACGGCAACGCCAGCAAACCGTCGGCATTTGCAATTTATTGTTTCAAAAGTGAAAAGTCCGAAACGTGGCCCGCAACAGTGTTGTTTGTCTCTGTGTGTGAAAAATTAACAGTGTGGGAAAATACAACGGCAGCAGAAAACAACAACAAATTACTTTGCTGGTAAAGAAATTTCAACGCAGCCTACAATCTTCTAGCTAGCTCTTCTTTTGCCCTTCTACTGAGCGGTTCCTTCGGAGGCAACGAACTGCTCATACTTCGGTACCAATTTTCGACCCTTTTTTGCCGTGTACGGGTGGGTGCGAATTAATTTGTGTCGCTGCTAAATTCCGCCCCCAAACCAAAACTTACCCACGGATCCGGACGGTTCTGCCACAACCAATTCCAACACCAGTCAAGGATGTGCCAGTTCAGAGTTTTCTAGCATCGTTCTACAGCGAAAGAAAATCTAAAGTAAGTATGGCATGATTGGGTGTATTATTCCATTTTATTTCTTTCTCACAATAAGATTAAGCGGTCGTAATCAAATACTAAATTACAATGACAAAATGCTGTAAACCAAAAAAAGAGGTATTGAAGCCAAACACTTCTCTACTCTAGAGTTAGTTCATTTCTAAAGCAAACATTCCGTTGTGTGCCTTTGTGCGATTGCACTCCATCTGTGGGTTGTTTGCTGCTGGTGTACTTAGATAAGAGAAGAGAACAGGTTTCCCTAGGTTTTCCTTTCATTGCCATCCCCCCATCGGCGAATGACACCCGTGCAGAACTTGGTGAGCAACTTGCATAATCCATCAACCCGCACGTCTCAACCGGTTCATTGTAGAATGCAATCAAATGGCTGCTTTTGTGTGGCTGCAGGTTCTAGCTGGCTGCAACAGTGTGCAGTAACAAAACTGTCGCCACCCCAAAAACCAGTTGCCACGGGGGGGCGGTGCGGGGGTTCACGACCTTGCCAAGTTGGTTTGAGTCTAGCAAATGAGTGAGCGCGTGATTCGATTGCGCATGGATAGTTTTTCGAATTGAAACGCTTATACGCCTATATACTGCTGCTGACAGACGGCGGGCAAGATATACCGCAAGACATTGCCATTCGCCTGGAGGCCGTATGCGAACCACGGAATTGGACGAACTTCCTTATCGTTGGTCGGAGAGTCCAATCGTTTTCTTGGAGGGAGGATGGGGGGGGGGGGGGATGTGGGAGGGTATGCCGGGAACGATACCACGCCACAGACTGCAATCACATATGTGTGTGAGGAGCGTCATGCGTACTGCTTTGTTTTGTTGCGGAACCCGGCCCGATTGCTGTGGATTCGGGCTATTTTGCTGGGTTTATTTTGTACGTTTTGTTTCTTTATGCTTGCCCGTCAAGTGGACTGAGTCATTAGTGTACTTGCCTCGAACCAGTATAGGCTATCGAAGAAGAAGCCGTCAGCTGTTGAACGTAGATTTATGCAATGAATGATCATTTATAAGTTAAAAAACAGGTTCTCTATTTCATTTTTTGTAAAATTGTTTGATATAAAATATTTCAAACTTTTTCACAAAAACACTTTCAGACAATAGAATTAAGCCCCTCATAACGTGTATCATTTGTAATGAGTTTTTCGAAAAACGAGTAAATTTAAATACGACTATCCCTTGTAATGAGTAATAAATACAGCAATATGAGTATTTGGGTTCTTCTGGAACTCAGTTTTTTATGCTATTCAGTACCGAAATCAAATTATTGAACTAGAAAAAAAATTTGGTTTGATATGGAATGTTCATAAAGAAATAAACTTTATAGTAGAAGTAGACTAGAGAAGCAACCGCAAAAAGGATTGTGACAAAGGTCTACTAAATTTAAAATAATAATAATAATAAAGAGTTTCTAACGAAATTCATGAAAGACTCATTGCCGGAAGAACTTATCGTATTACTGATGCGAAGGAAAAATCAACCAAAAACATGCTGAAGTTGTTGATAGCACGGGATGTTGTGTCTTTATATTTTTACACCTTTTTCTTGTAATCAAGATAACAAACCAATTAGATGAGCATTAATTCCCAGAAAAAGAAAGAAATTGCTGGAACATATTAAATTCGTTATTAAATGATTCATTTGAGCTTGTTCCTAATTGTGCTTTTTGTTATCCATTTTACAGGAAAATAATGTCGAAAAAAGCTTCAAATACCTTACTGAGTTTTAGTATCAAAAGTAAAAGAAAAGTTTTGTAGTGCGGAGTTAAGGTAGACAGAGCCCTGTCGAGGTTTCAACCCAAAGATGGTCTATTTATGAATCATGCATCATTGGTTATGCCAAGAAGTTCGATCGATTCCGACACGTGGGACTCGAACACGCTGCACCTATGAATTGGAGTTGCTTGTGTTCTCTTGCACCAGCCGGAATGGTTGTTCCTACGGGTTGTTTAAGGCTCCAACTCGATAGTTTCGGATCGATCCGCACATCAGTAATGATGATAATGTGTCAAATAGATAGACTTACTATAGTTACAGAAGTACTATTCTTCTTCTTTTTTGTGGGACTGCAATTTCAAGAGGAGGGTCGTTGTTTAATTTTATTTATATGTTTGAAAAGAAATAACCCTGAGTACGGCTGTACAGTCTGGATGAGAGTTGATCCTCAATCCTGTCGTACAAGACAAGGCCACATATGAAGTACTATGAAAATGTAGGAATTTTTCATTCACAGAAAAGTATTGCTGTTATTTTAAAATTTAAATTAAAAAATAAATTGATATAAACAACATATAAAGACAATTACAGCATGATAAACATGTGTATTATATGTATTTCTTATGCGTTTTGCACAAATCTGTAAAGATTGAAGAAAATAATTTGAAGAACTAGTGAATTTCGTAGGAAGGAACTTCAAGTTCAACCTCACATGCATTTAGAATAACAATTTGTTACCAGAATTTGCTGTCAGCAGTCGGGTACATCCATCAGTTTCTAAGTAACCGAATAGTAGCAAGAAATTCAAGGGAATGTAACGATCAATGTAACTGGTTTTGTGTGCTCTACACTGAATATTGGCAAAACGTGTTGATTTTTTAGATGAACAACATTTCCCTCTCGATGGAGTAACTTAAAATGAAACACAAAAAGCAATCTCAAAAAATACAAAACTCATAGTTGTGGTAGATGGTACCATAACGACACTGTTTCTCCTCTCGAAAAAAGCACGTACAATCTGCAGTGCAGCGTCAATCTCGAGACCGGAGCATGAGTTTCATCTTTATCTATCTTTGCTCGTACATCGGCTCGACCGCTATGACCGAATGTTTTCAAACACATTGAAAGCTGTGGCGGAAAAAAATCTTCACTCTGGCGTCATCTAATATAACCAACGTTGACCATTGTGTTATGTGTTTGTATAATTTTGGGGCTATGTTTTCCTGTGGAAAAAAATCCCCAACATGATGGGATGCAGTTTGCAGTAGCAACATGTTGTTGCGAACTGGTCCAAAAAAAAAAAAACGTTCGAGGACACCATTTGTTGGCACAGGTCCAAGTTGGAAAACCGCAGTTTTATCGGTCGGCAAAGGCCTGCGTGTTGATGCTGTATCGGCCATGTTTGACTATCCCAATGACCTAGCAGTTAAACGGGCAGAACATCCCTTCCGGTTTGTTAGGCTTTTGCACATGACCTTGGATAGAGCGTTGATTTATGTTCTGTTCGCTTTTGCATTGCTATATAACAGTGTAATGTTTGCATTCGTGAAATTTATAGTTCGTGCTTTTGTAGCATTTTTTTGGGGAGAAATTTATATTATTTATTCTATCGGAACAATGAATTTACTGTTTCATTTAACTTCATTGCAAATACGTATATTTTTATACCGTGTTGTAACTTTGGTGCATGCAGCATTTAGGATGGGTTTCGCCACGTACACATTTGACTTATTAATTTACCAAATTAACACTAGAACTCCAGATCAGTCATTTTGACTGGAACGCATCATTTTCGTCACATTATTTTTTGGAGTTAAATTTTACATATAATATTCTATTATATACTATAATTAAATACTATCCAACTCTTCGAATTTTTTAAAAAGTAACCACGACCGAAAAACGCTTAAAACGCTTGGTAGTTTTAGTGTTAAAAAAGACAATATACTATGTTAAACGCTTCATATTATTAATTTAATCGTTTTAATGAGCATTATTCATTGCTCGTAATTATACCATCCTTGTCCGTTTTTTTTTAAGATTTATCATATTGTGCTCGCGTTGCTTTAGTTTCGGTTAGTGTCCACACATATGTGTACATGCGCGTAATGAACGATAAGCGGTTTTTAACGAAGATAAACGGATTAAGTTGTGAGCAAGTAAAAATATGCACCTAACCGCGTACCATTCGTTGCAAAAGCATGATTACACGATTGTAATGAATAAGCATCGGTTGTGAGATTTAATGTGATGAGCAGTACAAATCAGCATGCTAACGACGATACCGGACACAAAAGCAAATGATTTATATAAAAGTAAAAAGTAAAAATAATTCTAAAAAAAAATTTCCTGCTCTGAAAATGTTGCTTAAAACCCATATTTTCTAGTCGTAACATAACGTCAAAATATTTTATTTTCAATATTTTATGTTTTTTTTATTTTACACAAAATAAAATGAATCGAACACCATTCGGTTGATGGTTGACATTTTTCCTATCGAGAACACGCGCACCTTCCCAGTATGCCACCGGATTATTCTCTTTGTATGCATGCTTTGTCCCCAGTTAAATGGAACAGCAATCAGCATGGAAATCTTCCGGCACGATAATACTCTGGAACGGTTGTAGCACGGTTTTCCACGTTTCATCATACACTCGAACAGGTGTAAATATCATCACCAACGTTCCCTGGAACGCAATACGCAGGCGGAAAACGGATGCTGTTTCAACTGCCTGTTCAAGCTATTGGTTTTCCCGTTTTTTAGGTTCCGTTTGATAAAGCGATCCTCACTGGATAATTGTACATGATAATGGCATAAATGTGGTGTTTTGGCTTTGGCCGGTCGTGTGATATGACGCTAACCTACATAATGCATCGGCAGAGAGTGATAATCCTGTAGAATGAATAGCCGGAAATGTTTTTTCCGTTGAAAAGCACATTATACGGGGAAAAAATTTGTTGGAAAAATGCCGTAAATATGGATGTTTACTGATGTCAATGTCACGATATGGAGCAGACGATCGTTCGGGGTTGGTGAATGGGCAGGCAAGTGCCTATAATATTTTGCTTATTAAATATTTTTCAATGCAATACGTTATTAATTAAAATATTGAAATTGATATAATGGATATAGGAGGAAATATTATGGGATATTATGTAGGAATGAAATGGAAGAAAATATATTGAACGTACCAACCGAATATTTTTGCAAGTTTGATGAGGATAATCCGAATACTGTGGCATGCATCTGTTATCTGCCATCTGCATTTTGACTCATTTTGCCAGGAGTCATGTATTTTGTGAAATTTATAAACACTAGAACTACCGGACGAGCCATTTTGACTGGAACGATTCATTTTCATTACATTATTTTTTGTGGTTAAACATTTCTAAACATGAATTTTACATATATATTCTATAGTACGATCACCAATTAACAAATATACTCCAAGTCTTTGAAAATGTTTAAAAATAAACCACGAACGAAAAACGCTTAAAACGCTTGGTAGTTTTAGTGTTAAATAATTTTTTTTTACACCGTTTCATATGATTATGCCTTGTGGAATTATTTAACAAACTTTTCTTTTCATTTATTAATATTTACCCGGTTCATTAATTATGAAAATAGCAAACAACAAAAAACCAAATAGAAACGAAATATGCAAATACAAATTAGTAACGCATTCCCACGTGTGGTCAAACGCTTTTTTTTGCGTTCTGAATTTCGATGGTAGTGTTACTACCATCTGGTGTTAATGTCATCATAACACTCAGCAAATAGTGACCACTCGTTTGGATAATGATGGAACCCCCCCCCCCCCCCTTAACAATACCGTCACATAACGCTTCGTTAGCGGTTTTCATGTATTGATTTTTATTTACTTTGGCTTTTCACCACTTTGCTGAAGCTAACGTTTGATAACATTAAGCGGTGCTTCGCCCTGACCCCGGCAACATTACTTCCAATGCGAGTGTGCATTATTTGGCTGTTGTGGTTGACTTAATTTATTACATTTATGGCACTATATCATAAGCGTAGTGTGCCATTACAAAGCGGGACAGAACATAAATTATGATCACTTTGTGTCCATAAATGGTGGCGCGGTCCGAAGTGTGCCAACTTTGTTTTATTTTGTTTTTATTTTGACCATATTTTAGCGAGATCAATATTAGTTTTTTTTTATTTGTTTATTTGGCTTTTAGACTTATTTTGTTCAATACACAAACTTTATTAAATGTTTTGTATAATATCAATTTGTAAAGTTATTAACATAGCATAATTATTTTTTTAGATCATTATTTTCCCGCTCCCGTTAAGAAAATCAAGTCCAATTAGAACTTCTTAGTAATGAGCAATTTTCCGTAATTTTTATTTTGTTTTTGTCACGTTCCTTCTATCGCCATTACTCGTCAAAAGCGATTTGATGCCTTTTCGAAGCGGAATTGAAAGCTTTCACACAAAACCGACAATGAATGATGTCCAACAGTGTGTTGTCTATCGCTGCTTTAGTCGCGCCTATTAGTCTCGATCGCTTTCACTCGCATCAACTCAAAAGCATTCGAACAAAAAAAGGCATTTTCGCGAACCATCAATCTTTCTGCTGTGATGAAACCAGCACAACGTAGCGGCATACAACGTGTGTTTGGTTGTTTCGTTTTTCCTTTCTCCTACTGTATCTATTAAAATCATCTTCTCTCCAGCGCGTATACGAGCCTTGGACAGGCTGGCGTCACCTTTACTGTGAGGAAATCGTCCTGCCATCGTTTGGCGCCAGCAATGAATGTGTTTATCGGTGTCGTCGTCTTTGGCGCCATCATCTTGTACGTGGTGTTGTCGCCACGGCCACATGTGGTGCCAAACGTCGAATGGTTCGTTCTTTAAGGATTAGAAATTGTAATCGAGCGGAAATAGTGTGGTACGATAATGCTAAAATTGGGAAATTGGCTAATGGGAAAATTTGCCGGTTGTTTTGGAATTTTCATTACAATTTCTTGGAAAAATTACGGAAAATATTTTTTTTTTTTACAACCCATCTATTGAACATTATACCACCAAAACACTAAAATGATTTATCTAACATTATCTTATCGTTATCATTTTAAACTAATCTTAATCACCTCATAGTTTTTTTTATAAACTTCATATGAATGTCTTAGTTTATGGGACAAGCCTTAAACATCAACGGGCGACATTGTTATTGACTTCTAAGGCCGATAAAGACGATAATAGTTAAAGATAACAGATAAGCTCACATGATTGTGCAATCATAAATTAGGTTTAATGATTGCTTACTGATAATACAAGCATAAAAAAAACGTTAAATATTAAAAATCGTTTTAATGTACGAAACTCTTGAAATTCATCTTTATTTTGAAAAAAGGATTATGCACTTTAGTTATGCAAAAAATAAATTCTAAATAATCTTTTGATGTGGTAAAAGTTATTCAAAATTTATTTAAAAAAATTTAATATTTGAGTTTTACTATTAGTTTTGTTAATATTCAGTTGTGAAGCTTGAGGCTGTGAGACAGTAAAATTAAAAAAAAGTTCAAAAATTGAATTTTATTACTATGCTATATAAAAATAAGAAAATTCTTTCTACTTCCATCAGTATTAGAATGTCTGTCCGGCAAACAAGAAACCTTTATTAAATGCACCTATTTTTATGAGCCCCACCAGGCGGCTCCATTGATTGGTTGATAGTTGCTGTCTTCAGTTGAATGGCACAGGGGAAGGACGCAAAGACCTAGCGTTAAAAGGCACGTGCTAGGTTAAGGGTAAGGATATTTCGTTCCTACCGTCAAACGATCATTTGTCTCTGGTACCCTATACACTTCGCACCACCCGACGTTCCTCGAACAACCTCGATGGAGGCGCATGATGGGTTTCACGAACGTTCCAGTTCGAGACAATGTGGGTTCAAGGTTTTGATTTTTTTTGTCCTTCCTCTTTTCTTAAACACCTTTAACGTTCCGCTTGTCCCATTTTCCCCCTTTTCTCGTGCACAAAAGGTACACGTGTATGGACGAAAACATAGGATTATGGTACAAGCGTGTTATTAGTGCTATGCTTTCGGACAACCATTCCTTTTACGGTTGGTAGTGACGGAAACAACAAGGAAAGTCGTGTGAACATCCGTACCATGCTCTCGGTATGCATGTTTGTGGGTATTATAAATACATTAAGCACTAACACATCGGAGGTTATGGGACGAATGGTTGAGGAGGTTGCCATTCTTCGGTTCCTGCACGTGTATCAATCGAAGCTAGTTGGAAAAGCAAAAGGACTAAAAGGCCCAGTGTTTTGAGGGCTGTTATGCAATAAACAGGGCGAATCTATAAATCGTCAGCACCAGCAAGCTGTACCATAAATTGTATTGAAACATTGATTTAATGGTTGCGTACATTAATTTTGGACAGTTTATCAGTGTGTTATAAGAGTCGGGCGCCATTTTTAAGGGAATAGGATTGGTATTTCAAGGTATGCTGCTGCTGTAAGAGATCTTTTTAAGTAGTTGTATAATACAGCCGAAAGCTGTTTATCCGTGTTCGTCGGGACTCGACCCTTTTTCCGGATGAGCGGGAAACACGGATAATAAATTCATTTGTCTTTGTTGACAAATATGAGTGTATGATGTATGGTTATTTAAATGAATGCTTTTAAGGGGTTATTAGCTTATTTGGCTTAATTCGGATTTTGTATTCGCTAAACATTTTGCGTATTTGGGAAACATCTGTCAACATCTTCAAAATCACTGTTTTAGGCTGGTGGCAGTGCTCAGTCGTATACGACTTTTTTTTTTTAAATTGTATGGGATTTAACAGATAAAATCGGGCTGCTGTCAAATCCCATACAAAATTTTGAAAAAAAGTCGTATACAACCAAAGTAGGTATATAAGGAGGTGTATTCATAGCATTTGACACATTGCCATTTTGAATTTCATTTTGACAGCAGGGGTCGATATACGTATACCGATGAAGGTCACACATACAATGATGGTATTGTTGACGATCAATGCAGGTGCTGTAGATGCCCACAATGATTGTAATGTGGGAAACGTCTCGGATTTGATAACTGGGGTCGATCCTCTTTTTCCAACCAAATGTTCTACATGACTACACCTCCTTATATACCCACTTTGGTATACGACTGAGCACTGCCACCAGCCTTAAAGCGGAAATTGCTAAATGGCTATGAATTTTTAAGTTTGACAAATCAATTTCACAACTTTTGACCAAAATATTAATTAATCGAGAGAAAAAATTTAATAAAAAAAATATTTTGGTTCAAGGGTGTCATCACAATAGCAGAAGACCTTTTTCTGTCAAACGCTGATATTGGCAGATAGAATCCAAAACAATATGACAGTATTTTCCCCAATCGAATAACACCTTTATTTTACTTTATGTTGTCCTTGTGTCGTCCGAGTAAAAATCCGTCACAAAATGAAAAGCAGAGCAATTTGAGGTTTATAACTTATTGTTATTTTGTTATTTATTAAATGATTTTTGTTTTACATAAGATTGATGAGAGTATTCATAGATGCTGTATAGTTTATTAATAATACTATCTCGATAAGTAGCATCTTCGAATGTATTTGAATGAACTGGTAAACTTGTCAAAGTAATATATTTTGATT
This sequence comes from Anopheles funestus, assembly GCF_943734845.2. Lineage (NCBI taxonomy): Eukaryota > Metazoa > Arthropoda > Insecta > Diptera > Culicidae > Anopheles > Anopheles funestus. Next base: position 33,321,729 of record NC_064598.1, on the reverse strand, counting down.
AATAACATAAAGGAAGCTGATAAGTAGCAACTTATCGTTATGTTACTATCACCATGTAGACATCTGAACCTACAAACAATGGTACACAGAACAAGTCCGGAAATTGTAGATCTACCTACTTGACGGAAAGGAAACCAAATTGTAAACGTGAACGTTCGCCTTTATTGATTCATCCATTCATACACAGCCTGATCATACGCTGCACTCATTTCGTTGTACGTTGCGATCACATGCGGCCAGATTGGTCCGAATGATCTTCATTCGGGGGGGGCAGTATGTATAAACCGAGCGTTCATGCGTCGGTTGAGTGCTCCGCCCGGTCGGATGATGAGCGGCTATGGATCGGTTCCGTTCCGAACCGGTGAAGCAGTTCAGCTTCCGGCTTCGAAGCTGCCACAACCCATCGGAGCTCTCGGTCGAATCGGAAACAAACAAAACCTTTGTGCTTCAACGCTTCAAGAGCACATCTCCGTACCACAATGGTTCGAACCAACTAGTTTGCACGCGAACTGCAAACAGAACATCGTTAAATCCCGTGTGTTGTGTGTGTGTGGTTGTGTGTTTCCGCTTGTAACCGAACAAAATGTGTCCGTTCGGTGCTTTGTTGTGTGGTGTGGTTTGAATTTCCACAGCTGCCTTGTTCCGTGTTTGTATCGAGATTTTTGCTGCAGATCGAGGAACGGGGTAGATGGGCTGTCGTGTGCAACCATTTGCAGCAGGTGGATTTTGCAGGTGGCCGCAAGTGTAACACCTTTTTCGGACGAGGAAGGGTTTTGTTTTTGTTTATAATTATCCAATCGATTACCGTGGCATCGGGACGGGCCAGTAGTAGTACGGTGGCAGAAGCCAACGCGAAACGTTTGTTCACACAAACCATCGTCCACGGGAAGGTGTTTGGCCTTTGCGTTTGAATCTATTTTGTGTGTTTGTGTGTTTTTTCTGCTCTATTTGTGGCAAAAGAGTGCGAAAAAAAGGGTAACGATATTTTTAAAGAACCAAAACAAACCGACCCTTCAGCACGCACGCGCGCGTCACAACCACCAGTGTGTGTGTGTGTGTGGTTTTTGGCTTAATGCTCGTTCCGTTCGTGACCTTTGCAGAAGACGCTTCTTCGGCATTTCGGAAGATATTCTCGGGAAGATCCTCCTAGTGACAGTCCCCTCCCCGAAATCGGTGAACGTGAATTTTGTGTTGTTGTGATGTTCCTTCCAACAGGTGATCGAAGTGTGGTTGTGGTTTGAATCATTCGTACCCAGGTATCGAAATACGACGAAGATTTGCATTTGTTTTAAGTGCATCCACACCAACCGAGGCAACAGGACTGTGGAGGCTGACAGTAGAATAGTTGTCACCGAGAACCCGCTGCTCTGTTTGCCCTGTTCGGGGTTTGCTCGCCCCAACAACTTTCACCACCGAACGTAAAAGATAACGATAGATGATAACGTGCCCGTATGAGGTATAAGGCCGAAGACAACATTTGAGGAAAGTACGACGGACTTTAGGAGAAACGGATCGGCAGAAGAACGCGCGTAATCGGCGAGAGGTTAACTGTCATCTCCCAAGTCGAACGTCATTCATTGCCGGCTTCTGGAAGTGTCCGACCAGTGTGTGGTGGCATCATTATCAGTATAGGATGATCTAAATATGCGAAGCTAACCGTTCCGGTACACCCGGCCCCGTGTGTGTGTGGTTTTGCTCTCGATCGCGATTCGTTACAGGAACACTTTGAAAGGCTTCAAACGCCCGTGTGGATTGTGTGTTGCAGAGGAAAAGTACATTCCCTTACCGCATGGTAGTTGTTTGACGTGATTTGGTTTCGATGAATCAACTAACGAGAAGGTGGTTTTTCTGTGTTTGTAAAATATTTACCACATCAAAGGTGCAGCGTGAAGCGTGTGAGGGATAGTGAATTGTGCATTTGGGGTGATATTATTTTTTATACGGTGTTTTGTGATACGCAACAACAGTTTAAGGAGCAATGGTGCAGCTTACAATGGTAATAGAGAATGCCACTATGTGGCAAGTGTTTTAAATAACGCTTCACTAGATATGGGGTAAAAGGAATAATAATCTAATAAAAAATATGTTTAGATTTTTCTTCGTAAATGGTGCAATAATACTCTTCAAGATGAAAAATTTCATTGCGGAAAAGTGTGACGTTTTGAATGATCGTTTGGTGTTGGTTACACCATTAACACTAAAACTACCAAAAACCAGTCATTTCCACTAAAAACGCTTTATTTTCATCACATTATTTTTTGCGGTTAAACAATCCTAAGGTAGTTGAATTATGAGTCTAACATACATATTCTATAGTACGATCTCCAATAAACAATAAAATATACATCAACTCTTCGAAATTCTTTATAAATTAACTCAGAACCAAAAACGCTTAAAACGCTTAGTAGTTCTAGTGTTACAATCCCTTAGACCTGTAGTCTCCAACCTATGGTCCGTGACTTAAGTAGAAATGATCCGGGGAAGCAATTTTCCGTCGTTGGGCCGATCATTTGAACACTTTTTGTTTACCATTTCAAGCGTTTTTACGTATCGAAATCATTCTACGCTTCTCGATGTGTCAGATTGTGGACAATTACAATTTTTGCTAATGTTTTATTTAAAAATTCGCCTTAACAACGGTATATATACTATGTCTATATTATGTCGAACAAAAAGTGGTCCGCGGTACCAAAAAAGGTAGGGGAGCACTGCCTTAGACATTCAATATTAAATTGATTTATATATCTACTTGGCTCATTCTTAACACTAGAACTGCCAAGCGTTTTAAGCGATTTTCGTTTTGGTTAATTTTTCAACAATTTCGAAGAGTTGGAATATATTTTATTGTTTATTGGAGATCTTACTATAGAATATACTATACTTACTATAGAATATAGAATATTATATGTAAAAGTCAAGGGTAAACTATCCCAATAACCCCAAAATATATTGTGATGAAAATGATGCGTTCCTATCAAAATGACTGGTCCGGTAGTTCTAGTGTTAAAGGGAGGTTCTAGAGTAAAGCAGGTTGATCATTTGATCCATCACTAACCAAGGCACTGTTTGTTTTGCAATCCATCGTAATAAAGACGATTTCGCAGTGAAATGTACTGTCCTTGAAGCATTTATTGCGCCAAGCTAATTGTTGTGCAAATAAAAATAAATATATACATTAGTGATGCTGCTCATTGGGGACACCTGCACGAATTGATGAATAGAGAGAGGGAGAAGTACATATATTCACCACCAAGTAGAGTCGCTATAAACCTCCCAAAAATTCATCCAACATTTCCATAAAAGTTATGAATAGTTGTCCCATAAAACATGGCGCCCAAATGGTGAAAGAATATTGTTGCCACGATATAAAGAAATTCTATTATGCATACAGCATTAGTACACCTTGCTTTGCTTTGTACCATCGCATTGCATAATGTTAACTTCAATCAAGCTGTGATAAAGCGTAGGTAAATGGGCACGAAAACGTTACACGACGACAAACGCGGACGAATTAATCGAATTCAGAAGAAAGTAACTTAATATGTCTGCCTTTTACGACGACAAAAACGTCACTTCTTACCGCACGCAAAGCGTTTGTTTTGTGATGGTGGTATTATATTTCATGGTTTGTGTTTTCAAAAGGAAAAAAAACGGAAAACGAAAGTGAAAAAAAAATCTGCGACGAATGATTCAATATGCAGTTGATATTTGTAAGTCACACTTCGATCGATGATTAATGGAGCACCGAACTTCAAGCTCAAGCTCAAGAAAGGATTAGTTTGTAGTTCTCACACTGCACTCAAAGAGCACCCTGCTTCTTGGCTGAGTGGACGACGTTGAATAGTACTGGTTTTAATTTGTCACCGAGGAAACGATTTTTCCACCTAATTACACTTTAATTTTGTGTCACCGGCAAAAAAGGCAATCTCGAGCATGAAACATTGCTATCAGCCAGACTACAACCGTACCGTACATCGAGCACATCGTTACAGTGGTGACCTACATTTTTACACGATCTTAGTTTCCCTTGATGGTTTTGGAATGGTCCAGAAGCAGAACTGTGTCACAAGAATGTGGTGCGGAAGTGCACTAGAATCCACAATTGATGTTGAGCCGGAGAGTTAATGGTGGATTTTACGTGTAATTTATCATGCTGCATTGAAATGCATTTGCAATTTGAAGCATTTCGATAGATGCAACTGATGCAACGGATGCGTTTTTCGAAGATAATTTCGATCAAGTCATTATGAAAGTGTCGTAGAAAAATATTGTCACAATAGCTTTCTATAATTTAATATCTTGTAGAAAGAAGACTATTTTTGCTTATATTACATCTTACCTATATTTTTACTAGTTTATGCTTCTTTCAGCTTATATTAAAAAGATGGAATTAATAGCTAGAATACTTTTGTTTGTGTTACAAATAATAATTTTCTCTTTGTCACACTTGATCACATACTTTCAGCTTCATTGGGGATTTGTTTACGATTTACATACTTGGGGACCTTACTTGAATATACCTCACTTATGTTTACTCAAACACTGAATTCTTCGTTCAGTTCCAGTTCTTCGTATGCTGTAAACATTGCTCATACTCTGTTGGAGGTTTTTTTTTGTTTTCTTTTCAACTGTTTACGGTCGAGTAACAGCAGCACTTGGTAAGCAAATAGTTTGAAGCTCAAGTGCAGATTTTTTAAAAGATAAATCCTGAGCTCACGACAATGTCTGATGAGTGGATTATAGCGCAACAGTGCATTGTTTACATTAGGCGTATTTTGTATCTTTTTCGGTGGATAGAATGGTAATTATTTTTTACCATGGAATGCAACATTTTAAAACAAAACCGGACCGGAAATGGATGTGTAATTGAATATCCATTCCTAATGAAATGGATTATTTGTTTTTGTTACTCAAAAATGGATAAAATGATCACTAACTAAAACTAAATTCTTTTTGATTAAGTTTGAATTTTTATGGTGTAAAAAATATGGTCAGGAATCTTTGAGAAAACAACAAGATAAAGATAGAACACCTTTGGACTCTAAAGTAAGGGTTCTTACTCAAAGAAACTCCAAAGAACAAACTATGCAATTTTAAAAGAAGCCAATCAACGGTGAAACAAGCAGATAATAGCGGATGCTATGGGGAAAACAAATAACTTAACTTTGGAATTTTGCAATTCCGCGAGTGTGCTGTCCATGAAGTTTTCCGCAGCCCAGCGCCACGAAGTCGTGTTAATAATTTATGTGGTTATCCTTCCGGAAACTATCTTATCCCACCGATTGGTAAAACAAACATTCGGTAGATAGTGTGAAACGATATGGCCGTCGTAGGGTTTCGTAAAATGGTAAGGTGTGTGCAGAAAGATTCTCGTTCCCCCAATAACGATGCAAAAGCTGGATCGAGAAGACTGTAAGCTGCTCATTTTGCATAATTTAAATTTGAGAACATTTTCACAAGCTGCACACGAACCGATTGCACATCTTACCGGATGTGGTACGTTCTTTCGTCTTCCTGCTTTTGGGTCGATTCCTTCGGGAAGGATGGAAGCTGTGAACGATGCAACCGGAACTGCATCTTTCCGTACATGCCGTATCTAGGTCAACGGGCTTTTCCATCCGCTTCGTAGTATTTGGAAGTTACCATTAGCCGATGCATTGTATGCAGGTGCAAATCAGGACTATTCTGGAAGGGAGAGATTTATTTTTTTTCGTTAGAAGAGAAAGCATTGTAGTAAAATTAGAACTTTCAAAGGAAAAATAAAGGAATAAAGTACACTCACAATGGGCACCATGCATCATCGTTCTCGGCGTGGGATCGTTAAATGAGCAACGAACGAACAACTGTGTGTCCATGGAGCAATTCGTGCAGGACTTTCGGGACAGGAACCACTTGCAGGTCGTTAGGTTAGGTAGGAGTGCTGGTTGTGGTGCTATTTTTAGTCACCATCAAGTCGTCGCTATGCCGTACCGAAAGCTCTCAGTGTCATGCTGTTACCGGCCATGTGTGCACCTCCAGGATCTGCACCTAACCATCCAAGGATAGTGCCTTCAGCTGGAAGTCTGAGAAACGAGACCCACGGCTAGTGGTAAAGGAAAACTTTCCGCAAATCCAATTCTGTTCCCATCATGTTCGTTCTTTTCGCTAATGCATGGGAGGACTGTTTAATGATGTTTGATCGTTAAGGTAGGGTGGCTCACAATCAATAACAAATGCTTCCTCAGTTGGGTGGGTAGAGATGCCGGGCGTTCCAATTTTATCAATAAATTCTTTCGTTTTCTATTGTTTTCTCGTGTTTTTTTTTCGAATATACCAAACGCCACCAAAACGGGCGTCTTCGGGCTTCCATATTGGGCTGTTTGCCAACAGTGGGCACCACTATTTACACCCCACTAGGTGTATGTGTGGGATACTGTATTAGTGGCATAATAGGTACGAAGAAAGGGAAAATTCTCGAATAGTAATTTAGATTGGTTTTTCTTGTTCAACCATGACAAAGATTGTATTGCTAGCTGTTTGATGAATTGTGACAGTCACTGCACCCGTACGTGTAAGGGTGTGAATTGATGATTAAATGTATCTTCTCCACACTATCATGCAAAGGATGTATTATAGAGACTTTGAGCTTTGATCGATTAGAGCTGGGAGGAAGTAATTATCTTATCTTGGCAATGTGTTTGCTATTATATGTAGAATACTTCAATTCATCTGCTGGATTGTTCCAGTTTTAAATATATCTTGCAACGAATCTCAGTTATAATGGTTATCTAAGGCTTAGTGACATAATGATGATAACTATAACCAATAAGTGTGCGTTGTAGTCTAATTAGTAACAGATTTTTACTTGGTCTCAGTTAGTTTAAATTTGTATGTACTCAAAAAAGGTAACTAACGCCGCGGGCTCCAATGTGTTTTCAATTGTCATTCGACCTAATACACTGTAGGTGCGGATGGCCGAATGGTGTATTTGTTAAACGGTGCCAGCTCCAATCGACAGGATCGGGTATCAAATCCAATCCGGACCGTCTTCCCTTAAAAGCATTGACTATCCGGTTTCGTAGTAAAATAAGTCTAGTAAGCAATATATGGCCGGCATTACCTATTCTAAGGTTCTTCTAACGTCGTTAAGCCCCAAGAAAAGAGAGGGATACACCTTAGGTCATGTATCGAATCTCTTCTCGAATGGTTTTCCGATTCTGACTAGATGGTGAAATAATTTTAGTAATCAATTACATGACAAATTTGACGTAGTAGTTCGTTAACTTTATTGAATTACAGTGGAGCGCCGATTATCTGGGTACCTTTTATCCGGTTGTCTCATCAACCGTGCTGCACGAAAATGACAGTTCCAAAGGCAAATTAACAGGCGAATTATGCCAAGTAATAAAAGGCTTAATGTTGAAGGATACAATTAGCTCAACTTCAACCAAAAAGATTTATTTTGCAACGTGGAACTAAGAAAATTAACATCATGATTTAGAAAAAGTCCTTCCCGTTACACATTAAACACTAATATTTATCAATAAAACCGAAATGTGCTTATTATCCGTGATATTCGCTTATACGGGAATGGCTGAGTTCCGATGAGGACGGATAATCGACGTTCCACTGTACTTGTATACTTGTTCGAAGTTAGTATGGCGTATGGATAGTACCTTCTAATCCTCTGGAGATTAGAACGTTGGTCATCAGACGTGTTTTCTTCTGTCTGCAACGAATACAAAAACAATCTTTCGATTAAGCTGCAAACAAAAATGTAAGGCGTTGTAAATTTCCACTTTAAAAAAGCACATATTACAATCAATGTCACCTCCACCGAGTCTCGATCAGCTGATCGTTGCGCTTGGTAGTCGACCGACGATGGGACGCGGACAAACAGATGACATTATCATTTTTCGTCACAGTTCCCCCACATATTGCACACCATTCGCCGTGCATTGTTGGAAAGTACAGAAAACGGATCGAAGGTTAAATATTCATCAACAAGCCGTTGTGCTTCGGTCGGTCGGGTACTAGTGTGAACAGCCGAAGATGGGTTTTAGATCCCTCGAGGTGTATTTTCTTTAAAGGCTCGTTTGAATGTGGTACTGGTGATGTATAAAAAGCGCCGTACAAGCTTCCATAGCGTCGTATAAAGCCATCACCCGACCCTATCAGTTCACCATCGTAAACAGCTCACTTCATCACTATACGGACACCCATCCATTTGGCCGTTGCAATATTGCGTCACATGAATTATGCATCGTGCTTGTCGCACCGTTTACACCGATGATTGGTATATGTTGAAATTTTCCCGACAAAAATCATACGATGTGGCTGTGTGATCTCTGTGTGCGTTTCTACCATTGTCGTTGATGATCGGCGTTGTAGCAAGGGAGAGGCAACAGGGAGGAAAAAAAGGTAAAACATTCGCACAAGTGAAAGCCAAAGTGTTAACCGACCGGAAACTGGTGCCCCCGTGGAGTGGAAAGCAGCCGAACCGAATGCACGTTTTTCTGATGGGAGTATTTTTAAAATTTATTATTTGCCGGTTCATGAAAAAGATGCTCACGTTTGGGAAGATTTGTGTCTTAGGTATGGCACCACAGATCAGTTTTTTTCTTTTTTTGTTTGTTTGAGAGGACAACCATAGGATGAACGGGACGGAGAATGGATTGCATTTGCTTTGATTGTTATTTTTATCTTGTTTTTCTTCAATTTCTTTTTTTCTCTCTCGTGTGCTGTCCGATAGAAAAAACATTTTTTACCGTATGATCCGCAAAATTCTGACAAGGTTTTTTTTGGGGGAGTGTATCGGGGTATGAAAATAGGGTGTATTGGGCAAGTTCAAGGCCCATTTAAATTGCAGAATACTTGAAAAAACTAGCGTGTGCACATAACATTGTAGCGCCTTATTGCCGGCAGTACAGAAGTAATGTCGAAATATTAAATGAAAATCGATTAGTGATAGTCTTTTTAATTATTCTTTAAATTAATATTAATCTCTTGCCTTTTTTCAACTATGCTGGAAGATTTTAACAATCTCAATCTATCTTCAGAATCCTACTAAACAGCTGGCCTAATGATAGATTTGCTCTTCGTTTGCTTATCTCCTCCATTCGACCAGCACACGAACCTTTGAAGTTTCTTTTTCATAAGCCATTTTAGCCACATTTTAGTAGTTAATCTTCGCGCTCGTTAGTTGCGTTTTGGGACTCTGCCTCTGACACGAAGGATCATCATAGTGTGTGCTGTTCCATGGCCATGAAGAGCACATGGCATTCGGTCGTCGTCGTCGTCTAAACGCACATGTACTGATTATAAGACCGCTATCAGCAACCTCTACCCAGCAGACCATACAATTAGAACAGTGTCGAACATTCAGCCACCATTGGGCTATCGTCCGATTTCCATGGAGGTGTGCTTCTCGTTGGGTTCCAAAAGCAAATGAAACAATACGCATTGGGCGTTATCGATCGAAACAAGCGTTCAGAAAAAATCAAAACCACAAGCATGGTGTTGCAAATCTATCGTCCCCCCCAAAAAAAAAAAACTCGGCCGATGTCCATGACCCAAGGAAAAGCGGAACGATTAGGTAACATGAACCCCAGGATGACGTTTGTTTGAAGCACTCCCGTGTTAATAATGTTTCATAACCGCATACACGTGAATCGATTAAAATGGGCAACAAGAAGAACAAAAAACATGGAACCAAAAAAGGTCATCGACATCAAATGTGGCGAACGGATCGAAACGTATTTAAAGTAATCTAACATTACCAAGGTCGCTAGAAATGATCTGAAATAAGTTGTCCTCAAGTTGCACATCTTTAGGAATAGATTTTGTTTAATTTTAAATTTATGTTGCTCTTTTTAAATGCGATAGAAATGCTCAGACTTCATAAAATCTAATAATAGCCGATGGAATCTATGTCGTACCGATAAAAATCTTATAATGCACAGGGCCTGCAGGGTAAATGCCATCACTACTATCAACTACTTCAGTCCCATTCTAGAAAACTCTTTCCTCAAAGTAGCGTTTGATAGCGCCGGACTGATGTTGTTACTATGGCTGATTTGGCTTCCTTGCAGATAAGGAGTTTGACGGCTAGGGTTAGAGTAGTACTAAGATCGGCTGCAAAAGAAAAAGGTTATTCTATTAACCTTAGTACCACTAACGCATAGCTTTTCAGCAGATGTCGACGACGTTTGACGTCGAACAAGTGTCGATTGATGTGAGAGTAGCAAAGGAAGCCTATTATTATTTCTTATCTTTTGGCAGCCAAAATAATTTCAGCTACTCAATCAATCGATTGAACTTCACTATGAGCCATTGATATTTAGATTTGAAAAGCATTAGGGGATGATAAGCGAAGCAGAGGTAGTATAGTGTTTGATGTTGTACCACCTCTTATCGCTTCCCAGGCATGCTAGTGGTAATGTATGTGAAAATAATCTTCTCTTTTTTAAAGTGATTTATGGGTCAGATTTTATTGTTGAAAGATGCTCAAATTTCATTTTGTGTTTAGTTTCAATATTAAAAAAAATGCAAAAAAAAACCACTGTGCACCTGACTGACCTAGAAACAGTTCGTTCGTGCAAGGGTTGTAACACTACCAGGGCATTGCTGATCGGTATGAATAAAGCGTAGCAACACCCTGATACGGCGGTACACATCAGTTAATCACACCAAACTGCAAAGTGTGCTGGTGTTCGCACTTATTCTAATTCAATCTAGGTGTCGTGCGCGTTACTACCTCGTGGCAAAAAAAAAATGTCAAAACCACGGCTGTCGGAAGCAGCTTTTGTGTTTCAATCTCGCTCAATATTGGTCCCGTTCTTCGCGATTCAAACAACACTGCATTGGCGACGGGCCAGTATGTGCCTTTTTTACCATGTTGTTGTTTTCGTTTCGTGTTCCCGCCGTGTTCTAAAGGTTCCGGCTCGAAAGGCCTTCTTGTGGGAAGGCGGTCGGCTGACATTCAGGCCAATTTGACTATGCCGGACATTTATTGTGCATGGAACGAAAGTAAAACGTGTTACCCGTGATGGGATGTGTAATGCGTCACGGTGTCGCATACCCATCGCAAACGTTGTTCGACTTAATGAAGGTGATTTTAATGTCCACTTTGGCGGAAGCGATGACAACCATTTTGTCCCGGCGTTGCATCGGGCTCACCGGAAGCTGTGTGTACAACCCCGTATGGCAAGAGCGTGCAAATGGGCTTTTCAATGCATTAATCAACGGAGCCCCCTGGTGGTGTGTGCGCTTTGGAATGGATTGCTTTCTGTGGTGTGGTTTTTCCTAAATCAGATAGATTATTATGTGGGTGCATTTAGACTGTTTGATGGACATGCTAATGGAGTTCTGGTTTGTTAGAATGTGACTGACATTACTAGAAGTGTGGAGAATAAGTAATTCACTTGATATATCGCGGATTTTTTTCACACTTTAAGCGCTGATATCCACATTTCCGTGTAATAGCACATAAATCTTCAATTTTTAATTAAAAAAGTAAAACTGACAAAAAAAAATTATAGAAAAAAAGGAGCGTTACTAAAATGGGATGAATGTAACTTGTCCAATAAGAATCATATGGTGTATATCCGACAGTACGCGATTTGCAAATTATACGGATTATGAGTAGGTTTTTCATAATTGATTTAACGAACTTAAATTAAATTCAAATCAATCTCTTCACACTTGAAATAAATTGTATTAAAGAAAAACGTTACAGAGCGTTACAATTTTATGAACTTAATGAGATTTCCTACTGAAGATGTGTCGCTTTCTTAACACTAGAACTACCGGAGCAGTCATTTTGACTGGAACGCTTCATTTTCATCAGATTATTTTTTTAAACATCCTATGGTAATTGAACCATGAAATTTACATATATATTCTATAAAAAAACTGCAATCAACAATCAACTATACTCTCCAGCTCTACGAAAATGCTTAAAAATGAACTACGAACGAAAAACGCTTAAAACGCTTGGTAGTTTTAGTGTTAAATAATACATTTGTATTACGGTAACATCCAATAGGTTGATTCGTGTTTAAGAACCATTCCACCCAGGGAAAAGATGATTGGATGCAATTAAACAATTGACAGTATGTTAGTTCAGATCGTTCAGTTTAGTTCTATTTCTTAATTGCTATCGAGAACGGTACTCTTGTATCAATCGATTAACGCTTCTGCAACACCACCAGCTGAAGAGAAATGGATGATGAATTTCGATCTTTAAAAGTGTTGATCTTCCTTCCATAGTCTATTTGACCCAATTGTGCTACTTTATAATGGAATTAATTAATGTAGCCCTAACGTAACGTTAGAGAGAACAATAATAAAATTATGTAAGCCTTTGTTAAGTACTAATATCTCATCTCTTTTCCAACTACTTTCCAGATTCATCGAATCGTGCTATACAGTATTCGGATAAAACCGCATGGACGCCTTTTTCACGAAACGTAGGCAACATTACGCGACTGGCGGTGATTTTCATTCACCATCTCCATATTCCAAACAAGCGCAACGTAGAAGGAATATTTTTTCCGAACAAGAGGTAAATTGTACGCACAGCTTACGGAAGCCCTTGATCAGCCGATTAATTTTGCTGTTTTGTCGTTTGCTGTACATTTGCAGGTGTTCCGCATGCTCGCCCCCCAACTAGATCCATTAGCAAGGCGTCACGATCGCCATAATCGGGAAGAATGGATATTATCAGAGCGCCTGGAAATATTAATATTAATGGTAATGACAGCGGCGGCAGCAACAGTCTGGAGCCGCTGTTACGCAGCCCCCAAGGGGCTAAATCAAAGGACAATAATGGTGGAAGCGCCCTACGGCAGCATAACTTTCCCGACGATCGTCAACCACAACAACAGGGTGGTGGAAGGAACGGCCTAAAGGGTACGCCCGGATCGACGTCGTCGGTTGCATCCACCGTTACAACGCCGCATCGTCAAACACCACCCCAGTGCCCGTCCACCGATTCGGGCAACAGTTCCTGTGTGAGCAGTGGGAGCAACGGTGGTGGTAGCAGCAGCAGCGCTGGTGGAGGTGGTAGTTGTAGTAGTGCTAGTGCTTCCGGTGGTGGTGTAGTGGATGATCCAGAAACTCAAAAACGGCACCGTCCCTCACGATCATCGTCCGCGTCATCGCTCAAGAATCGAAATATTTACGTAAACAGAACCTATGACGATGAGTCGCTAGAGGGTGGTGCAGTGCGCGCTGGTGCCGATACCGGTTCGGCCGTTTCGATTTCAATCGATGAAGGAATTGACGTGAATGTGTGTGCCGATGCGTGTGGTAATGCGAGTGAGGATGGTGCCGTCGGTGCCGATGGGCTTGGGAATCCGGAAGAGGAAGAAATAAAACCATTGCTCGAGGTAACGCATGAACGGCGGAAGACGAAGAGTATCGTGAAGAGTCCGTCGAGTCAAAGCATCGGTGAGAAACCGGTACGTCAGCTTAGCTTGCAGTTTTCCCAACCGGAGTCGGTAATTGTGGCCGAACGGCCGGTGCATCATGTGCAGTTCAGCAATGGTAGCAGATACGTCAACGTTACCGGAGGAGATGGTGGCGAACGGTCGGCAGTCGGCGGTGGAACGTACGGTACCCAGCAGGGGCTCGGTACGAACGCGATAGAACCTTCGAGTCCGGTTGGCAGCATTCTGTCACACGGTTCGGGATCCTCTACGTCCTCATCCGGTTCGTCCTCGTCATCATCGTCATCGAATGAGAACAGTTCGTTGGGTGCGTACGCCGAAGCCCGACCACCGGATGGTGGCTGGGGCTGGGTTGTCTGTTTTGCCTCCTTTATGGTGAACCTGATCGCGGACGGCGTTACGTTCAGTTTCGGCGTAATGTACATTGAGCTGCTTTCATATTTTGGTGAAGGCAAAGGCAAGACAGCCTGGGTTGGTTCGTTGTTTATGGCGATGCCACTGCTGTGCGGTCCGGTCGCATCGTTTCTAACGGATCGTTACGGCTGCCGGAAGGTAACGATTATCGGCTCGATACTGGCTTCCATTGGATTTGCGCTGTCCGCGTACGCTACCTCGATCGAGATGCTTTACCTTACGTTCGGCATTCTATCTGGGTTTGGGCTTAGTCTGTGTTATGTTGCCGCAGTTGTTATCGTTGCGTACTACTTCGATAAGAAGCGTTCCTTCGCTACGGGTTTGTCGGTGTGTGGCAGCGGTATCGGAACGTTCGTGTTTGCCTCGCTAACGCAGATCCTGCTGGACGAGTATGGATGGCGCGGTACGACCCTTATTCTTGCCGGCATCTTCCTCAACATGTGCCTGTGCGGTTTGTTGATGCGCGACCTAGAATGGACGACGCACAAGTCAAAGCAGAAGCGCCGCAAACAGCAACAGCAGCAAGCCGATTCGGTGAGCAACAGCACGAATACGGCCGGCGGTAATACGAGCATGCTGATGGGCAACGGTGGCATCATCGATGGAGTACCGATCGGTGGCGTGATCGGTGGTAACGGAGGTCTTGTAGATGCAACAAACGATCATATCTACGATCTGGATGATCCGCGCCTGTTCAGCTCATTGATAACGCTACCGACGTTCCTGCAGAATGGAAGTGGACAGGATAAGATTACCCTGGAGGTGTTGGCTATGCTGAGCAAGCAGCACAACATGCACGATCACCATGTGCTGCAGAGTCTTCCGGCGGCACGCATGAGCAGCTCGCGGAGCTTCAGTCAACCACTGTCTCCGCAGAGTGGAGATAACTTAGCAGATCTCAAGGAACACGAACAGGATACCGCGAAGGCAACGGTATCGGAAGCAGCAGCAGTATCCGCGGACGTAAACAGCGATGACAAAGGACAGAATGCGAAGGAAAGCAAGCAGAAAGAAGAAGAATTGGCAAACGATGGCACGACGGCGGTGGTGCAGCCGTCGCGTCAACGAGCAGCCGGCGGTCAGCGGTCCGGTGCAAGGGGACGGAATGGGGCTGCCACCGATGCCGTCGGTACTCCGTACGAACAGGGCACCGAGTTGCCGCCCGTGTTCCTGCGGCGGGTGCACAGCCACAGCACGCGCGGTACGGCCCCGCCGTCCGCGGGGCCACCTGCCGCGACCGCTTCCTACCTGAAGGATCTGCGGATGCACCGCCATTCGCTAACGTACCGCGGTGCTATGCTGAACATTCAGCGCTACCGGCTGCGGGCCTCCTCCTGCCCGGACATCTACCGCAACTCGATGACGACGATCGCAAAGGAGAAGTCCGCCTGGTACCAGGGCGTGGAGGAGTTCCGAACACTGCTGGTCAGTATTCTGGACTTCTCCTACTTCTCGGACGTGCACTACCTGCTGTTTGCCATCTCGAACTTTCTGTTGTACACGTTCTACGACGTGCCGTACGTTTACCTCGGTGATAATGCGTCCCAGATTGGGTTTTCTCACGCCCAATCGTCGATGCTGATCGCGATCATCGGCATATTGAATATGGTCGGCGAGGTAAGTTTGCCGGGAATGCGTCCGTACATTAAAATGTGGCTGTTAGCTATCGCTTTTGCATGTAGGCAGTTTGTGTGGTTAAAGCTTGCAAAATTTTGTTATTCATCCAGCTACTTCGAATATTTTCAGATAAGAATCAAACATGACACAAATTTAGTTTTTTGATGTGATTTTTTATTTCATAGTATGTAGTATGTAACCAAATTCGTCTTTTTTAATTGGATATGCTGCATGTATATTTGCTTCCAGTCACAATAGCGTTAAACAGTGTGTATCTTGTAGTGTAGTGTGTTATAATGATACCCAATACTATTTTCAATTTAGTAGATAAAACATTTAAAATTATTATATAGTTAACTTAATTCGTGGCGATTCTTTGTAGAGCATACATCCTCTACAGAGGATCAATTTTTTGAAGTTTGAAGTTTTTGAAGTCATTTGAAATAGAATGCCACAGTAAGTTAAATATGTAATAATATCTATACAATTCTTGTACACTAAAGCACATCCCTTACCTGCTGTATTTTTAATTTGCTTTCATGTTGCTCTACTCTATCGTCTGTTACGCACGCTCTGGCTCGTTTGCATTTGCGCAGCATGCACCGCTCGTTCTAGTAACTTGCTGGAACGTTTCGGAACGATGTGACATCTTGTTAACTTGTATGTCCCTTCGAACACAGAACACTCTAAAGATCATCAGTTTGATCGTATGTGATTTATATGTTTTTTCAAATGCGCTGTACTTTTTTTTCTAGAAAAAGAATGAGAAGCTATTCTTACCAAACACACAAGCATAAATTGATCCGCTCGATTCCGTCGCAAGAAGGATTCATATTGGAACTTCCTACCTTCCTACCCAAAAAAAACCGTATATACCTCCTACTGCACCCCGTTTGAACAGTGTGGTCTCTATATATTTCTATAAGTGTCTATCTATTATATACCTTTATACCATGCGTGCGTATGTGTGTGTGTGCCAGTGTACGTGTTGGACTACGAGTGGGAACTAAGAACTAGAACATTGTTAGAGTAGGTGATTGCATTGCTGGACGATGATATTAATATATTTTTTCCTTCTTCTTCCTCGTTCTGCACACTTTCCAATTCAAATGATCCTAACTGACTTAGGTTGTGCTCGGATGGATGGGTGATCGGAAATCGGTGAACGCTAACTATACGTACGCCATCTGTATGGCACTTTGTGGACTAGTGACTGCGCTGGTGCCTCTGTTCAAAGATTACACGGTAAGGGAGATAGACAGCAAAGAAACACATTCTGATTGGGTTTTCCAATAGAATATACTAACCTTAATCTATTATTACTTTCAGAGTCTATCCGTATTAGCTGGTGGATTTGGATTGTTTATAGCAGCAAATTATTCGTTGACCAGTATTATCCTGGTGGAATTGATCACGCTGGAGCGTTTCACCAATGCGTACGGTTTGCTGCTTCTTGTGCAAGGTGTAGCAAATCTTGTCGGTCCCCCACTAGCAGGTACATCACCTCGTTCTATTTTCCTGTCGGAAAATATCTCCATACTTATAGCACTAAACAACCAACAATTGTGCTTTATTTACAGGCTGGATCTCTGATCTAACAGAGTCGTACGATTTGGCATTCTATTTGGCTGGCTTTTTCATAGTAATTTCCGGTGCATTATTGCTGGTACTGCCCACGATAACGAAGGTGCGCAAAATATTGGACAAAAGACGGCATAGTTCTACCCTTGCCAGCGGTGATACCATCAAACTCAACAAAAAGGTAGTTCGTTGTACCAAAAGTGGTAAAAGAAGGATCATCAAAGCTAATATATCTCTTTTCCATTACGTCCACAGAGTTCTTCCGCAAGCTATAACCAGCAGAACAATAATGTCGCCAATAAGCCAGTCGTGCTGGATCTGAAAACTACGTACGTCAGCAATGGTAAACGTATCGTCACCGGTGTTGACGCTAGGAATGGGTCCACACCGAATGGGGTTAGCACGGGCCTTAACGGTTACAAGCTGCCAATGGAGGAAGGTGCCACCGTTTAGAATGTAAATGGCGGTGTGATTTGCGGATTGCTATAGTATGTACCCGTCGGTAATCGGTTTCTTCCATAATCATTGTAACTCGAAAGCGCGAAAACTTTATTGTGTACAGAATTCCTACCCAAAAACAACGCCAACTCTACAGCGGAGGACGCGTTTACATTTGTCATGTCCCTAGGTCTTTGTTTTAGTATTTGCATTAAGTTTCCCTTGTTGTACGGATGTTAAAATTGGGTGTTCGTTTGCGTTGGTTTTCTTTCTTATCAGAATACATAGCTAAGGAAATACAAACAACACCCGGTAGATGGTACCTGGGGGTGGGAACATATACCTCAGACTTATTCACTAAAGGATATCATCTGTTTCATAAAAAAAATCAAGACATTAATGTAGTTTCACGAAGAACCTAAGGAAAAATTAAAATTACCCTACTCACAGAGTAAATGCTTTCGCAATGGATTTTTTTTTGTTACTGAATTAGAAACGTTTCAATTTAATCTACTGATTAATTTTGCAATGTTTAGAGATGATTTGAAACTTGTTTGGATTTTATTTAAAAGTTTTGGAAACCTTTTTTTTCTATTGCTTGGTTTTATATGAAGAAACTCAGCAAACATGTACCAATAAATATATAAACACATTTGACTCTATAGGCACCCTATTTATAAAATCATAATCAATAATACACCATAGGAACAGAACAGAACATATTACTGATACTGGCAAGTGTGTAAAGATACGAAAACTTGTGGACACATTTGCATTTCGTTCAATTGATATGAAACAAGACGCCTGACGCATTACATTGTTGAAGTATGCACCGAATTGGGAGACATCATAAACATGATCTTTCACAGGCTCACCGGCAGAATGATTGGCCGTTTGTTTTTTCAAGAGTAAACTGGATGGAAAGCGATATCGTGATAACGGAAAATGCAATGACCAACTTCATGAATGAAATAATTCATTTCTGCTCGCATAATTACGTTTTATATCTTGACACGATCGAGTCATTGTTGATCAAACGCAGACACAAATTAGATTTTTCACACAACACATGCATTCTCTATAATGAATATCAGAAGATTTTGCCCACGTATATTAAAGCTTTTCGAAACAACTTGAACAAAAACCCCGTTTGGGACGATGTGCTGTCAGGCGATGCTGAAAAATTACAAAGTTGTAATATTTGCCTCTTTACTAAAAAAAGGGGAAATTTTATGAAATGTATGGAATATTATTAATACCATTAAAGGAGAACAAAAACGCAAAGATAAAGCGTCACGTGACTGGAAGTGTAATGTGTTGGAAGTAGAACTGAAAATGGGGACAACACTAGGTAGAAAGAGGAAAGGAAAAAAATAATATATATATTCATCAGCTGTGATCACCTAGTATATTAATAATTAAACTAAACTTAGTAAAGCGATACTAATTAGACACAGAAATTGTAGTCGTGTATCGGAAGACATATAGCATACACCTTACAAGCGGAAGGGAACGGTCACGATGGTTAGGATAGGGAAAAAAAGCGACCAGCAATGAAAAGGTTTAGCCGCGAGGAAATGGCTAACTTGCGATTGGATAAAAGACAATGTTAGTGGATGTTTATTTTGAAATAGCAAGAAGAAAAAAAACAAAAACAAAGGTAAATATGATATACCTGAGCGTTATTCTATTTTTCAGTTTGTTGAAGCACTTTAAAGGACACTGTTGCGGTTAAATAAAGGAAAGACAAAGGCTACCTGTTCGAATAGGACTGTACACAGTGGGAAAGCACGAGAGCACGTTTGTGAGTGGTTAAAAAAATATAATTCAACGATAAAAAAAAACAACGGGATCAAACTCAACCAAGATGAGGCTATGCTCACGCAAAACAAAACAAAACAGAAAAGGCGAGTGGTAAACTAAATCAGGTGTACACGTTTCTGCCAAATAAGAAGAAAGACACGACGGTAACGGAGCGTCAAACTATATCAACAGATTTAATCGACATATATTTTGTAATGTAAATATTACTCTTGCGTAAACCTCCTCGTGGTAGCGAAAGGTACACAAGGTACAGGAGTGTGTTTAAAGATACAAAGTTAAATTATAGTTTTGAAACAAGATAAGTTGTATGTAAGTACGCTGAACAGCTGAGAATTTTGCTTCACGATTCGTTAAACTGTAATGTAACAGAAAAACAAAACTTTACGATGTATGATTTACAGTTTTTTCGAATGAAGAGAAATCGGTATGCTTGTGTCGGATTGTGTAGTCAGGAAAATGCCAGCGAATTGACGGCGAAATTCATGCTAAGTTGGGCCAATAATTGGAAACCATCTGTGAGTGGACGGACAGGGCTCGAAACGATAGATGTGAGATAATAATTACATGCATCCATGTATGTACACGTTACTCTAGAGCATAATCTAGTAATTTGAATTTAAAACAGAAATTAAGCATATGTTGTTTAACAGGTTTGATACAAATTCGAGTGACTCACCCACATACATACACACATATGCAGTTACTTACCAGGATACACGAGGAAATTGGAGTAATTGTGTGTGGTGAAAAAAACAACAAATAAATTAAAATGTAACACACAACTTTAGAAGCAGCAAGAAGCACACAGTCACTTTGAAAAAAAAACCAGTTCATGCACCGACAGAAAAATTTCCCAATTTACCACACTTTTGGGACAAAACATGATACGGTTCTAATTTCAAATGAATGGGACAAGAATGTTAGAAACAACTTAAAACCCAATTTAACCTACAACACAGTAACATAGAAGAGCATTACAAAATATAATGCAATGAAAATGCGCCTATAAACAGTGCGCGTACACGTGCGCGCGCGCGCCCTCGTTCGTGTAGTAAAAAAGTAATTTTTTTCTCGCTGTTAGGTACCAGATAAACAAAGGCAAAATATAGCAAAAACAAATTATAACGTGAAACACAGTGGAAGACAAAATCTCTAAAATAAAGCTCGTTTCAATCGAATTTCAATGGATTGTTTGTTCTTTAATATTTAAAGACTTATTTTTTTTTGTCGAAATTACGGTTTGTAAGCAATTTTCAGACTATTTTTTTACGTTTGCTAAGTGTTTACTGATGGTGTGGGCAACGCTAGACATGCTGAAATTAAATAACTGGAACAAAATAATCATTCAAGGAAGAAAGAACATGTTTCAATTACCTGTACCTCATTAATATAGATTGAATTTGTACGAGGAACACACGGCTTTACTAAGAGTAAAATGAAGGTCATTTTAATTGTACATTTGACCTATAGCTGGAAAGCTTTCCAACACTCCAACTTCACCGACCGGAACATGGGTAAGAAGACATGAACATTTTTTTATTGCCATTAAACCATACCACAACTTTGTCTTTGTAGGCATCACGATAACGGAAAGGAACAAATACGGGCAGGTGGCATTATGTCTCGACGCCTACAACTGGGTCATTCCCGAAAAAAAAAATACCACCATCAAACAAAACCAAAAAACCGAATTCCCCGTTCACGACCGGGAGCAACTAACCCGATTGAGTTATTGCAATCGGTTCATTTACTGTTGGGCACCCGAATGTGCTGAAATGCAGAAGGTGATCCATCGTGGTTTGATCACGCAGGACGCCGCACCCAACATACGGGAACGGAGAGAGAAAAACAAACCAACCAACCAAGCCAGCGTTGATGCGTTGCTCGGGACAGCGACCAGCCCTTTGAGCATTTCTTCAGTACAATTTGTCCACCCTCCGCCCCGGGGAAGGTATGTTGATTTTTTGTTTTATTTTTCAACTGCGGAAGTTAGAAGCGTGGTGTATGCCGTCCATCCCTAACAGACATTACCCGTTCTTGGGGGTGGTTTGAAAGAGATAGCAAAAGTATGCGAGAGTATGTATGTGTGTGCCAGGTTGCGTTAGGAATGGGGAAGCATCGGTTTAGTCGCGCGTTGTTCGTCCGCCGGATCGGTAACGGATTTTCCGACGGCAGGTTTTTTTTTGTACGGGTGTGTCATACGTGCCGCGATCGTTACAGTTATTGGTAATGTTTTAACCCTCCTTCCCAAAAAAAAACCCTTGGCGTGCGTGATCACTGCAGTCTGTAGAGTGCGCTTTGTTGGTGATTAAAATACGTTGTGCTGTCATCATTAGTGGTTTGTTTCGAGAGAAAGGATCCTGTGTGTATGTTCGCTTGTCACACGGTCGGAGGGCCAACGCAGCGAAGAAGGGCCTCCACCTAATCGTACAGACAGACTCAGAAGATGCTCAGATGCAAGAGCGGAATATGTTCCATTTTTGTCGTTTTCGTATGCCTATAAATAGTCGACGCGTGATCGTGCGGAACTCGGATGGTTTTTTTTGGTTTCGAAACATAAGTTTTAGTGCGACCGTGTCTTCTGTTTGGTTGTTTGTTATATGAATCTTGAAGCTGCGATTTTTTTTCTCACATCAGTCAACAGTCAACCGAACAAGTGATGTTAACCTTCTTGTGTTTAAAAACTATTATTTCTGCGACTTACAAATATAGCTACCTTTATTGAAATTCCCTCCCCGGGAAAGGGACACGCCTATACACGCAGGTTACTAAGGAACCGGAAAGAAAATTCCATCGGATTTTTCCACCTTCTTCCAACCCTGGTGGGCTGTATTGTTTGCCGAAGCCGAAAATGTTTAATCAATCAAAACCATAGCACCCTTCTGCATGCAATTGCACGGTGCGACTATTATTATGTTCGCATTCCTGTTCGCCGTTTGGTGCGAGCGTCTTGGAAACCGGCCACCCAACCTATACACCTTTCGGGAATGTTTTCGCATTCCTACCACCGGTGCTGCTTCGACATTTTTGAACGATTCACTGTCGGTAGTCGATGCTTAACGGTACGGTAAGAGTTGTTTTTGTTGTGGCGCCATTTTGGCCGATAATTTAAGAACCTTCGTTCCTGGAGGGCTTATGCCAGGTGTGTGTACGCTGGTCGTCCTGGGTGACGCACTAAAGTTGTTTGGGAAGCAAGACATGCCTGTTCGATGTCTGATGTTCATTGAAAGAAACCACCAACAATCCTTGAATGCGTTACCCACCCCCCGAGTTCCCGGTTAGTGTAATGGTAGATTAATCGTTTCTAGATAATACTTTAACAGCTCTATATCGCTAGAATCATTTTACAAATTGAAGCTTTTTCATTTCAAGATTAGCTACCCCTTAGCAAAAGCCCAACTGCTTCAATCTCAAAATCGACTACCAAAGTTGGTCCGTAAAATTGGTTTTGCTATCGGATCAACCACCAAACAACACCGCGTAAGGACCATGGTGATGATCCACTTTTCACTAATGACATCCCGCAGCAGGTTTTTCGGTGATTTTTTTTCCTTTTTGGTTGGGTGGTACTGAAAGGGGTGAGAATGGATTCGTTCTAAAACACCATTAACTTTTACCTTTCCGTTTGTCCATAGAATGTTTATGATTACTGGCTTTTGGGGGTTCGTGGGTTGGTACGTGTTTTTCTTTTTCGTCATAGAAACGTCGCACAGCCGTTGGACCGTTAGTGTAATAGGGGAAAGGCTTGCTAAAATTGTTTAACCTAGATTTTGAATTTTTATCACCATCCCATGCTGGGGAAGGGGTACTCACATTACGATAACGTTTTGGCGTGTTTCGGTTTTTTAAAAGGTATGTAACTAGCAAAAGAAAAAGTACGAAACGTGAGTAAACGATTGAGAAAATAGTTTAAAACAAAAACGGAATACGGAATAAAGAACTTACAATCGCGAACGGCATCAGTGTGATTTGTTTAAACACACTAATTTAACGTAATGAATAGAGTGGAGCAAGAGTGGACGAAGGTTTTGCTTAGATTTTGCCTCTCACTCATCATGGCGTACTCTAGAGTAAACACAAACCGGAAGGTGATGATCGAATTGATCGCAACCGGAAAACAGTGGCGTATAATAAAAGTGGAAATAAATGAATAGGGAGAAAAACAAAGAGAGAGAGAGAAAGGGAAGCAATTGTGGCCAATTCGTCGGTTCCAGTTCATTGGATAGAGGTTACCAGTGTTTATGATTTTTTATGCTTGATGTTTAACTCATATAAAGAGGTGCAGTGCCAAAATTTGTTTGTGGCCTTTCGATTGGGAGAAACCCGATTGACATTGACAGCGAAAACACTAGGTTGAAGATTATTTCTTTTTCACACTCTGACGCGTTGTGATGATGTTTGGTGTTAATTATATTCTTTGTGTGAAGATAAAAAAATGCGATAATTAGAAAATATAAATATACCAGAACGAAAATGCAACAGATGGAGAGTGAGCTGCAAAGAAGTGAACAAATAAAAATAAATCAGAGCGCAATGTATAAAATAAATAAATGAGTACAACAAAAAAAGGGAAAAAAATCAAGTATGGTGATCGTTATACATCCAACTATAAATAAAGTTGTGTAAGTGTAAGTGATTATTACAAAGTGTGTTTTAGTGAAGAAGCAAAATAAGTTCTCAATTATTGCTGCTAATTACAACATGAATCAAATGAAAGTGAAAATATAAAAAGGAATACAAGCAGATAAGATGAATAGTAACAGCAACGAGGGAAAGACATCGACAGCATCGATTTATCGTTTGTTGCAGGTAATTTTTAGTAGTGTAATTAGTTTAAAATAAATTTAAATTGAAGTTACTAAAATTACACTCAGTTGGCAGCCAATAACTCAATTAGCTAGTAATGGATCATTGTATAAAGCGCACGGTACAGCAAATAACTTCGATCAGATCATCAGCGTCAATCAACCGAAACAAGGAAGCAAATGTTCTATGTGCCTAGATGCCTCACCCAGAAGCGGGAATGCAAATCGATCTTTGTAAACTAGAACATTAGCCATAAGGCCCTGTCTAGCTGCACAATACATATATGTATATGTATGAGCGTACGAAACCCCTATCTCGATCGTCAATTAAGATCCACTTATGATGTCTGCTAAATTTTCTTCGCAAAAAAACAACGTCGACTCGCTCCAATGCCTTGACCGTCAATGATCTGTGACCGATAAGGAAAAAATACATATATTTCCTTCCATTCCCACCAGCCACAGGAAACACTGTTTGCTTCCCATGTTTTGTGCCATGTGTTTTTACTCAAGTGCAAACAACACTTCGGGCTGTGTGTAAAGGCACATGCGAGAGATTAATTACAACCAGCGGGAAGCAATCGGTTCTTGGGTGTCTGTTTCTCTTGCTGTTTCTTTGGTGGAGAATCTGCTTCAGGCTGTCATCACAGGGATTGAAACGAAGATTAGAAGATTGTTTGCTGAAAAGATGGTAAAAGATCTGTTGGGTTTGTTGTTGAAATATATGTGCAGCTTAAAGAACGCAATACTTATACTATTGTGCAATACAATATGAAAAGATAACAGATTATTATAGGGAAAACAAAAAAGGAAAATAGAAAAAATAGAAATAATGGAAAATATTTCATACATTAGTGGGTATATTTCATACATTTTTATTAATTGAGCTTAAACATTGACAAGTAACTCAATGGTTTGCGTAAGAAGCTAAATTGTTTAGTGGTTTGCATACTTCCAGGAGTGATTGCCATACTTTAATTGCCTTCCTTTCCCTTTTCTGCTCCATTTGTTTTCCAGAATCCGGCACCGATATGTATGTTTTATTTTGCACATCCTTTTGGCATCGCTTCACCGGCCAGTGGAGCGAAACTGGCCCAAGTTCGCGATGATGCCACGAAAGGATGCTCCAAAAATGCACCCACGGAAGAAGCTATCAGTGCAAAATGTACCACCACCGCCGCCAATGGTACGGTGAATAGTGACCAAAGGTTACGAAAATCGAACGGAAAGTTAGCTGACGGTGTACGGAATCCTTCCAAATCACATCGGAAAATTAATGGCATATGCAGTGGTGTGGTTGACTCGAAACATCAATCGCACCAGTCGCACCGGGATCCGGCGAAGAAGCATAAAAAGCATCGAACACATCGTAGAATTAGCAACTTTGAAAAGTTTCTGCTCGAAATTCAACATTCGCACACGTGTGGACGAGGTTCGCCGAAGGTGCGGCACATCGATCGTGAAGATCGTCTAACACCGCTCGTACCGTGGCCAAGCATCATCTGGAATCGAGATTTTCTCATTCCTACGTTGCTGCAAGCATTGGCACAGCAGCATGGTAAGTAAATGCTACCGTTTGTTTTGAATCGAATGTTTTTTTTTCTCTAGGTCTCTATAATTAAGATTTAGTCCATGAGTTCCAAACAAAACAAAAATCCCTCATACTTGAGGCAGAAAATGGAAAATGGGATTTTATCTTCTTCCAATGTTCCATTTGTGCCATTTGTTTGACTTCAGTTTTGGCCAAAAAGTGGTGAATCTGTTCGGCTCCAAAGGCACTCATTTCGGCTAGACTGGGGTGAGAGAGACACCAACGAGGGAAAATATACACGCCGGTCGGGAAAATCCATATCCTACTGTGTGCGGCATGTGTGAAAAAATGTAAACAAAACAGCTGATGGAAAACGTGTTGCTAGATTTTCCTCTCCCCGAAGTGTTTGGCACCTTTCCTCGGATGGGTTTTCCCGTTCGGGCATATTCGTGCGGTCACTCACTCTCTCAGTGTGTGGCGAAGCTTAGTAAGATGAGTTACGATGAGCGGAGTACAAGGAATGCTTCTACTGTTAGTCAATTAGTAACATATTTTTAAAGGTGATCTAATATGGTGAATGTTTGATTGTTTTTTTTGTTTACATTGAAGGTTTACATTGATTTAGATTGATTTTTTGTTAAGAAAAAAAAATATTTGGGAAGATATTTTGCTATCAAATTTATATATCTTTAATCAATGCTTTGCTTATCATTCAAAAGAAACCTGTTGTTGCTGTTGCTAATATTTTCTACTAAAACGAAGTAGAATTAAAGTAAAAGTACATAAAATTTTAAATACGATTTTTTTTACTCTTACTATCGTTTAGTTATTTTTCTACGTCAAGCAACATTAAATACAAATACTTTTTTTACAAGTGCGTTACGCGTCCATGAGCGCCATCCTAGTAACTCGATCGCTCCACCAAACTCATCTGTGAGTACCTGCTCGAGTACGCTCTCAGCTGGCTGGGGCTCTTCCCTATCGGCAGCTAAACCAAACGACTTCGAGTCTGTTGACGGCCGCCGACCGGGTACGTCGTTTAGCAATCCGGATTTGGTAGTGATCGACCAACCGACCACATCTAGCCGCGATATCGAAAACGACCGGTTCAATTCATAGACGCTCTTCGCGAGCAATCAAGACGCCATCCGAAGGTTTCGCTTTGTTAGTAGCAGACGACGCCGTGTTGTGTCGTCGAGTTAAACGACAAATCGGTACGAGCCGTAGATCGTGTCGCGTTGACGGTTCCTATTTCTTTGTGAAACGCATCGGTCACCGTTAAGTGCAACGTTAGTCAGTGTCGTTAAACACCCTCGCAGGCCTTTGGTCAGTGACGGTAACCTCGCGATGTCATAACGGGCCCCCAAACCGTGTATGTTGTGAACCGTGGAGGTGAAAGTGAGATGCGTGCAATGGTGTTGTTTTTCTGTATTTTTGGTTCATCAATTGCAGCCGAGCGTTTTGGAAGATGTTTCGAGATTTGAACAGTGAAGCAAGATTTTACAAGCCGTGCAATTATCGAATGTGTTTTGCCGTGGGCTATTAAAGCGTAGTTTGATTGGTGCCGTGTAATATTATCGCAAAGTTGTTGTTTGGGAAAAAAATAAATCGGTTCAATTATTTAAAAACCTGTGGCTCCACTTCTGATGCTTATCACGCGCATATTTTCATGCAACAGGCATAATTTTCCTTCCAATGCAAAACACGTAACACTCGGAACCTAACCTGAAAAAATGGGAACACTAGCCCACGGGGTAACTATGTCCACGGAACCATAGACGACATAGGTAGCCGACAATAGAGGGGTATTGTTTTCCTTGGCCCAAGTCTCCGCACCAGTGCATACGTTAAGGTAGGTTTGCTGTCCATTCGAAAGCATTTAAAAAGAACCCCAATAGTAGAGCCACAGGATGGACTAGGTACCATCCCTTCTTCCGGATAAACTAACCCCATATTTTGCTAACATTTCCGCTCTCAACCGCTCTCAACTCACAAAAGAAAACGGATGGAATGGTTTTTCCAAGAAATTACACGCAAACAAATCCAAAACCTGGGTCTTTATCTTGCTGATTACGAACCAGAGAACCATCGTGAAGCATAAGTTGGCAACGCTGTTTTTATATTGGTATCTGGTACACCGTTGATAAAGGAGGACATTTTCCACAGACAGAAATTTCCTCAGGCATTATAATTTCTGAGAAACAGCCATTTTCTACTTGTTGCGTTGTTCTTTTGCAACAACTGGAAGATGGCTTATTAAGGTACTTTATGTTGTGCTGATTGCATACTTTTAGGCTAACTTACTTAAATAATTCGTGTAAATTGAAGCTATTTTGATTCTATTTCAGAATTAAGCATCACTTGCTTACACAATATTTTAAACACATTAAACAACTTCTACCATTTAATGCACGAAAGCACGAATCAATTTCCATCATCATTATATGCACGCGTAAATTAGTTTCCGTTCGTTTGTTACGATCGATCACAACTTTTACCTCATATCATCAATGAAATGGGCTAAACTCCCACTAAATTGGTACCCACACTATTCGTGCAAACATCCAGTTTCGACTCATCATGAACGCCAACACTATTGTTGATCAATGTTGTTCGCTCGATTATCGATTACAAGACTTGTGAATGTTTGAATAGGTAGAATAGACACAAAAAAAAAGACGTCATAAAAAATGAAACCACTTCATGACGTAGAACGTGTTTCTTTTCTTGCCTGTAATTGAACCATACAGGCCTGAACGGACTCTTGTAGAAGTGGCGCTTCAGTGGCGCAACATCGACATATACACAGGGTTAGTCCTGTGTCTGCACGGGCAAGAGAACCTAGGGAAGAAACTAACAGCTGGATCAGTTCCCTTCGCTTTAGTTCATAATTTATCGTCTCAAAGTTCGTTGAATTCAATTCGAGACTTCAGCAAGCACGAGTTGGTCGAGGAAGCGAAGATACAGAACGTGTCTTTCCTTCGCGTGTTCGCATAAAACTTTCAAACCAGAGGGACAAAACTTTTCAACCTGAAATGGTTCTATTGTCTTCACGTCCTTGTCTGCTTGTGCATATGCGTGTGTTTGTGTCCTGCACAATAACGAAATGAACAGGACTTGCACGTACGGAAGCCTGCAAATGCTATTTGGAGGCCTTGGAAGCCAGTGCTGGCTGCTAAAGAAGGACCTCTCAATAGTTGATGATCTTCAAAAAGAGAGCTTATGTATTTTATTTAGTTGTTTATTTCAATTTGCCAAGGGGTGTGGGAACATTCGCATTCGCAGCTTAATAGCTACTAGTCAGCACCAACAAGTGTCTTCGGGAGAATGAAAAAGGAGCACTCAAGAAGTTTCCTCTTGTTCTGGATTGGCTTCGAGTGTAAATAGATTGATTGTGTAAAACATTTTGTGGCCTGAGGTGTCGATATGAATAGGGGAAGTTTGTTTCTGTCTTTGTTATATTTGAAATTCATAGCGCTTATGGGAGTATACAGAGTTACCAGACACTTTGATCCTTTGATGATCGACATCAGTAAGTGATTAGACTACACAAGAACTACAAGAAAACAATATTGTACGGTATATCATTACTGTATTCAGAATTTCTTATAAAGGCTAATGAAGCAAGAGACTTCGTTTGATAGCCAGTAGCTGCCATTGGGTACCATTTCATCCATCCAGACACTCTAGAACTCATTAAAATATTCGGAGAAATTGTTCCAGCACGAACCACCACCACAAAACCGACATGTGAGACAAAACAAAAGTAAAAACTGTCAGCGTGCCAGTAATCATACATTTATGACATTCGCCCTTTCCGTTTTCGCACGCCAAACATCGTGGTATACCGATGCTAAAAGGATGAGTCACCGAGCATGACCAAACTCAAGGGTGAAGGAAGAATTGTCGTCTTAGTCTGCCCGACTGCCATATCGTATGGTTTCCATCGTTTCAAAATAGTCCCATGTTACATCATAATGGTTCGCGGGAAATTTGTTCACCAGAATCACCCGAGAGATCCGGATCGAATGCCACATCGCTCATTAGTGGGGCCAATTTTAACCTCAGAGCGAAACCTCAGGGGGAAGAATTTATGCATTAACTGAAGAACGCCACGGGGACGGACAAAACCTTGGGTAAATGGTTGGCTAACTATTTTATTCTTCATCAAGAATTGAAAGGTCTATGTATTGTGTTCTCAACTACATTTTGAAATTCAATAACAGACTATTTGTGCGTTTTATAGCACTACAAGATGTAAATATTTGACAGCAAAATAAAACCATATGCTTCAGCGTCGTAGTGCGTGATCTAGTCTGAATATACGTGTCCTCCAATGAACCAAATGTTGCTCAACACCAAACACATGGAATAGCTCCACTCGTGTTATTAATGTTCAAATATTCAAAAAATGACATTTGGCTCTAACACAATCTGCTAAAAGAGGAATGTATTCTTTTTCTTCGCGGCTTAACTGGCTTACTAGACTTATTACCGGCCATTTCTGGCTTACTAGACTTATTTTTACCACGTAGCCGGATAGTCAGTTCTTGCTACGGCGAGACGATACGGATGGGATTTGATACTCGGTCCTGTCGTGTAGAACTGGCTCCGTTTATCACATACACTATCGAGCCGCCCATGTAGGAATGTGTTCTGTTCTCTAATTTAAAACTGTACGATCCCAAGGAAGAAAGGATTTGTAGTCATTATGTTTTGTTTTTGCTCGGTTAGAACGGCCTGGCCGTATTAAGACTTATTTGACCACGTAGCAGGATAGTCAGTCCATGCTACGGGGGGACAATCCGGATGGGATTTGAACCCGGTCCTGCCGTGTAGACGGACGCCACATGCACCGCCGGGCCGCCCCTTGTAGCCATTATGATTAAAGTAAAATTGTGAAATGAAATTATGAGCAATTTTTATGATAATATCCCAATGGATTAACACCTCCTCAGAAGCTGCCAATTGCAATAACCACTGTGTGAAATATAAATAAATAAAAAAAAGGACTTTCACTTGACTTCACTAGTACTTGACATACTAAATAAATTAAATTAAATTAAATAACCATCCTGTGATATTTCAAGTTTAAGCGCTTGTTTCATGTTATATGGAAGTTCTTAAGCTTTCACATTTTATTAAAGCTATTTGCTGACACTTTAGCACCATTGGATTAAGTTGACAACGTGTTGCTTATCTACCACGTGTGAATAACGTCACGTAGCCCGTTTAGCGCGTTTTCCGTACATCCGCAGTCCTGTGTGCGACGTGGGAGAATAAAGTGTGCCGGATGTTCTTTTTTTATCGGTACTTCGTTCTTAATATTTGCTTCAATAAATCTCTTCCACCGTGGACACCTTTTTTTTCACCATCCCACCCACACACACGCTGTAGCTGCGTTACGATACAGACCGGGAAGATAATCTTCCTTTTTTTTGTTATTGCCATATAACCGTACGTTGAGTGAGTACATTTGCCTTGACAGGAGCGTTATAATGTAGTCGCTTGGTCGAGCTCCGACCAATCCGACGTCGGTGCAATGCTTCATGTCCTGGTAGATTATATCCATTCGATGCACACAGGAGTGTGAACGTTTCTGTAGAAGAACCAACCCTCCTCAGTGCGACGGTTGGTTACGGTTTGCCTACGGGGGAGCTATTTTTTGAACAGATTCCCTCCCCTTTTTTCACCCCCCACACCCCCATTTTGTGGTTAGCTTGCAGCAATTGCTTCGATCGATTGGAACGACAAACGGTTGTGAAAGGTCATGGTCATCCTTGGATGGATAGGATCCCCCAGGAATAAAGCTAAAGCTATGGTGTTAAGGGAGTCTATACGACACAAGCTGGATAGCTGCTGATGGATTGTATGATGCACTGGAATAGTTGCAATAAGGGAGAAAATTACTAACCGGTAGCCTAATGACTGAGCTTAATTGATTCATCAAGGCTTACGGAATTGAGTTACGATGTTTCTTCTTCCTCAAGAACAATTGAACACTGGAAAGTAAAAACAATTAGTCCTTTTTTTTCTTCTTTATTATTGAAGTAAGTCACTTGGGACACAAAATCTAACCCGTTTCCACATACATTACTAACACACTTGTTCACTCACATACTTATAAGCTTTAAATAGCTGCACCACCCAGACGATGCATTCCTGCTGATTGTAAGCAGTGTAATTTACAATTTAAATTGCAGCAGATTGTAAAATTAGATTCCCTTCTAGCGTCTTGTGTGTCTTCATATCAATCAAGCCATGGTTTAAATAGAATAATTGCCTTTATTTGATAGTCTTTTTCAAGAGGGAGGTTTGTTTTTTGTTATAACCGTCGACAATAAGCTCGTGCACGTTGTCAGTACGCGACCATACAGCAAGTGTGGCAATTTATGTTTGTTTATTAATTTTTGGCTTGTACTTGGTTACGATACGCTTCACTTCTTCGTCCGATAATCATCGATCCTCACCACAAAACCGCTTCAACGCTTAATTATGTCAACGAAAGCAATAAAAAAACTGTGACGAACAGACAAAGTGATAAGATAAATCACTCGACAAAAAAGCCGATCGCAATCCATCACATCGTTTCTGATGTGTCTTGGTTTGTCCGACAGGATTGGCACGGCACAAAATGGGAAGTGGATATAAAGTGGACCGTAAAAATATGCTACCTTACCGCAGAACCGTTCGCGGGCGATAGCCGACCACGTCTGGAGGTGTTAGGGCCGACCCGTCACGGCCGGTCACAGGACATTTATTGACGAGACGTGATCTCGGTCGTGAAAGTCAGAAGAATTTTGTTTGTGACGTTGTTTGTTAAGCTTTTTACGCGGAGCGGTTTTTTTTGGCTTCATTTTACCGCTCACTTATTGATGGGAAAGTGTTTCATTTGCTTTCGTATGTTTTTTTTTGTGTTTCCTTTTGTCGACAAAACCAAATTAATCTCCATCGGAAGGACTTGAAGCAGCAGGAAATTGATGCGTGCGCGGTTGACGAAGCAAAATGGTAGAAGCTTTTAAGACGGTTGACAGCCTAAGTAGTTTTGCGGTGAAACCTGGACCTGGCTTGTTAGAGACATGTGGTTGTTGCTAATGTTGAATGGTGTTTGCATTATTTAAATCGTATTGCTATATTTAAGACACGTACAAGCAGATACGGATGGCTACATGTTTTTACAGTGTAAATTATCCTTGTGCACTGATCTGAGTTATATTGTTTGTAATACGAAAATACGATACGGTTGCATGAGATCATTTATTGTAGGTCCAGATAGGAAGAGTTTAATTAATAATTCGAACGAGAAAGATAATTAAATATTAAATAATTCAATAAGAGTTGGGTGAAAACAAATATCTTCTTCTTATCTTTTGGCCTGCTCATGGTCGAGCACGTCGCGAAGACATGGCCAGGTCGCCAATCGGTTTCCACGAAACTTGGTCTAAGGCTGCAGTTCTCCATCCACGACTGCATCCGATCTCCGACAGGTTCGACTCCACCACTGATTCAGCCAGAGCTCGCTGTCCTCCTCTACGTCTCGTGCCCGACGTCATCATGTACCCCAGCAATCGTATTCTTCCAGCTTTGACAACCGTCAGGATATCTGCACCGCCAAACAGCTCAGCTAGCTTGAAGTTTCCTTTGGACTTTTCGTTGCGTTTGTATTGGGGGTGGCTTGCAAGACCTCTCCCTCAACGCCCTGTCTTGTCGGAGGGCCTACGCATTCTAGCTGTTTAAAGTCCCGTAGGATGCCAAAAAAACAAATTTAAATTTGCTAATGATCTGTCCAAACGTATTATTTAATCTTTCTTTTGCCATTTAAGAAATTCATTCCTTGTCGTGTTCTTTAACAGTCTTTTCGTGCTGGATGGACATCAACACCTTCAATTCTTCTCAATTTGCACCAATCACACCCTCTCTGTCCATGTAGAAGATTAAACCAGTTTTACGAATTGGGTCGTCCGGTGTCATTCTGAGTACATGACCAGCCTTTTGTACTTTGATGCATCTTCAGGATGTCGGACAAGTTGTACACCTATGTTATGCATCACCAGCATAAGGAAACAATGTTATCTATGTGATCATGCTAATGCAAAAATTTCCATAAACTTATAAACGATGGCTTTCTAATTTTGTGTCTCCGAATCTCTGATGATCCACTCTAGCGTGAAGTCAAAGGGGCATAGGCTTTTCCTTCTTCACCAAGGAGTATCCACTAGCACTAGACATTATCCAAGAAAATAAACAGATCGGCAAAATCCGGGTCCGGATAAATTAAAATAAAATCATATCCGATGAATCTTGGATGATCCTCTCTAGCGTGAAGATAAAAGGACATAGGCTTTTCCATCTTCAGCAAAGAGACTTTGGTCGGAACTTGTAAATTTGCTGTCCACTATCACTTGACATTAGCCAAGAAAACAAACAGATCGGGAAATCCCGAGTCCAGTTCTCTCTCTATTTGGCTAAACGACCTCTACGACAAAACTGGAATATATTTTGTCTTTGATTATTTTTAACACCTCCATAACTCCACAATTAATTCAAAATTGCACCCCCATACCATGTTCTACCGCAAATGATGCAAATAAGCTGTTAGTTGCTTTAGCTTTTAAAATTTAACAATTATAGTTATGTCCCAAAACACGTGTCACCATAAATGCTGCTAGTCAAAAAGGAGGTTAAGACTGCTAACCGACTACCAGGTAATGTTGAAACAGTTCTACTGGCCATTAGGACAACACCGACAGAATGGATCAATTAATTCCGGACACTCGGAGCAAAAGGGACGGAGCCACTACACCCGACAACAAACAGGAAACCACTCAGCTATGGCCAAATGATAATCGGTCAGGTTGGAGCCCGACTCGAGAAATGAGGCTATTGCAGAGAGGCCCACTGTACGACTTACGAATGCGATTGCGTTTCGTGCTTTCTTTCCCCCCGCTAACAAAACCCAACAGCCCCAAATAGAATAAATTGTATGGATATATATATTTTGTTTTGTTCTACCTTTTGCTTATCGAAAAGTGTGACAGCTGACCTGCTCCAAGTAACTCGCGTAGACTTTACGCGACTTCTGTGGCAAGTTTTGTTTCACAACATTTTTTTGTTTTGCTGTGTGTGTATAATTTGGGTCAATAGCCTGTATGGGTCAATCAAGCTACTACACATTGGGTTTGGTAGTAAGAAAGAGATTGACTACCGAAACCGGCAGCGACCTAAACTCGTAAGTCGGAAACAACGAATCACAACAACACATTACCACTGTTTCGTTTCGTTTTGTTTTTTTGGAGTATTTCGGAATGTTCTTCACCTTTCGGTTACTATCGGACGGTAAGGATCTAGTGCAAACGCGAGTTTAATTGCCCCTTAACTGGCCGCCGGCCCGAAACCTAACCTCATTCACTTTCGTTAACCTCTTTCATGCTTGTGCAATGACCGACCGGTGGTCTGCGCTGGTAAAGGACCCTTAATTTAAGTCCGTAAGTAATGCTGGTTAGACATTTCCAGCCAGTCCAAACAAAATAAGGGAAATTGAGCAAATGGGTAGCACTTTGCACGTCGCAAGCCGTTTTGGGGGCGAATAGATAGTTCAGGATGGACATCCTCGAACAGAAAAAAACAACAAGCATCTAGGGGTAGTTACACGAAACTCTAATCTGACGAGGAGATAGATAATTCGCGTGCTCGTCCAATGGTGAAGTTTATGTGCACACAAGTTTCACAAACTTTTCCCTCCCGCTGAACTTTGGTGAATCTCTCCAATTAGGGTGCGACATTCGTTGTGAGCTTTTTAGGTGATCGCTAATGATGTAAATTTGGTCCATCCTGTATCTAACTTTAGAGCCCAACTTTGTTCAACGCCACCCCAGAGGACACACAATATACAAAGAGAAGAAAATTTTCCAACCAGATATCCTTCCGACAGTATTGTGCTACTGTTCTTGATGTCCAAAATGGTGTCTACTTGTACAGGTGATCCAACCACCTCGCCGAAGCGTTACAACTCAAACAATGTTTATTGTTTTTGGGTGCAATACTCTCGAGAGTAGGCAAATATTGAATTTTGGAAAGAAAAACTAAAGCATCCTTATGCGTGCTACAATAAAAACAACCACAAAAACCAATAAACCATACAACTTGAGTACCGGAGGCGTCTCCATCGAACAGGAAGCCAGTCCCAACCTTTGCTAACCTTTTGCAATGACCTTTCAGTTTTGGCAGTAGGAGAGAGTTGTGCCAGCTTGTTAAGAATGTGCTACGAATAACAGCTTCGTTGCTGGTGATAGAAGTTTCACTTGCAAAAGTATCAAGACTAAATTCAGAACAAAACAGAAGAAGAGATCAACATTGCCGTGGAAACACGATCTATCCCAATGTTATGTTAGTTGTTGCTCAAGTTCATTTTGAAAGTGTTTGCAAATGTTTTGTGTTTACTATTACTGTGCGAAAAGTAATAATACTGATACTAACTTTCTTACGCGTTTTACCATGTAGACACTTGAAAATCATATTTACTTTGTGATCTATCGTTCGAGAATTTGTTATTGATTTTCCTGGTATCTCAGAGGAACCATTGCATGAGCACAGTTTCTGGTGCTTGAGTTTGAAATTTCAATATCTATCAACTATCCTACTTCCGCAAACTATCCTTCTTCCGCTTCTTGTGTTAGTTAAGTATTATCAAAAGATGCTGTACACGGTCACCTTATCAGTTTTACCTGAAATATGTCTATCCATTTGGGACATCACAAAAAAAGGTTTTTCTACCGTCTAAAAATGGGAATTATTTTCAAACCTACATAAAATAGCCCCATCGAAAGGATGTTTACAAATGGGGTGTCCTTTATCATGTCACCCACTCGTCCCATTGTGTTTGTCAATTTACGGGAATTTACCGACACCAATCACATCGTATTGGATATTCGCAGGCACACGCGTTGGCGTCACGTTTTGTTTGGATTTAATAGAACATCATTTTTATCTTCTATAAATCTTGCTTAAACCTTGCAAAACGTTTCGTTATTTTGCAATTCACAGCCGTGGGAATAAGTGAATTAAAGGTTAGCATGCGGATGGATGATTGAAGCGTAAGATAATAACGCACATAAATAAGCATATTGTATGCATTTTCAATATAAATATCATCACCACCACCATCAGACAGGCTATCTAACGGTCCCTACACGTCGTCAATATTTCTTTGAAGGCATATGAAATTAGCGCTGAATGTCACAAGGCTTTAACTCTCGCATTTAGTGAGCTGCGGGTTGCAAGTTGAGTAATTGCATCGATGCCGATCACGCTTGACTTGGGGCCTGTGTTATTGCAATAGGTATGTTGAACAAATAAACATAAAATGAGACCGTTGAGACTGGTGCAAGTGCGAAGGGCGAAAGCGAAGGGAACACATTGTCATTAGATTGGAATGGCGATATTATGGATATAGTATCGCATACTGGGAGATACAAATGTACTTTCATTCAATTAGTTTTTAGAAAAGGGAAATTGACATCAGGGGAGCTCGTGACTTGCCAATAGTTTTGTTCTGGTATCGTCAAAAAATTGTTAAAAACAATAGTTTAATATTATTTCTGATTAATGCTAACTTTTTTGTATTCCATTATTCCCTCCCGTTAATATATGAATTGTATTACTGTACTCATTGTTTTTTTTTGTATTTCCATACGTCTGTTCTCATTCAAAATTAAAACATTTTATTAGTGGATATTTATGCTGCCGGGAGCCTGTTCTTTTTTTTAGTGACCCATAATCTGGTTGTTCTATTATGAATATTAAATTGCAAGCTTTTCGGTAAACAGGTGTTAAAGGACTTTTCTTAATATATTTAACAATCCATGAATCCTCTCTTGTTGCTGTGGACCAAGAATGACCTTCCGAGTATGCTGTAGTTTTATTGTTACAATTGTTTGCCGTTGCTCATTTTATAAGGTTAATTGTGCAAAAGTACATTAAATCTAATGTAGTAAGGATTGTAAATATGGCTCTAAGTTTACTAGTTTAGAAATAAATTTAGTATTTTGTGCGAATGAATAAATTTTCGTTGGGGGCGGGCCGATAACGGCGCAGTTCTCTACAAGACAGGATCGGGAATCAAATCCTACCCCGGAATGTCTCGCCGTAGCAAGGACTGACTATCTTGCTACTTGATAAAATCAGTCTTAATACAGCCTGACCGTCCTTAAGAAGCAAAAAAAGCTTTCGTTGGACTTTATTCATCCACTACAAAAAATCTTTGCGATAGGTTACAAAAGCTCATCCCGGTTATTAACCATTAAATTAACGATAAGAAGCACACAACATGCCGTATTTTTTTATTCAGGTAGAGCGGCCTGCCCGTAATGATACAAAATGCAGTCTTCATTAAAGAAATGCTTTAAAAGAAAAGTAAATGCTTAAAGAAATCAGTTTTTTCATTGATGATTAACAGCTCTTGTGTTAATTATAATAAAATACAATGATTGAACATTTTTATTTGTTAGGCTGTATCGGTTCTAGTCTTAGTACAAATAGGAAACAGAACAATAGGAAACAGCATCAACGAGTACTTCCAATTATTCTGAACAAAAAAAGGGTAAAGAAAAATTTATTTAAAAAATAAAAATTCCCTATAATGGTTTATACTATTAAATGCTTTCTGATCTACCCAACACTTATCAGCTGCTCGGTCAAACACTTCAGATTTTGTCTATGTGAAGTCTCACTGAGTGTCTTCTTCAACCGGTAAGATTCAGCATTTTATCGACCGGTAATCGGCCACCATTACTCAAGGTCATCGGAACCATCGTCACGCCGTTCTGATCATCAAAAAATTGTGCTGCTGTTTCGTCTCACCTCGCACGTGGAAACTGATGTTCTATGTCAACGATTAGAAAGGCAGCGAACACTAAGAACTGACACACTTCGATCGTGGCATACCTTGTGCGTCACATTGACCATTCACGAAGGCAAGAGGAAAAAAAACAAGCAAAAAGTTGGACACAATCTCTGCTAAGGAAGGGTACCCAAAAAATGCATTATTTATTTCCTTCACCAAGTCCACACCGTGGCCGAACTTGATGGAGACGCTGGGGTGATGAAACATGGCTTAAATCGTTTTAAAACATTTATTTCACACACGTTTTCACTTTTGTTTTTGAAGCGTGCATCGGCCTGTTTCAATTTAATTAAGGATAGATTAAATGAGGCGCAATATGTTGTAATGTTGAGTGACGTTATTTGTGGAAAAGGACACATTTTAATCACAAAAATGTCTTTCTCACATGTGTAACTTAAAAAATCATTTGGTTGTAATTTAAAAAATAATCACTGAAATATATTTGTATCGAGTCATTAAAGCACATAAATTCTCACTTACCTGTTATTATGTTGATGCGATTATTTTTCTCATTTTATGCACTTTACAGCATCTGAAAGTAAAATTAAATTAAAAAACATACATTTAGTATATTAATAAGCATATTGAATTGTAATTTATTTAGTTTAAATCTCTCGAACTGAACTGAATTCAATTAATTACGCACTAACCATATCAATACCACATTAAGAAATAATATAACATCAAATGAAACGACCGGGTTACTGATTTTGGAGCACTTAAATCCCCCCGGGGGGGAATAGTTTGCAGCAATGAGCGGATGATACCAGTGTCACATCAATCAGGCACGTACGCACGTACACCCGCGGGAATAATCGTGGTCAAAAGCAACACGCACATTAAATCCCTTTTTTTAAATACAAACATACCACAAACCAATTTCACACAGTGCATTAATTGTTTATGTGTTTTTTTTTCTTTCTTCATTCCCTAGGCCGAAAAATACCCGACATCGAGCAGATCCTGCGTACGGTTCGATCCGCCTGGAATACACCGAAATCGCAACGATCACATTTGCAAAGGTAACGACATTTCTCATGTGTGAGCAAAAGGGAGAATGAAAGATTTCGATGTTGGTTCAACCGAAAAAATTGTTCCGGAACTGACCTACATGAAACAACCACGATAACAACAGCCTAAACCGATTTTTGCGGCTTTACAAAAAACGATGAATTCCGTTCTCGGCTGAATTCCAACCCGACCTATTCCACCAGATTCCATCAGATTTTTGGTGTGGTTTTTTGTGCTCTTCTTTCACTCACTTGCTTCCTGGTCCCGCTTCTAAATGGTACTAATTAAATTATAATCCACGCACCTGGGACAACCATTTTTTCCATTCCACGCTGTGGAATGAAATAATACCAACTTCACAGAAACGAGACCCTTTTGAGAGTCGGTGGGTTTTTTTTGTATCCTTTTATGATGCCCATTTTTTACGACGGTTTTTGACCCACTGCAGGAAGTATGTAGCTACGATTCGGATATTCCGGTGTACCGCCGGTTTACCACAAAACTTCAAAAAACGCCTTCGAAAACACCACATCCTCCCCGGGTTTTGGGGGTAGGTTAGGTTAAGACGCGTGAATAATTAAATACACACGCTCCCTCTTGACGCAATTCCGGAGGTTAAAACCCTCGAGTGCGCGAAAGAAATGAACGACTAAACCAATAGAACCGAAATAAGAACGCACAGCGGAAGTTAGCACCCAAAGTGGCATTGGAGGGTAGAGGGTAGAAAATATGAACAGGCACATAATTATTCACGAG
Source organism: Anopheles funestus (assembly GCF_943734845.2). Classification (NCBI taxonomy): domain Eukaryota; kingdom Metazoa; phylum Arthropoda; class Insecta; order Diptera; family Culicidae; genus Anopheles; species Anopheles funestus. The sequence goes on along the minus strand of NC_064598.1, from coordinate 33,281,421 downwards.
AAAATGAGCTCAAACTTCCGCTGGCAGAGATCCGGTTTTTTGTGAGCTCTTTGGGGGGACGTAACGTTTTTCACCCTTTAACGGTCGATTGAATGAAAAGCTAGTTAGTACACGGGGTTGGTGAGTTGGAAAAAATAAAGGTCCACATTTGTTTAGTTTTATTTAAAACATATCCCTGGGACTTTTGGGGGTTCAAGCCCGTTTATGGTTCCTGGCGATAGTTTAAATTAATTAAATACACATTTAATATTGCCTTTAATTTTTCCAACCTTTGTCCATGGACACCTTCAACAAGTTGCATCTTCAACACATGCTGATTACTACTCAATTCCACGTTAACAGTCATCTCACTTATAACAACCATTTGGAGTTCCCGGCAGGACCATTTACTGATTACTTCGGTATCCGCTTGCTTTTGTGCTCGATTGGTCCCCTGATTGGAGTTTTGGGTTAACTGTTTACGACACCCTTAAGGGTAGTATTGGATTGGTACATCCAATTCTTCCACCGGTTCACATTAAAAGCATCTATTAGACCACAGTTAGACCAACAGCACAAACACAACAATATATCAACGAAGCACCCGAAATCACAACGCCACCGGTTCTCAACCATTCCTTTTCGTGACTTCCTTTAGCTGATCCCATTAATAATGCAAATGTTGAATGCTAGTTCTAGTCCACACACGGCGGCACGTGTTGCGAGATCATCGTTTCGATGTTGTATCGCTTCCAACACCTGGAGACTTCATCTGGAGACGTTCGTGATTATTTGCTGCCGTTTCGATTCGCACAACAAACTTTTCCTCTCCTGGGTAATCAGACTGAGTGTGGGCTGGGTGGTTGAGTGAAAATTATGATTTAGATTTCCACGGGCAAAGCTTTCTAGGCGCGATCACTTAAAAATCACCCGGCGTACGTGGTCGTCCCAGAGCGATTAGTTGCTAATGATGCTGAACGTAGCAAGGAACCATTCTTTTTATTGAATTGTCTTATCCGTTTTTTTTGGGGGCAATAATATGATTTGTCACGGTTTTCGTGCAAAAGAGAGAAACATTTCGTGTAAGGTAATGATGATAAATGATGAGGCTAAAATATCGCACGCGTGTAATAGAATATGCCATACAGTTTTAATATGAGTGAAATTTAATATATTCTAAACAAATTATATATATATATATATTTATATTATATAAATAAATTATATAAACAAATGATAAACGTAGTTATATAAGGAAAAAAAATTAACGAAAAATATATTTCTTATTTACCAATTCTTAAGTAACTTTTCGTTTTGCCTCACCAGCTCTCTTGTTCGTTGAGCGCCATCTATTAGCCGATAGCGAAAACTAACGGACCCTAACAGGGGTAGCATTTTTTAAAAGCCAAAAAGGGAAAGTGACACCTAAAAAGTTCATGAACTTCGTTATGTACATGAATAATTTATATATTATTTGCTCCCCATCTGTTTTGCCCGGCCAGACCACTTGGTCAGTGTAGGTACCCTCTATCCGTACATTGCGTGAGGACCAAAATTGTGGGCCCTTTGCGTGTTTGAATGAGGTACGCTGGTGCGGATTCGTACGTTCATCGATTAACTGATTCCTTGAGCGAAAGTTACTTTTAATTATTAAAATGAAGTTTTTTTTCTCTCTACAGTTCGTGCATCTGTTCGGTGTGCGCTAGATTTTCTAACCACCTAGAATTCCGTTTGGATTAATGTAATGCGGTTGCGTATTATCAGTTTTCGCAACTCGAAATGTATTCGATCTGACAAATGCAACAACCGTGTACACGTGTGTCTAACATTCGTACTAGCAAAAAAAAGTACAATTGAATTACGGTTAGTTGATCGATGTAACGACTTCTGACAGGAGAAGAGTCCTGGAGCCTTCCTCATGGTGTGGCACTCTCTGGGGACAAGGTTTTGTAACTTCATCTTCCATTACTTCACATCAATTGAGAAAGTAGAGTACATAAAAAAATCCACAAAAAAAGGAAAACGTTCGCAACTGCAAAAGTATGTTAAATAAATAATGTAAAGCATGCTCTAGTAGAATGCAAGCCGTAGGTTACATTGTTGTCAAACATTGTTACAAAACTTTTGTTGATTTGGGACTCATTTCAAACCGCTCCCAGTTTGTGGAGTATGGAAGAAACATTGGCTATGTTTTTCATAGATAAATAGATACGCAACACTGCCTTTCCTGTTGGGTTGTCAATCTACAGGCAAAGTCCAAAATAAAACTAAATTTTTTAACCTGTTTTATGGAGCAAATAGTGGAAAACTAAATACAAAAAAATGATTCATAATAAGCAAGTCAGGTATTAGTCTTCAAAGTGGTTTATTTATACGATCATTGCACATGATTGTCCGTTCTTCCTATGATTAAAACTACTTCTTGTACATCCCTGCATTTTGTACAATAAAAATCACATATTTGGTCGCGGACTGTTGGCCCCCCAGTCATACACACACACAGCTACAAATACATCTTGATTTACAAATATACAATAAATTAACAATTATCGCTATGCTCTAGATGTCGTCCAGTTCTGGGCGATCTGGTCGCGTTGGCTTTACACTTCCTTAATTCTGTTGGCTTTGCAGTTGCAAAGCATCGTTAGTAGCAGATATCCGCGTCGTGTCCTTTGTCTTTCGCTGCTTGCGCTGCATTTTCCGCTCATGTGATCCCTCATGGCTGTGGCAGTGATCTTTCCGGGCAAACGTTTTCGCACAGTATCGGCAGGCATGCGGTGCCTTTCCGGTATGCTGGAACCCATGGCGACGCAGATCGTTCTTGTGAAAGAAAGCTTTCGGGCACAGCTGGCATTGGTACGGCTTGTCGATACTCGTGTGCCGCTCGAGATGATCGTCCAGGGCGATCTGTTCACTAAAACATTTCCCACACGTTATGCAGCGGAATGGCTTCTCACCCGAATGATGCCACTTTGTGTGCTGCGTAAGACCGCACTGCCGCGCAAAGGTACGTCTACACTCGGGACACGCGTACTGGTCACCGTAGTTGTTAGTTTTGCGCGTCGGTTTCTTCACTGGTACGGTGTCGGGATTGCTGTCTGCCCTATTATCCTTCGGTTGAGACAGCAGATGAGACGCAGACGGTGATTTACAAATGCCACTTGGTCCGTGTAAATCCACAACACTGCTATTGCCACCGGGTGGAGGCGATAGGGATGAGTTGGACACAAGCTCCAACTTAACGCAGCTACCACCGGTGATGGTAGAGGGCGAAGGACTGTTGTAGGCTGACGAAATATATTCCTGCTTGATCGCTATCGCGTGTTCCATCGGTGACATCAACGGTTGGATTATGGGCGATTCCGTATTCCACGCATCGTACTTTAGTGGTGCGAACGGGGATTCTAGCGGCGATAAGCCAATGCCAGGAAACGCTGGTGAACTCTCCCCATATCCCATAGGGGACACATTGTACGGTTGGTAAAGTTCGTTGCTAACTGGACCATTACATAAGCTGGACATCGCAGATTCCGCGTAACCGGTGTAGCCGATTTGTGCCGGTGCATGGTTACCATTCATGTAAACCACACCGAACGGTTTACTATTGTAGCTCGCTTCTTCCGTAGTTAATCCCTGTACCGGTGGGGAAGGATACAAGCTTGGTTGCGGCACCGGTGATCCAGTAGCGGTGGTTGCCAATGTACGTCCAGGTTGGGTGTAGTAACCGTGAGGAACATATCGGGCACTGTTTGGAGAAATCTTCCGGATCGGTTGGGACTGTTTTTGCGGATGATTTTGTTGCAAATGCTGATTCGCTCCATAGTTCACTGTCTGATGTTGATGATGATGGTATGGTACCGCGTAAGGATAAGTGTTCTGTGTAGAATCGGCCTCCGCCGCTTCGATCGGTGACGCCTGGGATGTGATTCGATTAATTCCTCTTGCGTTCGCCGGTTGGAAGAAATTGTTTTGCTGTGCCATAGATTCACAGGTCTGCCGTGCACTTTCCAGGCTCGTTGAAGGCGATATTAACCATTCCGCACCCGGTACACTGTAGTCACTGTAACTGTACGGAATCGCACTCCACGAACCACTCAACTGTTCGTTTGTCATTATATCGATCGTATTGGCTTGCATTTTGTACACAGAAACTGCACGCGTTTTTTCAGTCACGATCACTCGATTTACTCGAACTAGGATCTTTTATTTTGCTCGTCCGCTGAATTATCCTTCCACTCTGTTGAACGGAAAATTTTCGACTGTTACGTGATTTGTCTACGTCTGCAGCTTTTATACTGTAATCCGCAAGAACCGATCCTGGAAAGAGAGAAAATGCATGCCTTTAGCAGCCGGTCAAGCAGCGTATCCTTTTTTTGGGGGCGTAATACCTGTGACACTTTATCCTGGCATACCTAGTTACGGAGTATGATCATGCTACCTGCGACATTCCTCCTTCTCCGGGCGTTTTACCACACATAACCAAGATGTACCTGGACGCGTTTTAGCAGGACGCGTTAAGAGGCGCACTCTTACCTAATTATTTTTTTCACTTACCTTACGAGTAAAAAAAAACGATGGCGAGGGGTGATCAGAAATAGGCGACAAACCTAACCTCGCACAATGTTCAATCCATGTTCTAAATGTACGAAAAGATGCAACTTAATAAAACTTAATTTAAACGATAAACGTTTTAAACTCATGCTATATAACATTGAAGAAGCTTTGTTTTATGTCAATTTACCTACAAGGAAGCGTAAAGTTGGGTTGTATTCGATCACACATTAAATTTATTATCATATCCTTCTACCGATTATTACCTTATCTTGTCAACCGGTGACGATACGTCAAAATTTCTAAATGCATCATAAAAGTACACCAATACATTCATGCATTTGTTTTGTTCTGTTTGTTATCAATGCGGCTTAGCCATTCGTTAAGAAAATGATTGCTCTCTCTCTCTTATGGAGATCAGCAATCGTCTCAGTCTTGTATCGGTGTACAGTCCTCCGTCTTGCGCACTTTTTTCCGTTTTTTCTCCTTTTGATGTGTTAATTCGTGCTTCCGCATATGATCCTGCCGGGCGAATCCTTTCGCACAGATAGAACAATTATACGGTTTATTAGCGGTGTGACGGTATTCATGGCGGCGCAGATCTGTGCGGTAGCAAAAACTCTTCGGACAATGATCACACTTGTGCGGTTTGGCCTGCGTATCGTGCCGCAAGATATGCCGCTGAAGCTGCACCTGTTCCGAGAATCGTTTGCCGCATGTTACGCAACGGTGCGGTCGCACACCGGTATGTCTTGCCAGGTTATGATGCTTTAGACCGGTATGGCTAACAAAGTATCTATTACACTGTTCACAGCACCATTCGGAAATGCCCTGGCTAAGAGAATTGGATTGTTCTGCCGGCTCAGGCAGATTTGGAACGGTAGCGAAATTATTCGACACAGGCTGCAGCAGCATGCCGTCGGCCGTCGATCGGTAAGGATTTGGTAGACTGTGATACAGTATCTTGGTGTGCGGATATTCCAACGATACCATCGATCGGGGATGTGGTCCTATTTGCTCTATCACGTGTTCGGGCGGTGGAGAACAGAAGGGAGTTGACACCGCGGGTTCAGCACCCATGTAATATTTATCACGCTGCTGTAATGCAAAACGATCTTAATAATGTTCCATTGCATGCTTTCATGCTCAACAATACCTTCGTTGGAGAAAGCGTAGTTGATAGTGCTGGCGATGGCAACGACCAATAAAATCCAAACTCAGGCTGTATTGGTTGATAGTTCGTCGGGACGGCATCGCCAAGCTGGGTATTGCCATAGGTAACATGCCCACCGTATAGATGCGGGTATGGCAGGGTGTCGCTCCAGTTAAAATTTTGCCCACCGAAGAGATAAGAACACGATCCGTCTAATTTGTGACCTGGTGTAAAATGAAACCCTTCACCCGATCTAATCGTCGTCTGATCGTTCGGTATGGCCTGCGACCAGTGATGATCATTTCCGTAGCTTTCCATCGACTTCTAATTTTGTAACAAATTCCTTCCTCCTGGCACTAATCAGAAGTTGTGAAATGACAGCGATCAGTAAATCAGTGACAGCGATTATTATTTACAGTGCTGCCAGTTTTGTTAGTATCGTTCGTCGAAACCGACTAAACGTAATACAATAAAATTCAGTGGTCGGCAATTTGTTGCGCTTCAACGTTTCTGGATCGCTCAGCATTCGGATCAGTGCAAAATTAATTTCTTATGCGAAAATGAGTTTTCCTTTCTTTGTACACAAATTTCATCGTGACGGCTGTAAGGTAAAAAAAAAAGTTTAAAATGTTAGAAAGTGACTAAAAATAGATAGACCAAACTTACCTGCCTTAACTATAGTGAAAGGTAGCGTGGGAAACGGAGGCGTCCGATACCGATGGCAAGAGGTTCACCTGCTAATAATCCAATCCACCAGACCTGTACCTGTAGCAAGGTGTACACTTGACTAAAACACAAGTCCACAATAATTATAATTTACATCGACAGTATAGATAGCAAGGTAGTGAAGAATTCCACTACCTCTGTATGATCGCATGTTTAGACAACAAATTAAATAGCTAAAATCAGGAGCCTCAACATGCCGTGGGAGTCATTCATATCACGGATATTGCAAACTTCTACGATCGCGAAATGGGAGTAGCCTAATCTAAGTAGGCACTAAGTATACTGAAGAACACAATTAGTATCTTGGTAGAGAACACAAATTTCTTTGCCATTGTGTGCAAGCATGGCCCCAGGAGTTGACATAGCAATTACAGGATAAAAAACAAACTCCTACAACAATACTGTTTGGAAGTCCTCATTTTTACTACTTTTAAACACAATTGGCACATTTAATTTAACAAGAAATAGCTTGATGGTGAAACTGAATATATCGGACTAAATTTTAAAGTTAGAAAATGAATAGAAAACTCATAATAACAATATTCATTTCACTTTGTGCCTGGGTACCGTATTCTATCGTAAAAACACATTTAACCTAAATTCGTCTACAGTATGTTGTCCCGTGCACCAAGCAGCGATTGGAAGTTCGTAAAACGTCGCAATGAATTTTGCATGACACGGATGTTCCTGAGCAAAAAAAAAACCCCCCGAAACACGCCAGTACAAATTTGCGTGATTTCGCCAGCCGGTACGCCAATGTGGAATAGTAGCATTGACCTCTTCGTTCCGGAACCGCATGCCTACGGCGTGCGAGCGAACACCAAGTGCAAGGCTGGTGTTGAATTCTGGTCTGTGCTACTTTTAGGCTACTGGTCTGGTAGACCGGTAAAGGAAATCGTTCGCACGGTGATAGTCCGGGTACGTTCTAGCCCGTCTCTGTTGCCGTCTGTTGTTTAATTTTAGCGGCATTTTCACATCGAACGTTCCACCTCGAAGATTCGTCTGGCGGTTTGCAAACCGCCTTTGGAATTGCATTTATCAACATCCGGCCTCGCGGTGCCATTCCCGGGATTGTATACTGTTAGGAATGTGCTAAATATAATGGCTCAATGTCATCAGTTCATTTCAGTGCGCTGTGTTGCCTTGAACATTTGGTGCAAAAGATACTTAATCTCGTACTTCGTTAATACCCCATGCCATTAATCCGTTAATATTAAGCATTTCATTGGTTTGCTTTCTTCCCAATCCAGCCAAGACAGCCGGGAATCGTCCGCATCGAACTGGGACCTATCGAGCTTCTGCGATAGTTGCAGCCTTAACCCAGTTCACCCCAGGATGGGTGCGGGAACGTACGCGAATGCGGCCAGCCCCGGGCCGGGATTACTTCGGAGGCGTTATTCGGTACCGGAAATCATTATGCGCAAGTAAGTTACACTTTTGATCGTTTATAACCATAACTCTGTACGTACAGTGGAGCGCCGATTATCCGGGGACCTTTTATCCGGCTGTCTCATTATCTGTGCAAAACCGATAATGGCAAGAAATTAAAAACTCAATAGCAAATGATAAAATTTCCTCCAGTTCGACCTAGTTAGATTGTAATATGCAAGGAAGAAAATTAACGTCTTGCTTTAGAAAAAAGTCCAACTACTACACACTAAACACTAATATTTATCAATAAAAACAATTGTGCGTATTATCCGTGATATTCGCTTATCCGATAAGGACTGAGTTCCGATGAACACGGATAATCGGCGTTCTACTGTACTTTCTTTCGTAATTTTAAACACTATTAAAGTAAACTGACCAAATTGACTTTCAGTTTTGACGTTAAATGGTAGTCGTTTTTGACGTTAAAAGTTCGTTACCCCTTGTTGCTAGTTTTTTTTTGTCCCCAAAGCTTTTCGTGTCGATTTATCATGTACAGACGTACGGGCTAATGACGGTGGTGTAGGGCTTTAATTATACCAAAATTTTAGGTTTTAAAAAGCGCACCAAATGGATTTTAAATCCATTTGAATTTGCTAATAAACTATAATCGCAACATGGTAAATCGTAAGCACTACTTGTCACGAGGTCATATCGTTACATGCGCAGGATCGTTCCTGTTTGTTATCCTTGCATGCACCACCAGTCCAGTCGACCGAAGATGGTAGGGAATGTGGTGGGTGGAGATCGTAAATAACCCAACGTGTTACAGTTTCGCACAATTCGTAGGCCGAACCCGGTGGGCGTTATTTGGTATTATTGACAAAGACCTCCTGCTAACACAAGAAATAAAATGTACCACAAAAGACACCAGTCGGGTACACACTTTACCTAATTTTTAGGACGACCGTTATGTGAAAATAGGAGGTGGTTCTGTTTTCATCCCCCTTCAAACGTTGGTAACTGATCCTTGTACCCTCCCCCCTGTGTCTTCCAGCAGCCATTTCGTGCGAGTAACGTATTTGACAACAGGTAACAACTATTAAACGTTATTAAGCATCACGAACCGTTGCATAGCAACTCGTATACGATCGAGTGATTTGTCGCACGGTGATCGCAGTGCACTGGCTCCATTGAGGATTGTTGTGCTTTTTAAAGCACCAAGTTGGTTCTTTGATTTTCTGATGCTATTTCAAGGGTAGTGAAATAAAAGAAACCAAAATCGTATTAGACGCACCACTCAATGGTATTGTTTTGGGGTAGGAGAGAGAAGAAGAAAAAAAGATCAAAAGTTATGAAATTGATCGTTTCCGTCTGCCATTAGTGTTGCTGGTGGCGTTACTTTGAAAATCATGCCCAGACTATACTCTGTGCGAAAGTGGAAAATGCATGCGGTGTATCCTGTTTTTTTTTCTTTTCAAGATTATGTGTGCCAAATGAGAATTGTTTGTACTCTGTTTTGGATATTTACGCTTGGGTGTGTTTACTTATTTCGCTTTTTTTCTATTCTGCACTTCAAACTTTACATAACAACTCGATGATTCGATACTAAGCACAGATTCGTTCTTTTTCACCCTCAAACACCTCAAAAACAAAAAGGACCTAAATGCACATTCTTATGTACAAAGCACAAAAAGCAGGAAAAACACATTCGTGTGAAAATCGAATTCTCCCATTCGCGAAAGTCGCACGACCGGAGCGCCAATCAAGCGTGGAAACTGGTGCGAAGTGCTTCCAGTGCATCGTCGTCCAACCGCTTTCCATATCCGTTAGGCATCCACCACAATCACACAACTAAAAGGATATTACTTGTTGGCTGACGTCACCCGGATCGGCCGGGTGGCAGACGAGCACCGGACCTACGGCTGCTCGTTGTTTTTTTTTTTTTGGTGTAGTTAGAAAAAATCGATAACTCCAGCCACCCAGGAATTCACCACCCCAGACAAACTGGTTGCTGCCAGCATCTGTCACCCTCCCACAAGGACGACCTATTCCTGTGTGAAAAACAACACCCCCGGTCGCCATGTGAACGACCCTATACAGCGCGATGGCACATGAAACAAGCAGAGGAATGCTTGAGTTTGATTTGATTAGAATCGAATCGTTGCGCAACACCCCAAATACACAGGACAAGGGCAGATGGTGTGGTGAACTGGCAAACACCACTAAAGGGTTGACCTTCGTCCAACCCCCAAAGAGGAGCTCCCGAGACCTTCGCTCATGGATGAGAACGATTTGAATGTTGGAAGGTGAAGTTTTGCGAATGAACCCCAAAAGTCCACGGCATGGAAGTCCTTTAGCAGATTGTTTGTCCGTTATTTTTGACTTCTGTTTTGATCCATTCGTCAAGCGCATTGACACACATGGTATGTCAATTCTCGCACTTCCAATGGTCCTATCCGAGAAAAAAAAACCCACTTCCAGAACGGTTTGTATCGAAAGGCGATTCAATTATTGATGTCTATGCTCGTCATTTAGTTTTTGGGCCGGTTGTGTTCGATGAAGTTCACTGGTGGTGGGAGCTTGGTTCCTGCCATCCAAACACTTTCCATGCCGCACGTCCATCATCCCTAGGTGGGAAAAGTTTCAAGGCCAAACAGTCAATTAGGAGGAGGAATGATTCGAACATAAATACTGTAATATTCATTCGCGATCCGTATTGACGTGCGCGCGTTTTGTTTCGACTAACCTTCACCGACGATTTGAATGTTAGGCTTCAATTGATCGAATACATCGACATGCATCAGGTGCTGCGGTAATTGATCCGGGTCTTGATTCCGGGAGGAGAATATAAACTTTAATTACAAAAATTATTTGCTATCCGAACACAAACCGCGATTCCACAGACATGAGCAATACGGCCTCTGGAACTGTTGACTACTTTGAGTTACTAAGATAAAAATAAATATCGAGCTTTTGGGCTTCGGATATGACGAACTAGTCCTCTAGCAATCTAGTCACCCTTATTATCCTTGCTAGACCGCTAGTGACTAACCTTCCGAGAAAAGCCTGTTTTGCAAACTACGCATTTCGATCGTAGCAATCGGCCAACTTTTCGAGGGCAACCATCGAGAAGTTTTACCATGTATATAGGTATATGCAGGCAAAACAACCAAAGTCTGTAATTATGCCACTCGGAGTTCGTAACCACTTGGGGTCTTTAGCACCTTTTCCTCCCTCTGTGTGTGTTAGAAAGAGAACGAAGGAAAAAGATTGAAACAGAGCGCAGAACTAGGGGCTATGGAAGCACTGTGTTGTTCCGGACCTTTAGCCTAATTTTGGCACCGAAGTATATCAAAAGCTTTAGGAACGCATACGCTCATGATACCACCCGGGGTTTGAGGTGAAAAACTCGCTCCGAAATGGTCAGGTAAAAGGTTACTTCTTTTTTGTTGTTTTGTTCAGCTTTTAATTGCTTGGTGGGAGTTGGATTTTATCGATCCAACTCGCATGATTTCAGTAAGGGTTTTTTGTTTTATTTTGCGAAGTTGTTAAATAAAGGGATGAACGAAATGAGGCGTTTTGCCTCTTACTTCAAACTTTTTTAAATGTGTTTAAAATGGAGGGAAACGGAGTTCTTTTTGTCGCATATAATAATGCTGAAGAATGTGTCGTGAAGGCACTGTCCAACAGTGTTTTATTAACATTTAAAGGAGCAAAATTAATATATTGTCCTTATTCTTTCAAATTTTCCATCGACCCAGGCATACGCTGGCACAGCAGAAAACGGATGATGAATCCCTGTGGCTGCACCATGACACCAATCACAATGTGATCGAAGTGGTGGTGAACAAACACACGGGCACGGCTTCGGCCCGAGGAATGCTGAACGGACGGTTCAGTGGTCACCAGCGGACACCACCGCACCGGAAGTCCTTCGGTTTGCGACATCACCGGGACCACCACAGTTCCATGACTGGTCGCAGCAGTAGCGTGGAAAGTGGCGGTGGAGGAGTCGAACGTGCCGGAAGTAACGATTGGTTGGCGGGGACGGTACAAACGGGAACACTCACAGCGACCGGTTCCGACCCGAACCTGGCCGCCCTGAAGCATCGGAATCTGGCCGGAGGACGGTGTAGCAGCCCGCTGTGCAATGGTATCGGGTCAAGCCGTGCCGTGGCCACCGGGACCGGAGGTAGTTTACGATCTATCCACAATAATTCTCTCAGTTGCAGTAGCTCTAGCAGTGTGAACGGTGGGCCCCTTGCCAATGGTGGCGTCGTTGGTGGTGTTGGTGTTGTTGCCGGTGTTGGTAGTTGTGGCGGTCAGCAGCAGCACTATCCGCTGGTGCCTGCGTACCGGGACGGTGACTTCTCCATGCGTAAGACGACGCTGTTGCGGCGCATGTGGAGCCGAGAGTTGCGGCGCTACGAACGCTCTGGTAGCTGGTCGCCACCGTTGCGCCGAACGCCGCCCCGCATTTACAGCGTCGAAAGCATCATCGCCTCGGTCGAAGGACACCAAAGTCCATCGCGTGCGGACGATAGCGAGAGCGTGCTGGGGGAACGGGTGGCGGGCCGACCGGGCAGCAGTGGTAGCGGCAGCAGCGTCGGTAGTGGTCGTTGCGCTACCACGGCAACGACGACGACGACTGGTACGACCGACACGACCGGTACGACCTCGTGCCTTGAGTGCGCCAAGCTCGAACGTCAGTACAACGGTGGCTTCGGTACGGGCAAGAAGTTGCTCACGCGTACGCCTTCCCGCGATATCGACTGTACCGCGGGTCAAGCATCGGGTGTCCCGAGTCCGGTTCACGTCTCTCCCACCGATCCGGCCACGGTCGATGACCGGCGGCAGCGGCGCCGACGACGCATGTGTTCCTCGCAAACGGCCGACCTTGGCGAATCGGAGCCGATCATACTGGCAGCTGTTTCGGCTGCGGCCCCAACTGTCCTTGAGGGTGACGAACACGAACGGGAGGACGTCAATCGCCGCGTGAACGATCACGACGTTGACGACGACCTCGAGGACGAGTATCCTTCGCACAGTAGCTCAGTATCGTCGATAGCGTCACAATCGTACCGCGTACCGTCGGCAACGCGCGTTCGACCCGCCGACAACGAGAGTGATTTGAGCGAGTTCCTGCAACAGGAACGGTTAGCTGGGGCGGATGGCGATGGGCGTGATCGCCCGCCTGCTCGGGAAGTTACTGGTGTCCGCGTTGGTAGTGCTGATGCTAGCGATTATCCTCGAGAACGTGCTTCGGTTGCTGATGGCACTGCAGGAGCAGCAGCAGCAACAGCAGCAGCAAGAGCTCCGGCACCAGTCGAACCTTCCGAACCAGCAGCAGTAGAGCAACAGTTTCCACCGGGCAGCAAACGCCGTCCAAGTGAGGACAGTAGTGTTGCGCTAAGTGCTGCTCTCTCAGAAGACTCAGATTCCGGTGAAGAGGCCGGTAGTGAAACGGGGATTCAGGGTCAAACGGTAAACGGTGTTGCTGATGCAGAACGTGCCCGATTGGATGAGTACATTTCTGGGCTGCTCCTGGACAATCTGAACAATCTCGCTGACGCTAAAGAGCTCGTCCTGGCAACGGATGTACGTGACGGTGAGACCGAAATACTCGGCGTTTACAGTGAACGACGTGCGCAGTTGAGAGAACCGAAACAGACGACGGTAGAATCTGATCGACAAAATAATAATAATCAATTTCTCGCTTCGGAACCACAGTTCGGTGGTACGATGAAGCAAAAGCTTACGGAAAAGTACATCGGTGATGGGGGTGGTGTAGTGTGCAACTCTCCTCCACAATCGGACAAACGTAAGCTTTCACCCAAACTAGGTGCTGGTGAGGAAGTAGAATGTGATAAGGAGAACGAGGAAGATGTTGCTAACAACAACAACAACAACAACAACAACAACAAGAATAGTAATCAAAATAATAATAGTGATAATGGCCCAAGTGAGCGTGGACACCGACGGCAGAAGCATCGTTCGAAGGGAAATGGTTTCTTCTTAAGATCCGGCAGTCGATCACCTCGAGCAATCGATGCAACAATCAATGGTGGGGCGGCCGAAATAGATTTGAATGGCAAATATTACTTCCCGGCGTACGGGCTCGAAACGGATCCGTCCGACAATACGGACATTGCGTCAGAACCGGAAGGCTTGGTGTTGGGCAAGATTGGTACGGGCTCCACGTACGATCGGGGATCTGTGGTGGTTCCGCGCTTTTCCGCAATGCCACGCACCGAATCGATGGAAGTGCAACCATCCTCTACCAATTCGGCCGAGGACGATGTCGATGGTGCCGATGGTGCCGGCGAACGTGACGAAGAGGACGATGAGGACGAGATCGATGATTCGGATGCGAGCAGTTTGGTGGACAGTTTGGATGGATTTGGACCACCGCAGTTGGTGGAGTCCGTAACGCGAACTCGAAAGCCTAGACAACCGAAAGCCGATGTAGGCGAATCGACCACAAGTTCAACCGATCGATCACCAAGGCACGAAAAGGGTGAGGCGTTCTTCGTACCGATACACGCTGAAACGACGGCAGCTTTACGGATCGATGAGCGTGTAGTCGTAGCTGATACGATGCCGTTGCGCATAAAAGAACGGTTAAACAATCGGCGACGTTTGATGAAGTGGAAACAGGAGCAGGAGAATCTCAAGAAGCAGCGCAAAATGATGCGACTAATCGAGCAGAAGCGATTCTACGGTGAGCCGGCAATACAGGTGATCAGCACAATCGATAAGTCGATCAGCCGCAAGGAGTTTATTCCACCCGGTGCCAAGAAGAGCGTATTCGGTGGTGCCAGTACTGCGGTTATACGTGACACGTCCACTCCTTCGGCACCTACACCTTTCCGGGCGATGAAACCGAAGAAGCGCGCTGGTGGTGGACCGGCAGCTACGGGATCTGCATTACGTTCCGAGCTGGGGATGTTGGAGTCGTACAAGATTGACGGGAAGGGTAACATGCAGATACAAAACACAGCTTCCGGTGCAGGTGGACGAAAAGGAGGTGCTGGTCCACCATCAGTCGCAGCGAAGAATCCGTGGGGTATGACTGCCGATAAGCGCCAGGGGAAACCTCCTCAAACTCATTCTACTGCTTCGACTACGGTCGGTAGTTCCGGTCGTACGAGTACGGGCCGTACAGGCACTGGAAAGGCACCACCCACAACTGACGGACGTCGTCGACAGCAGGTGTTGAAGGATGTGCAACAGATGACACTCTATCCACAGGCGGATCTTACGCCAGATATTGAAGGAGGGCCGCGCCGTGTTTACCAGAAGACAGAAATCCAGGAAGGTGATAAGCACATTGAAATATTGGAGATCGTGGAGTGTGCCGACAGTGCACCGCGGAATCGGCACGGAAGTGTAAGGCCACCACGTGTACACAGTGGTGGTCGACGTCACGAACGCGGTGGAGGTAGAGGAGATTCCGGTAGTAGACATCGATCACGCATTCCCGTCCCAATTTACCGATTCGGACAGTACCGTCGTAGTACACATTCGCGGGATGGTAGTCCACTCTCGACTGGCAGCAATCCAAAGGTAGACCGAATGATTGCCGATCTGTTGCTGGAGGCGTTAACCAATCCGGAAGAGGTCGGTGTAAAGTTAGTCCGAACACCGGAAGCTTTGCGGGACGCTTCCCGTGCATCGTCCAAATCCAGACCATCTGGTGCTTCCACGTCCAAGAAATCGGTCTCCACAACTGGTAACAGTGGTGGAAGTGGCAATAGCGCGAATAACAACAACAACCTTTTAACACCACGGCGCACTGCCAGCGGACGTTACACGCAAAAGTTTGAGGTAATCCCGGAAGAACGGTCCAGCGTTTCGATCGAGTCTTCTACCGAGGAACTATCCACCGGTGGTGGTCGTAAGAAGGGTCCACATCCTTCACCGCGGCGTGTCAGTTTTGACGAAAATCATCAGATATTGAACCGGGACGAACTGGAGGCTCCTGGTGGAACGACACTTGTCGTTCCGACTCCTTCACCCAAGCGTCAATCGGTAACATCATCGCCCGCGAAAAGTCCAACCCGAAGTCAACCGGTGGCCGGCGTGAAGAAACAAGGCACGGCTACGGTTATGACCAGCGCTGGCAACACTGGCACGACCAACACCAACACCACGACCACGACCAGCCGGGGCAAGGCGGCAATCCAGAGTGACGTGATCGAGGAGAAGGGATGGATCGGGTTCAGTACCCAGCATGAGGATATGGCCACACCGGTCCACACCGGACAGGACGATGAAGGTATTTATCAAATGTTTGAATCAAATTGTTTTGTTAACCAAAAAAACGTTTGTGATTTTCGTACTCAAAACACTTACTGTACAGCGCAATATTGCATGTGGCAAATATGTTGAATGTGCACGACCGTTTTTTGATGTCGATTTCTCCTGTTTAATTGCATTTGTGCACTATGCTGCACGATATTTGTTCTTTGTATTCTAAACCGTACAGTAGTTAAGGATAGTTTATTAATTTTTCTTTTTTAAATCTCTTCAGTTAGTAATTAAAAAAACGATTTTTAAATGAGCGATAATTGAAATTTCAAAGTAGCAAAATCAACAGTGATGTAAATTACCTAAATTAAGTTATAAAAAAAAGAAATATCTAGAAGCATAAAATATTCCAAAACGATACCCTTTAAAAAATGTTGGATTCGGGGCGGCCCGGTGGTGTATGTGATAAACGGCGCCGTTTCCACACGATAGGACCGGGGTTCAAATCACATCCGGACCGTCTCATGCTACGTGGTAAAATAAGTCTTAATACGGTCGGCCTGGCAGTTCTTAACAAGCAACAACAAAATCTTGGATCAAATTCTTCAATTTTCATGCAAACGCAATTGCAGACAACGAGTTAGAAATATTACAAAAATAATACCAAACAGGCAAGATGACCTCTCAGCGATCCATAATGATTCCCAAGTTCGTTTCTGTGAGTCAATGTTAGATTATTACGCATTTACTCTAGTACTTGCACGATAGTATTTTAATAGAGATGAATGAGTTCTATGCCCCCATGCAAAGTTCGGTGCGGATTTCAATATAATGGAGCATAATGGGAGTCCCCGTTCTTAAGCGAAACGGAACATTAATCTACGAAACCGAACAGAGGCGAATGGAAGAAGCTAATTGAAGGTACAAATGGATGGATGAATATTCCGTAACCCACTTTCTACAGCGCAACATTTCGACAATGTCGCAGTTTGATTTGGTTTGGAGAAACACTCCGTCCTTCGAACAAAACCTTGCCACCCTACGAAGCCTTAAAACGAGTGGGTGAGCTCTTGGCACGCAAATGTTTCATTTGTAATCGTAGCGAAACGTTTGTCAGCTTGACCAAATATTCGAACCACCGCGAAGAAAGTGTCCTTTCTTCTGTCACCAGGGGTTTTGTACCTGTTCGGTAGCATTTTAATTCGTTTCCCTTGTTGTCCTTATCGATGACTGGCTCTGGTAATAAAAATGTGTATAAATTCTGTACTTTTAAAGAAGGTGCATGAAATCATTGCAACTATAGGTTGGGAGTCAATTTTCCGGTTGCTTCATTCTTTGCTCAGTGTTTTTGTGTTCTTCAGTTGCTCGAACGCTAGACAACGAAACCATCATTTGTTTTAGCGTAAGCAGCGCAGTCTGTGAGCTTGTGTGGTCGGTATGGCCAAACATAATTGGGCCACATGGAATCTACCAACCAAATCCTTGACACAAAATAAGCTCCTTAAGAACGAAAGAAACGAAGAAAAACGAAACAGTTGGACGTACGTATCAGAAACCGGTACGGGCAGTAGGTTCACCATTTGCCGTTTTACTTTATGCTGCGTTTGTTTGTCTTTTCAAGCATCGAACCAACTTCCGAACTTCCAGACCACCAGTCGTACATAGTGCCGGTCAGTCCCTGTACATTCCAACGAAACAATGAGACCACAGCAAGTAGCTCTAATCGAAAACTTATCCTACCGAGCAGTTCAACCAGAGGTTCCATTTTGTATGCCACACACACTGTGCCGTGGAAGTGATTTTCCGCGGGTTTTTTTTTGGCGATGAAACATTTGGACAGAAAATCAATGCTTGAAAGTGTAGGAATTTCGATGGGGGGAAAAAACAAATAAACCGACAGCGAAACGCTACAGGCTACTGAATTTGACCAATAGGCTAATGTCTGCTAATAAAGCCTTAACTCAAGGATGTTAACTCGTTTTAATGTTTTCCCCCTCCTCCGTTACCCCTTTACACGGGTTTGTCGTCTTTTTCTGTCGTTAAGGAAATAAACATCATCTCGACACTTAAGCCCTATCGAGCCCTTGAGCTTTCGGAATAGACCTTCGAGCCACAAAGGCTCTCTCAGAGGAATTGTTATTTCCATCCCAAAAACAAACTTATTGTTTGCCGGAGGTCGTGTCCAAGTTGATGACCACGTGGCCTTCCAGAATACGAGGGTCAGGTCTGTGGCTTATGTATAAATAAGCATGAATTGATTGGTAATTGATAGCCAAGCTTAATGGTGTGTAGAAGCTTTCACATTGTTTCTGTTGTACTGAACTTCAAAATAAGAATTATTTAGTATAAGTTATACATATCAAATAATCTTAAGTAAGAACTCTTCAGTCTCTAGAAGCTGTTTATAGTTGATCTATTGGCAGAAAATGATAGCTCATACATGACTAATAGAGATGTGCACGCTAAGTATTTAGGAGTGAGTGAGTGAGTTTAATCGTGCAAAAGACTTATGACTCTTTTACTTACTCCTTTCCGTTTTTACTCACACACTCTCTGTCCCGACTCTCTCTTATTGCGTTAGTTGAAACGCAACAGAGTGAGTCATTAGTCGGCTGAGAGAGTGAGTGAGTAAAAACCCCAAGGAGTGAGTCATTAGTCGGCAGAGAGAGAGAGAGAGTGAGTGAGTAAAAACGTTAATGAGTAATTAAAACATTCTCTCTCTTCTTGGCTTTTAACGACCTTACAGGTCACGCCGGC
The DNA here is from genome assembly GCF_943734845.2 of Anopheles funestus. Taxonomy (NCBI): domain Eukaryota; kingdom Metazoa; phylum Arthropoda; class Insecta; order Diptera; family Culicidae; genus Anopheles; species Anopheles funestus. The sequence goes on along the minus strand of NC_064598.1, from coordinate 33,262,634 downwards.
CATTTCTGGCTTATTAGACTTATTTTTACCAAGTAGCCGGATAGTCGGTCCTTGCTACGGGGGACGGTCCGGATGGGATTTGAACCAGGTCCTGTCGTGTGGACCGGCGCCCTTTATCACATGCACCATCGGGCCGCCCCTATTAAAACACTACTTTAGAGTAATATCAAATAATCAAATAGAGTAATATACTCAAAAGAGTGAGTAAAAGATTCAAATCCTTCTAATAACTCTTTCACTCTGTTTCAACTCTCTGCAAAGAGTGAGTATTCTCATCTCTAATGACTAACAGATAAAGAAAGAAGATTTTTTACCTTACAATTGCTGACGGTTACATTTCAATTTGTATTAATTTGTTTAAATATATTTGTATAATTTGTAAATTAATTTATTTAATTTGTTTTTATTATTTTATTTTTCTTTATTATTTATATTTTATCCCCCCCACGTTTTCTTTTTCCCTATTTCTCCTTCACCCTTAAACGCAGGACTAACGAACTGCCTTGCACGCATCGCTCAGTACGCCGGTATGTTTCTGTTTCGGTTTTGCTACATCGTGAATGAACTGCTGATCGTGTAGTGGCCTCTGTGGCCGTATATTTATATCAAATATCGCAACGAAACTTTTCCTCGCACCAAACTTCATTTATCAACTTTAATCCATGTTGCCGTGTGCTATGTTTGATTGTGATAGCTGAATGAAATGCTGTGATTCTTCCCTGGCTGTTTTTTTTGTTTGCTGTTCGAGCATTTGTATGTTTGTGTTTTGTGCACAAATTAATTGCACTTCTCGTGTGTTTCCTTCTCTACGAATTTGCAAATGTAAGAGCACATTTTACTGTGTGTGTTTTTTATCTTCTCTTCTAGAGAGCTTTATGTTTTACTGGTTTTCATTTTGTTTTATTTTTCTTTTGCAGGATTAGTTTGCTGTAGAACGTAGTGGATGGATTAGCTCGTTAGCATGTGCAAAAAAAAGTGTGTTATGTACATTTGGCTGCGTGGTTTAAGCTTTGCCTAGTTAGCATTTGACGTGCAGAAACGGATGTTCATGTTTAATATTAGTTTAGTATTTATCCCCCTCCTAGCTCTCCGTCGAGTAGCGGAGAAGTAATTTTAATAAAAGATTTTGCGACAATAAACGCACGAAATGGAAAACGAAATTTGTATATTAAATGTACTTTTGATGGGACGTTTTTTTAAATACCATATCACTCCAGTACATAGAATAATTGATTAAATTAATTAATTAAATGAAGCACCTTTACATTTTTTTTCATTGGTTTCAATTTAAAAACGTTACCTTGACAAATCTTTTGAGACGCTTTTTATTATAAATTTTAATGTATCTTTACTTCAAAAAAAGAAACGAACGTGTGTACAAAAAACAATCTTCTTTATTTCAACATTTAATTTTTAACTAAACATGAATTGTAAGCTGTATTAGATGGTGTAAAATATACAAAAAAAAACCTCCATCAACCCATCAGTCCTGGAATATAGCTTAAACGGGGGCGCACATATACTACCAAACAATTGTGTAAATACACGCACCCTTCACACCTACTATGCCCTCCACTCCATCCGTATGCATTTCAGACACAAGACTCCACATCGTGCCGCGCGGCGCACTAGAGCAAGCCCCTTCCCGTAGCCCACCGCACAACGGTAGAAGTGTAGTAAGGACGATCACCATCGGCAACTGTGTGCCGGAGGCGATCGAACACCATCGGGCCCGAATACCCGACCATTCGCACATCGTTTCTAATTCCTCCCCCCACGGTGACGGTATCGCTCTCGGTGCTGATGATGGTCCCACTTGCAACGCGTACGATGACATCCGGGACGTTCATCATCATCCTGCCTCAACAGCAGATTCATTCGTAACGGATAGTTTAAATACCAAACTAACGCCTGCCTCCGGACCATCCTTTCCTTCATTGCCCACGTCGGCGATTCGATGTTGTGAAACATTAGTCGAAACCGGACGACAAACAAATGGTGAAAAACAGCGAAACGGTAAAGAACCAGGTGAAATTGTCTCGTACCAACATCACCATCACCATCATCGATTACCAGCGCCACCATTTCAGCACCAGATACGTGAAGAAAATGCCTGGCAAGTGTTCCAGACGGGCGACTGTAAGGTGATCCAATCGAAGATCGAGTACTACGAAACCTCCATCCACCGCACACCGCTAACGACTGGTGGTGGTGATGGTGGTGAATTCTTCACGTCCGAAACGACCGCCCTCTGCCCACACACGGCACCACTCTCAACGGCAGACTCGCTGGAAGAGATGGCACGTTCGAGTACGGGATCGTGGCATCGGCAACGTACCACCAGCTTCGGTGCTGGTTCGGATGCTCCTCCCAAAACGTCCGATACGACATGTTCTTCCTGTTGCTTCTGCAATCCGGAGCTTCACAATCATGGTGCCAGCCTAAAGTCGATCACTGACGGGTGTTTCTACTGTCGGGCAAAACTCGGCCAATCTCCTACACGTAGTTTCCCGGCACCACCAACACCTCCCAACATACAGACATCTCCGGTTCCACCATCACCGCAGACACCAATCACAGAGCTAACGCCAACACCTTCACTCCACGAGATAGCAGTTCCAGTGCGGAAGAGTTCACTTGCACCACGACCCGTTGGAAAAGATGTAAAGATAAACGAACCAAATGTTCCAGCACGTGAGGACATCCCGTCTAGGAGATGTGATGTACCACCCAAAACTAAACATCCAAAACCTTCTTCGGATGCGTTCGCGGACAAATTAGGTAAACGTTCTACTGTCAAAAGTTCCACCTCCAACGCGACCGTAACAACGGTGACGGGTAGTGAAGAGGGACCACAAAAGCCATTGCCACCAGTACCGGGAGCACAAACACCAAAGATGGCACGTAAAAAACCAAACGAACCGGGGGCTGTGCTAAATCGACCCAAGTACACGAACCATCTGACCCGTGCCACCACAGTCGTACAGTCGGTACAGAAGGAAATCAAGAATGAGCTACGGGCACCGATTCGTGTATTACCCAAGACAGCGAAGGAGGTTAACAATCGGAAGGAAAAGGAAAGGCAGATTGGTTTAAGCCTGCCGAAAGACTACGACTGTCGTACCCGTCCACCGGTGAACGTTGTCGAGGATGAACCGATGCTGGTGGCAGGTGGATCGGCTGAAACACACGGTTACGATAACGAAACGACCAGTTCCGATACGTCCGATGGTAACTCAACGGCAGACAGCACCCCAAATGTAAGTCCTTTCAAGCGACCGAACCTTCAGCAGCAGCAGCAACAACAATCATTACAATCCTCACAACCACCAACGGCGGCTACACGCTGGAAGACGAATAGTGAGCGCAATCTGTCACAGCTGGCCAAACAGAAGCTGGTGAGCGCAAGCCGTTGGGGTAGCAAGTGGCGAAAGGGAGTTACTAAGGACTCACAGCAGCTTGAACAGACGGATAGGAGCCAACTTGCAGGAGATGATGAAGTTATGGCATCGGTGGGCAGTTGCAGTGAGTTGAGTCCGTTAAAAACGGGAACTAGCGGTGGAGGTGGTGGTGTTGGGACAATAGGTTCTACGGCCGGTACGACAACATCGAACATCATCAGTGGGATCACACAGTCAAGCTCCAACCAAGGTACACAAACACAATCTTCTCTTTTTCATCTACGAGCCATTAGCAACGACTGTGTGGCTACTCCTCTTAACCACGAATTCCAAGGATCTGTTCTGATCGCGTCATAGCGTCTACTTATACTACATGTTACTACCTGTATTACTTCTTACCAACATAATCTGCGCCTTCTTTCTTACTTATATATATTTTTTGTGTTCTTATCGTTCGTTTGCCCTACAGGCTGGACGGTGACGGTGGCTGGAAACTACAATCCTGAGATGGCCCCGGATGTTGAGATGAGACTCAGCTTCCCCAAGGGTGCAGCAGGTGCTGGAAGTGGTGGCAAGTCGGCTTTGACTAGCTCGGCCGCTACTGGTAGCTTAAGTCATGCACCCAGCGGTAGCTATACTAACTCAAACGGACCTTCTACTGCTGCTGGACGGAATCGCCAGACACATCAGTTTGTGGATGGTGATCCTCTGGACGGTATTGGGTATCCCGGTGCCAGTAGGAGTACTTCCCGAGCTGGTGCCTTACCTCCAACATCATCACAGGCACCGGGTATCCTTAATCCGCGACGCAACCTAACACGCTCCGATGGAACAGGTACATACTTAATATACTTATACTTAGACTACCTTATCTCATATCATATCTGTTTCTTCACCATTACTTCCTTTTTAAGGTGCTGGTACCACAACCAAGGATTATCGTCTTCCGAATGTTGGTTCAACGCACAACATTCTGGCAAGACCAACGGCGAGGAAAGCGATCAAGGTACCAGAACGCGCGGCGGCTCCAACTCCAGTAATGACACAGGCGCGCAAAACACATCAAATTCCCCAACACCAACAACGGAGTAGTCGTCATCTTTCGGCTACTTAGTGTGTTTGTTTTGCGTGTATGCGTGTGTGTGTGTGTGCGTGTTGTATATCGGAAGTCATTGACCGATCCTTCCGATTGTCTACTGTGGACAAAGCAGATGTGTAGTTTTCGGGACGGAAATGAACCACTCTTTTGCCTTAGAATGAATACTTCTACATGTGTATCCCTTTTTTAATGCTATGGCAGAATTATGGTATGAATAGCGCATACCACCGTACGCTTGGAAAACAGCCTTACGCTTGCACGGTGTTGCCCTCTGTTAATGGATTAGTGTATTAGTCCCGCCAGCCCCATTTTGAAACCTTGTAGCAGAACGAAACACACACCCACACAGGACAGCTTCCTTAGAGGAAGTTGGTTAGGTAAAGCAAAATGGCCAATTCTTTCATACTTACTACTTTTCCTTCTAAACTCTGTGTACTCGTTTCGTTTATCTTCGCTTTGCCTTGTTGTAAGCGTCATGTAGCTTCTGTGAATGTTTGACCGCGCCGAATCAGCTCGATTCTTGTGTGCCTTTGTGCCATTAATGTGTATGTGTCCTTTTGGTTTGGTTGTGAATAGTTTCAACTTCAGTATTGTTCCAAGCATATCTCATTCTGCAGTCAATCATCGATAATACTAGCATTTGATGCTCATCAACTCATTCATTCGGTCACACATCTAGTGCATGTGGATGTATTCAGAATGATCCGGGTTTCATCATTTTTACATACCATTCTAGCCGTTGTCCATTTTCGTTTGAATCTAACTTCAATGCATCTCATCCCGGACAAGTAGTATAATTCAAACGAATGTTAGAAACGTAGATCATGTGAATGTCATGTCTTTCATTACAAGGATCCGCAATAGAACATCATCCGCAATCCGGATGTTTTTTTTTCATAGAACCATTCAGTCACTTCAATGCACTTCGATGTAGTAAATCGTTACTGGAAATAATTGCCGTAACAATATTTAGTATTACATGTTCGTTGTTGTGCTATTCGACGATTTTCCATTTCGTAATATCGTTTAGCTTCCTTTACTGTGTCGTTGCGTTTGAATGGTTCTTGTTTTTAGTTTCGCCTACCATTTTCCTTCCCTCGCCGCCATCTGCCGGGACTGCTCGATGCTGCTTTTGCTCGCCTCGTGCATGTGATCTCCTTAAAAGGGAGATCTGCCGGCACGACCTCACAGGCGAAGTCATTCTTATGTTTTTTACACGTTTTCATTCTCGTTGTCATTCCATCGGTTACGCTTGCGGTCGGTTCCAGACGGTCGAATGTAGTGTCGTGGCGTCCGCAACTCGCACCATCGCCAACAGCTACCACCAGCTGTCTCACCAGCATCAGGCGGCAAACAGTGGACAGCAGCAGCAGCAACATTATTTGGCTTCGCGTGCGCCACCGATGGCAACGGGGCGCGGTGGTCGTCCACGGCCCAGCAATCCGTTGCTTCCTCAGCCTACCGCACAAGTACTCCATCCCACATTGCAAAATGGGAGCGGTGGAAAGTTTCTCTCATCGTCCTCCCCTTCACTAGTGTCTCAGCAGCAACATCCATCGCAGCGCTTTCACCATACCGAACCATCATACCATCTAGAAGACTATGGGTAATTTCATCCTATTCGCTTTTTTTCTGTTGTGTGTCATGATTCTGGCTAATTCCACTCACCAAAACGAATCTGCATCAACACAATACTATTAATTTGCACAACCACCACAATCGGCTATTACCACTGAGAAGCAAACTTCTTCGTGCCAAGATGTCGGTTCGAAAATGTCCTTCTAAGTTTTATTTTTCCAACCTTCTGCTAGCAATGTTTACTACGGACACCAGCAGCAACAATCCCATCCGAGACGAATGTCACTTGACAGCCAGCAGCAGCAGCAACATCAGGCAGGATCGCCCATAGCAACGGATTGCCTGTCGGTCATGGGTAATGCGATCGCACCAGAGCTAAAACCCAGGGTACCTACCATGAGCGAACGGGATCTTACACGCAGGCACCACGTGTGCTATACCCGCACACAGCCTTACTTTTCCTAAGGCGTAGCATAAGGACACTAGCATACGGTATGCCATGTAGAGCAGGAAAAGGATTCTACGTTTGGCGATGACAATTCTCAGGACAGGTGTAAGCAACTACAGTGCGATGTGGTGGCCCATCTTTCTCCATTAACCAGTTGACAACAATCCTTCAGCAATGGACCTTCACATTTGTTTTTAGTGTAAGAAATAGTGCATTTTAGTAAATAAAAACACAACATTAGAATGTAATTCTTGTCGAAAGTTGGGTGTTTGTGTATGCGGTGTACAGCGACGGGTAAGGATTTTATGCCACAAGTGAGTTATCACTGAATTATGCCATACATATGTTCTGTCTCCAAAAAAACTATCATTGAATTTCTTACATATCAAGCGCATATAGATGTAGGTTCTATACAATACCGGCTTCGATCATCGCGTCAGGTGTTTTAAGTGGAGGAGTTTCCACTATTTATGGGAAATGATCCCGAATGTTGGGATCGGATTTTGACTATTTCAGACCCAGATCAGATCGGATCATATGATCCGGATCAAATTTGAGAGGTGGAATGGTTGCAGGAGGGAGCCACATCGTATTATTGAAGAAATCCTGGATCGTTGCGGATCACATCGCCATATAATGGAGATCACGTATCATTACGGATCAACTTCCCCATATAAAGCATCAACTTTGCCATATAAAGGTGATCTCAGACAATTACGGATCACATCGCCGTACAAAAGTTGATCACAGATCATTGCATCCCTTATTATTGGATCGGATCAGATTGGATCCCTTATTATTGCATGGAACCTCCAAATTCGCATAACTAATTTCCACAGACTGTAGAAAGACCGGTTACCGGCCAGCATGCTAGCACGTATCTCAACATAAATGTTTTAGGTGGTTTTTACCTGTAGGGCTGATAATTTCGAACTTCGAAAAAGGTGAAAGTGTGGGGGACTTCAAAAGTGTGATCATCTCACTGTACACCTCCTTTGAGTTGCGGATGGCCTTCTCTGGCGGCCATTAATCATTGACCTGATAAGTAATATTCTAACTCAAAACAGTCTGTAGTATTCAATAATGGAAAATCTTCTGTCGTACTAGGCGACCAAGTGACGGATTAATACCCTTGGAGGCCAGGGGTGGAATCAGTGGCGGACTAAAGTATTTAAAACCAGAACTATTTCTTCAGTGTATTAATTTCTTCAAGTAAAAATTTTACTTCCGATATTTCTGATTGAATGTGGTTCACTTACCTGGGGAAACGAAAGTTTGTACGCAGGACACTTAGCTTTCATAAAACAGAGGAAAACATTTCTTTTAGAAGGCAAAAGAGCTTCTTCGCGGCCACTTTGATTTTATATACTGCCATTTTCTTTTTTTTCTTCTCTTACATACACACTTCAATTTGGCTCTTGCACATTATAAACACAACACTCACCAACAATGGCCATATTTTTCACCCCATTAGCGAATAAGTAATCAGCTCCTTGAGAAAAAGACATCACTTTCCCCCAAAAAGCAACCAACACTTCACACTTTTTTGTGTGCTTAAAGGCACATACACAGTTCAATGCACTTTCAAAACACAACACTCACCTACAATGAGCACATTTTTCACTACACTAATTCACGCAATAAGCAATAAGCTCATCGAGAAATAGACATCAACACAATAGACACATTTTTTCACCAAAAAACAACCAACACTTACATATTTTCACTATGCACAAAGGATGGGAGTCATTTTCCACAACATATACCGAAAGTTTTCTTCTAATAATTAAAAATTTTATGAACTAGCTGAAGCCGGCACGGAGGTTATGATACAAACCAACAAAACACGTTAAAACTGGTTGACAAAATCCACTGCACAACACAAATGCAAGTAATTTGCAAGCTTAGTACACGCACTGATTTTAAATTTCCTCACACACACTCTCACACACGGACCACCCGGCGTCACACGAACGTCCATTGCCTGCGCAGGTAATCGCAAGATGGAAAAATTTTGTTATCGCTTTACCACGATCACCACGATACCGTTAGAATTGAAACTGCATTGATGATTTAGCATTCCCTCTTGGAAGACAATACTGCTTGTGATTTTTGGGTTCCTTTACATTCACAAAGTGATATATTCTTCTTTCACTTACACGACTTTGCGCTTTGTTGTATTGAAAACACCACACTCGATCGATGTGAACAAATATCACGCATACACCGACGCAAACCAAGCCGACGCTGGCAACAATTAGTACACGTGCTAAACAATTCCCTTCATTGTTTAAAATCACACCAACACACGAATTGTTATACTAAACTATTCTTTGTATGGAATACAATCCTCGAGGATCACTTGTTTGAACCAATTATTCAATGTACCGAAAGCTTCCTTTCACAACTTACATGTATCACTGTCCGATCACTACTGATCACAAATTCTCCTTATCTCGTGATCATTATCATGACACACCTACACAACCATAATTGGCGAAGCGGCTTGCTCTCACCTTCTCTCATTCTTTCGCGCGCACTTCGTGCCTGCTTGAGAGAGGAATGAAAAATGTCTCGTAAACAAACAATTCTTCGCTCTCGATTAAATCCATTCTTACATTTATGACATGGAAAATGGCGGGCATTTAAACCCTTTTTAAATAACATGAATCACTATTGTTGTGATTAGTAGCAAAACGCTTTAAAGGGGTTTATTGGTTCGATCATGTGTCAATGAATTACTTAGAAAACGAGGGTCCTTTCCCATACCACCGTGTTGGCAAGTTTGCCGGTGCTAGAAGAAAGGTTTTGTTTGGAGGCTCACCCGGACCGGCAAGGTTCTTCAAGGAGAAAGGCCGGTAAAATGAATGAGTTGTTTAGAGGATTCCTGGATATGTTAAATTCCACACCTTACCAAACTACCAATACAAAACTGGATAAGCTAACGAGTAAGCAGAATTTCTTTCTTTTATCAAAGGCAAACAAAAGCACGAATCACAGTGTATACGATTGCATATATTCCATAAAATTGATAATTTTAATATGCCGTTTCAAACCATATCCGTCGTCTTGCTTATCTATTACATGTACGGATGTAGCTCCAACCGATAGTTACTGCTTCCACTCGGTGTTTGCTCTTTTACGTTGAGAAATGGCCAGAATGGCTTACGGCAAAAGGAAACAATGCAGAGATAGTAAAGATGAACTCATTTCGTGTTTTGTTAAATGAAATTTTAGCTGAAGTTTATACTAAACGCATACAAATTTCCATCTACGGAATCTTAGTATTTGTTGTGCGTTAGCTACGATAGAATTAGTGGAAAAGTGAAAATACCTTAAAAATAAAATTAGATATACAAAAAAAACAAACGTAGCTCACGACATACCGAGTTTGATCCTTACGATATGTCTTCAATTCCGGTACCATCATCATCAGAAATCGCTTTCTTTTCCATTCATTGGCCGTGTTTCAGAATGAAATAGTTCATACATTCGACACATACCAAGTACCACAGAACCACATTTGTTAGGAGAGTAAAGTGTGGCAAATAGTCCTGCTGCTTCGTGTCTACGACCACCTCCCTTCATGAAGTTAAATGTCCTTTCCTGTCTCACTAAACACAAAAGACACCCTTCGTAACACACAACAAACACGCTATATTTTAATGCCGCACCATTTCTTGCTCCATTGTGCCTACCCTGCGATGCTTATTGTTTATACCACCTTCTTCTGCTGTTTTTTTTTGCTATCTACAAATAGGACATTTATTCCATCCTCATCCATTGCTGCTATCACCTGATCGCTCTTGAGATGCTTTGCATATTGTCCACCGTTTGTTTTTTTTTTTTGTTGAATTGAAAACGCCCCACGTGGTTTCATACTATTATTGTGTTTGGCGATTGCTCTTGTCCTAGAAGATCGATTTCACACCGAAGCCACAGCGTTGTACAATAGCCGACATTCCCCGTATAAGCGCATCATTACTAAACATACCTTACCAGCAATTGCATAAAAAATCAGGTATGTTCACAAGATAAACAAAATATGAATCCATTCAACAATTCGATGCATCGTCGAATCACTGCTATGGAAAGTAGTACATGCTCAGCAATTCCAACACGGTGAAAAGGAAACATTTCCCGCACTTTGCATCATTTGCATCACTTGATTTAAAAGATACAGCTGAAACAAAGGTGAATAAATTGACAACTGAAGATGAAATAGATGATTATAGTTTAAATATGTTGAACGCAATAGTTTTCACATGGGTAGACATTTTTCTTTACAACAAAATTTCAAACAAACTGTTCCTTTTTTCCTTCCACATGATTTGTTACGTTGATCGGTAATATCATTAGTTTACCAGCTAGTAAAATATGTTGAGAAATGATGGTGCGTTTGTAAGAATTTTGGCCATTATGATACGATTATAAATATATATCTATATTCAAAGATATCGATTTTGTTATAATATTTGCATGCTTCTGTTACACTCGCGGATACGCTGATCCCTAATTCGTAGGCGTAATAGTAATCCTAATCCTCTAGCTTTCTATTCATCCTATTTCCATGCCTTACTTATCTCCGGTATTGTTTCACTTTTGCGAGTGAAATCCCCCCCCCCCCCTAATCGCAACGTAATCTGAAACTGTGAAGTATGTTTTAAAAAATCGGGAAAAAGGTATGGTAGAGCTCAACTAGAGACGTACACATTCGAAAAGAAAAACTTATTGAAAGAACGTTATGTGTTAACACACATATTCATATCGTACAGTTTTTTTTTGTTTGTTTGAAGACTATGGGTGTAATGTTTCCCCCAGTCGAAGAACGTTTCTCTTCAGTTGTGTGCGCTCTCGTGTGCTAACTGTTACAATTTCCATGATCAATTACATATCTCAACCGATCTGCCTATATGTTCATAGCTACGATGCTCGTTGTACCGCACACATTGGTCACTTGTGATAATAATGTGGCGGCTTACACCACACGTTCTACTCCTCTTCACTTTCGCTTTACACCTTTTTGTTAAGTTAAGCGCAGAGAAATCATAACCGTTGCATGGCGATTCGATGATTTCCCATCATTGGCAATTTTCGTTTGTGTTTATGCTAGTATCACCCTAAATAATACGCAAAAACTAGACCTACTTTATTTTTTTGTTTATCTGTTTCATTCATTCGCTCGAACCAAGCATTTCTAACGTGGTTCATGAATAGAAGCAAACATACAAACAAGCAAGTGTTTTTGTTTTGTATGCTTGATTACAACTTACTATGGTTGCAGATTTAACTACAAGAAAAGGATAACACAAAACTAAACGTAAAACAATTCTGAAACCGATAAGTGATCATGTAAATCATCCGAAGAAAAAAAACAGAACATTTGTTAATAACCACAGAAAAAATATGAATATTGCCTTGCTACAGAATGCTACGCACGCATTTACTCTATTTCTGGTTCGAGTTTACGCTAGCATTTAAGGAAACATGCTTTCCCTCTTCAAATTATGATCAGTGCACTGTCCTTTTTTTACTTTAGTACGTGGTTCCATATGGTCGCCCCTAAACAGGGCCCAAAAAGGACGCCCAATTAATTTACCCTTTTCATTCTTCTCTTTCTTCTTCTCTCATTCTATTTAGCTTTTCCCTTTCATCTACCTTTCTCCGCCAAATTTTACACAAATCCAAAGTTCTTTGTTTTGATCGCTAGCAGGAGTTTGTGCCGCAGGACTGCTTTGCTTGAGTAGAGTGGAATATACAGCCGCGAGATGCACGTGTTCGCCGTCGGTAAATGGGAGTCATCTGCCGGGCGTATTGTCACCGATGGCATCGGTTGGAATCCTTCCTCGGAAGCAGGAAGCGCTGGTGAACCAGTCCAGAAGTAAACCTGTCGTTGGGGAATAGGTAAAATAATAAACACATGAAAACGTTGCTCCAAAGATGCGTTGTAAGAAGATGGGACAGACATATAACTCACCAAATCTTGTCTCTCTAGGTTGGTCATTTTTTCAACCACATTCCAGAGCCAGCGCTTGAATTTGGTTAACTTATCGCTTGGTTCGTTCGATTCGTCATTGAACGCCGTGTAAGAAATGAGCGTGGCTACGTGAATATCGCCCACCCCGTTCAGCAACAATCGCAAATCTTCAGCAGTCAGTTGATCCAGTGCCGTATCGGGCAGTACATCAAACACGCCGGACCGAATAGCCTGTGGAGGTAGTAACAGGGGAGCAATAGGTTAGAATGGGCTCTGCTCTGCTATATTTTAGCGATCTGTGTCACTTACTTCCAATGACTTCTCTTGCGTTTTGATCATACGATACTCTGCGTACTTACGCACATAATCGTACACATTGTTCTCGTTAACTTGAATATCCCGTCCACCCGGTACCAGTTCCACCGTTCCCGAGCCTTCCTCCATCATGAGGTCGATCCTGTAAAGGGCGAAATAAACAACACACATACAAGATATTATAAGTACGACAGCTATTTCGTGAATAAACAGCAAAACTTACACAAAGTTCATTTCAAGACTCTGCAGCATGCTGATGCCTCCGGTTTTGGTTTGCGAATCCTTTATTAGCTGCCGGAGCGACTCGTACAACACTGGATCGAAGAATGCTAAATCGTGGAAGCGAATCTGTCGGCCAAGAATGTACTTTAGCACGTGACGTTGAAGGAACAGCGGAAATAGTTCGTTCTGGAGCAAGCACAAACCAATCAATCTGTAAAACAAATTAATTAAAGATAATATTCATTATTTCACATTGTATGTTGCATGGGATGACTAAGTACAGGCGTCCGCCGAGTTACGACCTCCTCGAGATACGACGGTTTTGATCTTGACAGTTGACAGTTGTTATTTTGCCCAATACATTCTTGATAAATATTTTAAGGAAATATTGAATAGATATTGGAAAAATAAATAATAAACTATTCAAAACGATTTCTAGATATTGTTTTCCTCTAGAATATTTGAATAAAGCTTTCGATTCTCTAAGTACGGTTATAAACGATGTATTCTCGACATACGGCGATTTCGACTTATGCCTTGCTTCGGGCTCTTTTTTCGGACCCAAATACAATCAGAACTCAGGGAAGGGCCTGTATACCAAGTCACAAATAGTACACCCGTCGACTCACCTGCCTACATTACGGAACGCATTCATTCGTTCGCTGGAAGGATATCCCTGTCGCGGACTGTAGAAACCACGTTTACCCGGTGTGTAGAACAATGGCGCATCCATCTGACAGTCTTCCAGCAGTAACACCGGTGTACATTTTTTCGCTAACGAAGGTGTGCCTTGTCCTGTGATGCTGCTGTAGCCACCGCTAGCAGTAATACTACCACTGCCAACAACTTGATCGCTACCAGTGCCAGATCCTGAACCGGACGAACCACCACCACTAGTTCCCGCCATTGATATGGAACTACCGAGCGAGGATGAAGCCCCCTGGCCGACTGACGCACCGGCACCTCCAGATGAGGTCGATTGATTTCCACCATTGGAAAGGTTGTCCATCTCTAACCTCTGGCGTTGCACAATTATCTCCACTGCTTCACTGATGCGCTGGCGCAAATTTTCGTCCGATGCTAGCAAATGTAACACCTGCGTTGGCGGTAGCTCAAGTAACATTCCCGTAATCTTAGCAGCATTGTTCGGATGCTGCAGTTGTACCTTTGGATAAAGCCGGTCGCCTAGCTGTTGCTGCTGAACGGAAAACATTTCCCCGACGTTCAGCAGGGTAGGACTTGCACCGCCACCACTGCCTGCCCCTGCCACATTCTGTTCATTTGCTGGCCGGAAGGGCCGAGCGTCGTAGTTGAGCGTTTTGCGAGATTCACGATTCGGACGCCACAAGGGTTGCTTGCTGGACAGTCCTCGACGGGAACTGCTGCTACTCCCGCTTCCACCGACACCACTGCCCGGTGCATTACTACCTCCTCCGCTGCCACCAACACCAGGACCTACATTCGAACTTCCTCCACCGCCACTGCCACCACCAGCGCTACTGCTGCCACGATGCCGTAACATGCTGTTGAACGGTCCTCCGCCGTACTTTGTTGGCGTTTGGGCCACGTCAAGAGGTGGTAGCTTTTCATTTGCCAGCAGTGCTTCGGCGATAGCAGTGTAGAAACTACGTGCCACACCGGAACCTTCGCCGGGTTCGTCTTTGAACGTAACCTTCACCCGGTTAAATACCAGTGGCTGCTGCACACGGCGGTTGTTGTAAAGCACGTTCAGCTCCTTGAAGGTTTGCGTCAGCAGCGCCGCCCTATTGCGCTCCATTTTTAGCAATGTCAAATCTTTTTGTGTCGTACAGCGCAACTTCTCCATATAGCGTCGGAATTTTGTCTCCTTCACGGGGAATCCGTTCAGTTCGTAGATGACGCTACCCGGTTCAACACCGACGTCTTCGAGAAATACGCGTGCGAACAGAATTAACGACAAACGCCAGCGACCTAACAATATGTCGGACAAAATCGATGAAGACAAGGCCGACGAACCGCGCAAATAGATGCCCCGTGGAGGCATTTCGGGCTGTAGTGCTGTCGGTAGCACATTCGGCGTGGTTTCGACTGTTACGTGAGCTGATATTTCCTGTATATCCATCGCTTCGGCCGATTGAATTAAATCGACGGAATTGCTGCTACTGCTACCGATATTTCCCGCGGCAAACACCTAAAACGAATAAAACCGAACGGAAACGCCCGTGTGAAATTTTCAAAAGAGCACAACAAAACATAAAAATAACAATTTATGTTCACTTCGTATCTGTCCTCTAGTTAAACTCTTACCAACTAGAGGTCATCGGAAAGCATGGCGATTAAAAAAAAAACGCCATAATCTATGAGCAGTAAGTGAAAGGAAATTCACGGCTTTTCAAAAACTTCCTCCGTTATCTGTGAAGCTCACTAGTGCACGGGAGAGAACTGGAATGTTGACGCAAAGAACTTACCGCTGATGAAGGCCCAGCGCGAACAATAACACTTTTGCCAGGGGATGTACCTGCGGGTGTATTACCGATCGTCACCAGCGGATTTGCGAAGGAAACTGACGGACCCGAGGACGAAGCAGTGCCACCAATTTGCTGTTCGCCAGCCATTACAACGTCCGACGAAATAGTACCTTGTGCTAAAAGAGAAGGAAAAACGTCACATTCAAGTACACATTCAACACAAACTACGCTATTTTTCTAACTAAATCCACCGACCTAGAGCGACTGATGTTCCGTCCAGTGTAGGGCCCGATCCCGATCCGCCAGCTACCTTTCTGCGTGCAACAATAATCGGCGGACGTATTGCAGACGCGGGTTCCTGTTGCTGTTGCTGTGGTGACTGCTGCTGGCCAGCCACACCTTCACTGCTGCTTCCTTGCTGTAGCGACATCGTTATCGTTGCAGCCGTTGCATTGCTTCCTACGCCTCCTCCGATATCGCTTCCGGCATCGTCCAGCTTCTGGCGTTTGGCCGTCGACGATGAATGTTGCCGCGAATCCTCCGAATCCGACTCCGACAGCTCATCATGATCCTGATCCGTATCGACATCGATTTTAATCGACGATTGCGACAAGTCCTGTGGCTCATCCGAGCTGATACTCACTTCATCGACGTCGGATTCTTCGCTGTACTTGCTCTTCAGATAGAACAGCCGGTTCTTTTTGTAGTAAACCTCCGAGAACGTTGTGGTCGAAGCGCTAGTGCTGCTGCCAGTGGGACCGCCAGTACTATTACTGCCACTGCTGTTTCCACCACTTATCGGCGGTGGAGGTGGCGGAGGTGGCTTGGGAGAATGCGTTTCATTCGCTTTCGTTGATGTTGCGCTACTGCCACCACTGCTGCTGCTATTGCTGCTGCTCCCACCGGCTGTTCCACCGAGCCCGGATGGGTCCAGTTCCTGCTGTTGTTTGCTAGACGATCCGTTTCCAACGGTACCCGATCCGCTCGCCGCAGCTTGATAAATTCCTACGGGAAGAGAAATTTCTACCCTCACACGAGAGTCCGTGTTCGGTTCGGTTTGTGTGACACTTCCATCGATAAAAGCTACGGTGTTATCTTGGTTGGATGGTTGATGCTGCTGTTGTGACTCGGAATATAATGCTTCCGTCGGATCGACAATGATCCCTGTGGCAACTATGCTGTTGCTCATTTCGTGTCGAATCGAGGACGATAAACTTAACCGAACGGGAGGCAATTCCAGATTAGTTATACCTCCGGCACCACAAGATCCTCCTTCCGGCGAACCTGTATAGGCATTGTTTTGTTGTTGCAAACCACTGCCGCTGGCACTAGCACCAACGCCCGGTGCAAGCGTAATCGGCCACTTGGGCATGCCGAACAGATCTTCTCGCTTTGCCGTGGGCTGCAAACGGTGCGGTTGATCCGCCAAGGGCAACGCATCAATCAATGGTGTATTGAACGGATCCGGTGCGGGGCACCCGAGACAGAGCGTTGAGTCCGATCGCTGGAAGAACGAATGACGTCGACCGAGCGATGGTCGACTAAGCATATCCTCGTCCACGGAATCCGTATCCATGACGATGGAAGTAGAGATATCCTCTTCCGCTTCTTCGTTTTCGTTCTCATCCTGATCGTCCCATACGTTGGACCCGTTTGTTGTACGGTCGAGATCACAATCATTTGTTGCACGCATGTAAAACAGGATTGCGTCAAGCACGTACGCCACATGGCGTAGAGCCGTCACATCCAATACTGGCAAAGAGTCGCGGTGCTCTGAATTATGCGCACGCATCAATGAAAGACAGTAGGTGAGAAAATCACGTCTGCTAGATTCCGAGTCTGCCGTCATGGAGGAACCACCTATGAGAAAGGAAATATAAAATTGTACATTAGTGATGACTTCATTGTTTGCTACAGGGGTACATATATCGTGAAAAACAAGCGCGAAAAAATAAACAAACAAAACCAAAATAATACAAAATAGTACTTTAAGGATAATTGTTTATGATGGCTAATTAAATTGCCATAAAATTTAAAAAAGGCAGAAATTGAGTATGAGCCCGTTTTCGCTTATTTGTTTAAGAAAATACTAATTTCAATTACACAACGTACCATCTCGCGCGCTACGGTCATTATCGGCAAATCCTAGGTTGCGCGCTGTGGTCGCTGTGCCGAGCGTGCTGATCGTGGCTCTACTCCTGCCTGCTGAAAATACACGTAGCGAATGAAATCATGAAGAATCGCATTTAAATTCCCTTACTGAAATACTTACTCGTAACACCGATCATTGCGGACGGCGTAGCTTCGCTAGTGCTGGACGAAGACGGAATGTTGAGCGGATGTAGCGGATGCGAAGGATCGGTGGAATCAGTCAATGAAGCTCCAAAGCGCAGTTGTGCTTCGGTTGCTTCCATCACGGTTAATATCCACTCCCACGTAAGCTTCAACCGTTTTTCAACGTACATCTAAGAAAGGCCAACATAAAGGATACAGAGATATTAAACCTGCAATCCACTTGCAATGAACCCATTTCCGAACCGTACCTGAAGCTGTACAGCGTCCTGATGTGTCACGTCAAGTACGGACGAGGAACCACTGATGCTGGTTGGCAACATACCGATCAGATCGGAAATTTGTCGCAAGATAATACCAAACGCACGTGCAAGTGCACTGGCCGTTGTCGTCATCGTTGGGGATTCTTGTTGTTGCGCGGTCGTTACGGCGGTAGTCGACCGGCGCAATGAGCTCGGATCGATGAAAACCAGGTTCGAACTACCCGTTGTTAAACGGACACGCTCTGGGGCGGTTGTTTCGCGGCTGCGTATGGCCCACTGCATTGACTGCGGGGCAAGATTGTTGCGCTGGTTTCCACCCGGTGTCTGGCGGCGTTCGAGTTGATCATCGTTCAGGTTGAAATCAACAGTGGACTGATCGTCACTTTCACCGTCCTCTGAACCTTCATCGTCCGGTTGTGTCGAATCGCCGGAATCGTCTTCGTTGTCGAACAGCAGGGAGTTTAGTCCTGTAAGTTGTGATACCATTTAACATCAACCACCACAATCGCCCAGGGTTCTCCCGGAAAGCGTAAATAATGATTTATCTGGCAATTGGTCGCCTTTCGGGTGTTTGGGGGAAAGGTTATATAAATGTAAAAACATAATAATAACAAAAGCTGGATCTTCACCTGTATCTGAACCGGCTGTCGCTCCTGTTTGAACGCTCCGTTGAGCATCCTGGGTGCTCTGATTATCGTCGGAATCGGACTCGGTTTCAGCCTCATGGAAATTGAATTCGTTATCACTTTCGCCCTGGGCATTTTCTTCGCTTCGCAGTAAATCCTGTGATTCTTCCTCGGCATTCATTGAAACCGCACTAGTAACTGGCCGTAGGGAGGATGAGCGCCTCGGTGGTGGCTGCTCCCGTTCCGCCATATCTTCCTGTTCCGATGTTTCACCATCGTCCTGTACCAACGCGTCCGCATCGTTATTATCTTCGATATCACCCAGGCGTATGTTAATGCGGGAAATGAATCCCGATGACGAACGTTCACTGTCCAGTGGGTCCACACCGAGGTGCACGTTGGCGGTGTTGTTAGTAATCTGGGCAATGCCAGCAGCATTGGAGCGATTCGTCGGCGGTGCTAACGGCTCGACCGAGAACAATTCATCAGTACTCTGAAAGAAAGAAAAATAGTTTATGTGAAAGTCGTAGTGTTGTGAATAATTGTATGTATCACTTACGTCGATATTGTTAGAAGACAAATTGAACGGCGCGATTGGCTTCACGACTCCCAGCCGTACCGGTGTTATGAGTGCATCTGCTATTTCAACCAGCTCTTCGATGGCGAATTTAAACAGTGCAGTAAACACCCGGCGATATGCTTGCAGATGCTTTGTCTGCGTCGTTGAGTTACGTTGCTTCTCCGGGTTTTGGAACCGTTCGATACTGAATATAACGTATACGCGTGCCACAGAGCGCACGAAACGACGAGCCACCTTTTGTGCCTCTTCCACACGCCCCGGTATCGATTCATTCTGCAGTTCGTGCACGAGTGTCATTAGCAACTTTTCGAGTGGATCGCTACTGCAACGCACGATCAAACTGTGCGTAAACTTGTCTAACAGCGAGGTGCCGCTTTGCGATTGCAGATACACCTGCTGGTTATCGTCATCGTAGAACGGCTGTTGGTTTGCATTCGGTACGATCGGTTTCTCATGTTCGGCACCCGTCATAATCATCGCTCGTACGGCTGGCCAATCGTTAAGCAGCCGATCCAATGCCTTGCGGGCGAAACGTGGCGGTTCGAGATTGTGTTCTGGCATTTCATTATCCGGCTCAAGGTTGGGCGTTTTGCGCGTATTGCTAGACGACGTTGAACGGACGCGTGATGTTGCTCGGTACTGACGCTGCTCCACCATCTGGCGGCCAACGGTCTGTATGAGAAATAGCAAAATGGATTCGCCACGGGAATTAAAACGCGTTACCAGATCCGTCTCGGCAGCCATCTTGCACAGCAGATCGTGACGCTTCGATTGGTTGCCCGCGATCAATGCTTTGCACTTGCACTTTTCCCAACAATCGCAGTATGCCGTCGGTGAGGTACGTTTCAGCTTGCAGTCGTGTCCCTTGTGGCACACCTTAGCACATTCGGTGCAACAGCAGAGCGATCCCGTCAATCCGCAGGTGCGACACTCGAAGATATCTTGATTGATATGATCCGCACCGGTCCACGTGAAGGAGCATGTATCGTTGCAGCACAGTATCCCCAGCGGTGATTGATCTGGTGAAGAACCGGGTGGGAATATCATCGAGTCCCGTACAGCATCATCACCGTTAGCTATTTTCTGAATGGCTTTAAACACCGTAATACCCGCCTGATAGGCACGGCATGTTACCGCCAGCATAAACGGAGTCTGACCCTGAGCATCTTTAGCGCTCAACAGTCGGTGCAAAGATGGTTGCAGTATAGGGCTTTCGCATAGCAGCTGCAAAACCAGTTGCGCGTTTTGACGCCGCTCGTTTGGATCGGATACGTACGTTTCAGGAATTGCAGACACCGATTTCTGCGTCGTGAATATCGTTTGTTGACTAGCAAGTGCTCCCGAATGCTGTTGCTGCTGATGGGATCCCGTGCCGGCCATAGCGTTGTTTAATCCACCAAGGCTATCATCGTCACCGCTCGTTGGATCGTATTCCGATGGCCAGTAAACCACCGGCATTGAGTTCGCGCTCAGCACCGGTGGTTGATCTTCGGCACCTGGTGCAATGGGAACCGGCAGCCCGCTCTGCACGTTATTGGAAACGATCGCGTTACTATTGCTCGTACCATCCATTTCACGATTACCTACATTACGACGCATGATCTCCCTAATGCTGACCGGCCGGTTGCCTATCATCGTGTTCGTTATGACATTGATCGATTCGAGACCGGCGGACGAATTATTTCCTCCTGCCGAACCGTTTCCACCATTCGATGCACCACCGTTTCCATTGGATCCACCACCAGTAGACACAAAGTCCGGCTCCCGATTCGATGTCGGTGAGCACATGCTAATGCAAGCATGGATTACATTTCTGTTACCGTCCGTGTGCTCTGCTAACGTCGATGCCAGCGAAATCCTATTCTGCCCGTCGTCCGTCGCTATGTGGGCAAGCAGCTGCCGTACGCCTTCAATGTCGCAGCGCAATATCTTTGACATGAGCAACTGCTGCTCCGGAGCTAGAACTACCAGCGCTACCTGCGATTTTAGATTTACGCCTACCGAAGGTAACGTGAGGGAAGCTGCTGCAATACACTTTATCGGTGGTAGATCGAGCCAGCTTGGGTCTCGTATTGCATCGACACAATCTTTTGCCATCGGATAGATCGTGTTGTTACCGTCGCGTAACAGTAGTACACTGTCCGAACTATCACCAACACACGTCAGTGATACATCATGCATCGAAGTGCCGAGAAATGAACCAATATCAGTCGGGAATACACTATCCTGCTCCTGTCGGCCCGTGTTCAAGTTGAACAGTGAGTAGTGCAGTCGATTGTTGGCCGTCTTCATAATACCATGAATACCCTTGGGATCTACAGCAATCGTTAGCAACTGAGAGGTACCACCCATTGCATCACTATTGCTGCTTGACGAAGCCGTTGGGTTAAGCACAATGCGACGCGGTATCTTTTGGAAGCAGTCGGGAACGCGTGGTGTCGTCGCTGATTTTATCACCTGCAAATCGTCCTTGCGCAACAGCCGACAGTCTTGCCAAGCTTCGATGCTATCGTCAAATTTATCCTTACTATTGCTGCCACTATTGTTTGACGAGGTCATGGAACCACCCGAACCGGGTGGTGGAGGAAACTTGACAGCGGCAAAATCACCATCAACCTTTAGCACGCGCCCAATCGGAACGGAGCGAACGTCCTCAACGAAAATGACATCCCTGGAGAGCAAAAAGAAAGAAGAAAAAAGTATTGCCTGCAGGAGAATAACCACATTTACGAATATGACTCACTTCAATAACCACTGCTCTTCGTCCTTTTTCGGGTCCGGTTCCTCCTTCGGTGTCATACGCTTAGGACGTTTGTGAGAATTTGTCACACTGCCGGTATCACTGCACGTACTGGAAGCCGGAGAAGGTGGCGGTGGCATATCGATACGATCCGCGGATTCCTTATTGTTGCCAGCCCCTTGCTTCGAGGATGAAACTCCCCCTGACGCAGACGAACTACCGGCAGCCGCGGCTGAAGTGCTTCCGCCTTTGGAATCTTTATCTAAAATTCCACTCATCGCTCCCGATACAGCGGCAGATGAACTTTGTGATCCTATTCCGCATGCATTTGTGCCAGCACTCAGCGAACCTGCAATGCCGCTGTTGGAAAGTGTTGAGCTTGTGCCCAACCCACTTCCGCCAACTGTTCCGGTCGTGGTCCCTGTGGTTCCTCCCTGCGTGCTGGCAGCTAGCTGTTGCGACAAAGTTGACATTGAGAGCAGCTTAAACCGGCATACCTTGGTAAATTCCCAAGCAGCATTCATCAACTGTCCTACTTTCGGTACACCATTCGAGATGGTAAATCCAATGGCGCCATGCTGGTACATTGGGCAGCTTTTCATGCACACCTGAGCCCCGACCGTTACTTCCGGCGTGTTTACGCTCGGTCGAACGGGTTTCTTTGCCTTCGCCTGATACTTATCCCAGAGGCGCTTGCGTTGCCCGAATGGCAGTACACCCCACCAAAATAGTTCACCACTCTCCGTGCGAGCAACCGTGTACAGCGTGCAAGTGTGCAGCGACACTATCCGATCGAGTGCGAACTCAGGATAGTTGGTCGCACTATGCTCCAGCTTATTGCCGGCGTATCCAAGTAGCTCATCCATCCATGTAGCAATGCGGCCACTCTCGGTGGCAACGGAGCATCGGATAAGTGTAGCCGATATATGTGTCACCTTTTCATACAACAGGTTCAACGGAATTGTCTTCGGATGGTGAACGTTTGATGCGTCATTGCTACGGTACGGTTCTGCATCGGCCCAACGCCACTGATGGATCTCACCACGGGCAGTCACTCCTATAAACTCGGAGTACAACGAAGCTATTTCCGTAAAACGCACCGAATGTTCCTTCTCCGGCCAAGGCTCCATCTCATCCGATACCCACAAGGGATATCCGGATGAATAGTCCTTCTTTTTCGAATCTGAAAAGAGAGGTTGACGTTAACTTCAATCATGTACAACAACCTACAGTGCAAATGATGCATTCACTTACCACCTGCTTCCTTCTCCCATACATCCTCCCTTCCTCCTTGAAACCAACGACGTGGTCCAAAGTATTGCCGATCTCTCCATCGTCCGAAGCCTTCGCGTTCTGCACTACTAAGCCCAGAGCTTCCAGATACACCTGAGGGTCCACCGGCTCCACCAGATGAACTACCGCTAGACTGAGCGTTGCCAGCAATGATCGCCGATGAGCCGGTTCCTCCTCCCGCTCCAGCTGCACCGGACTGGCTGCCGCTACCGCTAGATCGGCCACCGGTTGCCGTACCGTCGTTGCTGTTTCCAGCCGATCCGGCTGCACCACCGGATCCTCCACCACTGCCGCTACCACCAGCGGATGATGAATTGTTTTGATTTCGTTCACTACGGGCACGACTGTATAACATCAAACTAGTAAATGAAACAATCGTTACGAAAAATGTACATACATGTTAGATTAATGGATCCAAAAGGCCGAAACAGATTAATGAATTTTGTGTTCAAAAGTATTACTCTTATAAAAAAATTTAATTCTATCCAAGTTACATTTTCAGAAAAATTGTCCGCTCTATTTACAAAACAACAATTAACAACATAAATCGTATAATACTTAAATTAATAAATCTAAATTTATACATCTGTATTATAATTCTAATAGAATTTTAACGAAAATTTTAGCATCTGTTCTGCATTGAATTGAATTAAAAAGAAAACAGCTTCTAGACAATCGATCGGTGAATAATTGTCACAAGTGCGTGTTTTTGTCTTGAATTACTCTTATATGAATATCTTTTTATTCCGAACCTTAAATTGGTTCCAAATCTAAATACAAATATCACAATGTGTGACCATATGGACAAAATAATCATAACTTTGCTGTTCACAATTTAATTTTGGTTGGATAAAACCATGTCTACATCATGTGCGTAGCACCGTGTTACCGCCTCCTTCGGCAAAGAGTGTAATTTTGAATGTACAAATTTTAGTATGTATCTACTTAAAACTACCGTTATCGCCCATTGCTAGACAGCTAAACAACCGACTAAATAAAAAAAGCAAAACACTACTTACTTTCGTATATTCGAAAATCCAAACACATCGTCGGTGAACATAGCTTCCGCATCGATAATGACGCTATTATCCGGATGGAAACCACCGTCCAGGAGCGAGATCAGATCCTCGGCTACATAATTGTCGCTACCTTCCTCCGTATCATCGCCACCTTCATCATCTCGCGATAGCAGGTTGTTGACGGCCAGATTCACGTCCAGGTTAGTACGCTGCAGTTCACGAATAATCAAATTGCGGCTCTTGCCTTGCAGTACCACCTGTGCCTGCGCCACCAGTTCTTCCGGCACGAACGGTGCAGGAACGGATACGATCGATCGACTACCGGACGATCCACCACCCATAATAACACCTGTACTGCGTGAACCGGATCCCTGCGAGCCACTGCCGGCCCGGACCGAACTGCTTGTACGCATAATGCGCGCCCGAGAGCGACATTGCCGAGAGGTAGGGGTACTTTTTGAGTTGTTGTTCGACTGATTCGATGATTGACTTCCTCCACCACCTCCGCCACCACTGCCACCACCCCCGGTACCACCACCTCCTCCGCCTCCACCACCGCCGCCACCACCACCGCCACCGCCGCCGCCTCCGGAACCACCTGTCTTTGAGGCGTCCTGTTTGCTGAGATCTAGCCGCTCAGGTATGATGGAAAAGGCCACTCGGAAGGCACGTCCATCCTCAAGCAGTATCCCGAGGTGTGCCGGTCCGATGACGATTTGTTTTACCGGAACTTTCAGTGACTGTAATCCGGGTAACGTTTGGACACCGTATTTGTTGATTTTATCGGCCACGTCTCGTATCCTAAAAATAAAACAAAAGTAAATTAATTTGAACTGCACTGACCAAAACTTAAAATTCTCTCATTGAAAAGAATATAGACTACAATTTAGAATAGATGCATACAAAGAAAACGTTTAACAGCCACGTTTTGAATCAAAAACGGAAAAACGATCCACAATTTTGCTGTACTCCAGTTATTGTAATGTTTCCCTGTTGTATGTTAATTTTAGATAGAAATAAATTAAGGAAATACTCTATTTTTTTACTCCCCACAATGACGCTACAACCAGAACACATATGGGGAAGAAACATGTTGGATGCCAACTGAACAGAACGTACAGGTGTGAAAGAGACAATCAACCAACTATCCAATCCAAACTACGGAGGCGCTGTCATACACATCTGACAGTTTCGCTATATTTTTTCTACATCCAAAGCCATTAACGCTATGGATGTATCATGTTGTATGGAGAAATTACAATAAGCTGATTTACGGAGTGCTAAAATGTAACACTTTTAATCCTTTCAGTCATTGGTCAATTGCATGTTGACAAGTGCGCGTTTTACAAAACCATAATCTATAGTAACAACGTTAACTGTACCCACCACCTGTACACCATAATGGCGGACATGAGAAAGCTTGGCACTGTTGTTCGTTCACCATTGGGCTAAGTTCGGAAGAAGGGTTTGAAGATGATCGCTTTATGCGAGTTATCAAACAATAGTTACCTGTCGTTAAGTTGATCCTCTGTGCCAGGAAGCGGATGGACGACAAAATGTAACGTGGACATCTTGTCTAGCGAGTTTTTCCTATGCTTCTATTGCGCTACACGATCGCCTATGTGTTTTGCCAATGCTCACTGCGCGGTGCGCTCTCATTTACGAGATAATGTCGTTCTACAGCAGCGCGACCGTTTGATTGCTTCATCGACAGAATCTGCCTCCAGCTACGACACGCGTTCCGACAAGTTGACTTCACTGATTGAACCAATAATGCTCTACGGCAGACAAAAACGTTGTTCTTGTCCTGCACCACACACAGTACTTTTGCGAACACCGATTCACACACTACTGTACTGTGGCTAGGGTTGCGGTACTACTGGTGTGCTCTTCTTCCTCCCAACACTGTTGGCACTGCATATGTCAGTGACACACGACGAAGAGCATGCACTAACACGCACACACACACATGCACACACTCGCCGTCGCACTGACGTCCTGTGCTGTACTTCACTCACACACTAGAAAACAGAAATTACATTATTTTCTTCAACACACGGTTCTCGGTTTCGATCCTCCGTCTTTTTGGGGGGTGCACACGAATACAAGCACACTCGCGCACACGTAGCGAGTCGACGACCACGGAAAAAAGATTCGTTTTCTTTCTCTCCTGCTTTATTCTTCTTCCTAGCCACAGTCCGGATTTTCCGGTGCGGACACCAAAAACGCATCAAGAAGAGACAGCCTGGCCCTCGTATTATTATTACTCCAAACTCTTTGCTTCCCTAATCCTATCGCTAATCTGTATCCGATATGCAATACACTGGCTTTATAGTTTTTTTATTTCCACTATTGCATGAAGTACCTTTTGGAAAAGTATTCTAGAGCACACACGCGATGTGAGTACAGGGTTAGTTAAGAAAAAAAAAACACCTTCACGGCTTACTCTGCGTGAAACATTTGTTCCACGTACAAAACGGTCCCTCTGTTCTCAACGTATGACTCTGCAATTCACCGGAACCAGATAACGTTCTTCTTACTCCTAAACCGCGTGTCGGGGGAAAACTGTTGCTGCGAGAAAATTTCAGCAAACCTACAATACATCCAGGGAGGGTTTTTGCTTAAGAAATATCCACTCCGCCATCATATAAATCGTTGCCCGTCGCCGCCAGGATGGTAGCGCTGACGGAAGCACCACTACTACTACCACTACTGTCTCGCGTTGCTTAACCAGAACCTGCTGGTACCCAATAGTGGTTCCGGCCTCATGGCTACGTAGTTCGCCGGGCGTGTCTCTCAGGATTCCGTGAAACTATTCGCCCCGCTTATTGGGATTTCTTAAATATATCTTTTCTGTGCAGTATTTCTCGTAAGCAGAAGACATCTGCCCCTTCCTGGTTTGCCTGCTAACCTATCTCACTGACTTGTAATGCTCTCTCATACGGTCTCTAAAAGCAAAAGATAAGCTGGCAGTATGAACAATAGAACACCGCGCTGCAATGCTCATTGAGGAAACCAATAAATTTTTCAGTAATTTAAACTATTTTAGCTGCCATATCACCTTTTTTCGCTTTCTAACTCAACACCTTCGAACAGAACCCGTGCACGATGTGTGAACTTAATAGTGATGGTGACTCATCATTGTGCGAACGTTTAGTTCCAGGTTCCATGCTCCGAGTGGGATTCAATCCGATCCGTTCCATTTTTTATTCGTTCCGATTCATATGATCCTTCTATGTTCAGCGCAATGTATAAAACATAATTTTTAAGGTATTTTATGGGGCGTAGGTGAAAATTTACAATAATGCTGTAATTTTGTCCATCAGTTGCACGAAACCAAAACAGTTTATTGATCATCATACCAAATCTGAAAATATTTGTATGCTTTGAAAAATGAATAAATACAGTTTTCTAGATTGTTTGTCGTATTCATTTTGCATATATACAATTTAATCATATTTTTGGATTTTAAAAATCATCGAATATGAGGAAAAACATTAGTAAAGATATAAAATTCAAGAAACACGCGACATTCCGTGCGATAATATGAAACGCTTATGTCAATTATGTGCTGCTGTCAAAATGGTCAAACGAACTAGCCTGGCCTCCCATCGCAAATGCCAATTTTCATAAATAGTTGGGTTCATTTGCTGTCAAACACTTAAACCGATGTAACGCGAATAAAGCTGCAGGATCCGATACAACAGTAACGTAGATTTTTACTGATTTTCCGTATTTCATACGTACATTGTTGTTACCGTTGGTGTGTGTGTGTGTTTAGTGGCTGCCGCAAATAGTTTTTCCCATTTGGCGAAAATCCATCTTCCGCGTGCCCCAATATGTGACGTCCACGCACTATATGGTGCATGTGGTGGATGTTTTCATTGTGAAGTTCACTCGATTCATTGGCCGCTGACGCGCTTCGATAATCTGGCCACCGTCGTTATCTCGGGTGTCCGGCTAGTTCACATCGTGCCTAATCGTCGTGTCTTGCCTCCCGGACGGTTTTTCGACGTCATGGCTTACGTACCCGTTTCTATACCGCTAACCCACCACCACCCACTGCATCCCTGATTACGTGGTGGCCTTGATCGATGTGAAAACGAATCGGATGGTTTGGTGAAACGTTTCTCTGTGTGTCAATTTGCTATGTGTATATATTTTGCATAAACGACCTTCTTGAGTTTGCCCACTACAGCCGAACGGAAAGAAGTAACGAAAAAAAAAAATTGTACGTGCGTGCGAAGTGCGTAGTTTGCGGTTTTCACCGACCATCCCACATACACACATGCACAGCCGCAGCATCAGCTAGCGGGTTTTGTGCATTGCGCGAGGGAAATTGCCCAGCAGCCCAGCTACTATTCCTCTCATGCCTTCACAACCAAATCATTGTGAATCGCGGCATTGTGTGTGCGTGCTCTAGTATAGTGTTTCATTTGCTCGTGTTTAATGTGCTGCTTGCCATTGTTTCGAACAACCGAAGCAAGATGGTTCCCGTAGTCTAGTGAAAAGTGGACGACGAGTGGAAAGCATAATATGAAAAAAAAATCGCTTGGTTGCTTTTAATGTTTTTCTCTTTCTCGCTCTTTTAACTATAGTCAATAGTAGTGCTGGGTATAAGTGGTTGGCCGGTAAAAATAGAGACATACGAAGCAGACGGTACCGGTTCATGGTCAACTAGATCCTATCCATTTGGTTTCATTTGCTGGTTTTCATTGTTAGTTTCCGTCAATTAAAAGTGTGCTTTTTGGACAACGTGTGGCTGAGACGAGAACTAAATTGGAACACATCTGCAAACCTGAGAACGTTTTGCAAAAAGCGAGTGGCGAAAAACCTCGCCTGGTGAGGAATATATAAGCGAATAGAATACAAGGTAATTAAAATAGGTACTTTCATATTATGTTTATGTTATTCATATCTATGTTATTTTAGCAAATTTCATGTCGGAAAGCGACATACATTGCAATTGCATCGGTAAAGCTAAATGCGCGTCATCCATCAGTGTGTTTGGTATTTGTCTGTTTGGTTTGGCCTTTAGTTCCGGGTTCATTGCACCCTTTGCACTAGGGCAAATTTAATGTGTATTAAAATGTCTACTGGTAAATATGCTGCAATGCCAGACTACTTATCAGCAACATCGAATTTATTGGTGATTAATTGATATTTGATCTTATCTTTATAATATTTACACTGGTAATTATATTTTGACTAGAATGCTTCATTATAATTATATTAACTTTTAGGGGTTTAACATGTCTTTCCATTGTTTGATACATTACTTGCGCATATCTTTTTTATAATACGATCTTCATGAAAATATACAAATATTATTCACCTCTTCGAAATTGTTTACACGATTCAAACCGAAAATCCACTTTGGCACAGTTATTCTTCATTACTTCAATCATTTTTTCTTTTTCAATAACTTTAGGCAAAAGTATTCTATCATTACAGGGTTTCGAATCATATAAGGGAACAGTTCAATCGGTATGGAGAAAGATTCAACCGCTCAGGGGATGTTTGCAACGCTTTGGTGGAACTTTTCACTCGCTTAGGAGAATTTTGCAAGCATATAGGGGAATGTGTCAAGCAGTTAGGGGAACCGTGCAATCATAATAGGGAATTTTGCAACCGCTGAGGAGAGCAATCTGTCAACCTCCAAAATGTCATCGTTGGTCGTCCGTTGTTTGTTTATATTGAGCAATTATCCGTAATCAAAACGTTTGCGAAAGCAGTTTATTTTATTAAGCTTATTTTAAATTCATATTTTGTGTAATTTTATGTTCATTTTTTCGTAATGCAGCTGCTCAATGTAAACAAACAACGGACGGCTAAAGTTGACATTTTGGAGGTTGACAGATTGTTCTCCTCAGCGGTTGCAAAATTCCCTACTATGATTGCACGGTTCCCCTAACTGCTTGACACATTCCCCTATATGCTTGCAAAATTCTCCTAAGCGAGTGAAAAGTTCCACCAAAGCGTTGCAAACATCCCCTGAGCGGTTGAATCTTTCTCCATACCGATTGAACTGTTCCCTTATATGATTCGAAACCCTGTATTTGCTTCTCTGCTGACGCACCACCAACACTTAAAATAACAAAAATAGAATTAAAAAAAATTACAAACAATAATAAAGAGCTTTCATACATAAGGGCCATGTGGAACGAAAAATAAATAATAATATTAACCACACTGTACATAATGAATGCCATTTGTATTTAGCAACAATTTTCTTATTACCTTATTACCTAGTTATCAACTTCATTGAAGCAACATCAGCAACACAGAGGAGGAAGAGTTATTAAGATGAAGGGCCTAAACAATAATTAGTTTTGTTATTTATGGCCGGCCTGTTTCGGCAGGCGTTGGTGCACAAATTAACTATGTTGTTGGTAAAAGTAAATAAATTGAAAAAGAAATGAAATGAAAGGTATGTTGGAGGATGGTTGATTTATATATTTTGTCTACAAATTCGATAACAATTTCTTCAATTTTAGGTTAGTATTTTATGAACATGCGAGTAATGTTCGTATCTTAGATGGTCGTTCTATGTTTCATCTGTATTTGTGTTAAAGGATTTTCGTCCTTTTCGAAAGATTTTCCAGACGTGCATGGGACGAAAATGGAAAAAATGATTTGCTTCAATAACGCGAAGAATTACGTTACTTTAGTAGATTTCATTGCAAATAACCATTAATAGTAGTATAAAAGAAAATATTCGCAACAGCGGCTCTAGTATGTTTTAGTATTATTAATGGTTTCCACAAGTAAAATGTAAATGTTCTTGTTTACCCACCTGACTCCCCACGAGTGCTCCTAAGTGTAGCATATTTTTCAAATATTTTCTTAGCAACTTGTATTGTATTTTTCCCCGTATTTACTTTATTTCTTTGTAGGCGAAAAACAAACAAAAATCACAAAATAAAACATACAAATATATCAACAACTTTACTCCACCCCATTGCATGAGGGAAAATCATTCCTTATCACCATTGTTTGCTTTACCGGTACTATCCGGCGCGTTGATATCATTTCCGACACACAAATTGCGAGCAGCGAATCGGGTGCTAACCTCCCGTACTCCCGTACGATCCCGTTCACTCGCTTCACCTCCTGCAGCCGTACCAATTATGCAATCAATTAATTAGTCCAATCAAGAATGAACGCACACACCACGGATTGCCTGCTGTGTCTGGTGTCTGCCTGTGCTACAAATTGATGGCAGTTCTAGTACGAATGTTGCTACAAAAATGAAACTTTAGGTGTGGAAGCTTTTACCAGGGCAAGGGCACAAGGTTTGCGTGAGCGATCGTTTTACGAAGCTTGCGCTTAGATTGTCACTGATGAAAGTTTCGATCCGCGTACTGTCTGTCTGAACTGGTACCTAACACTCATATATGAATTTGCTAGGGCACATAGGCTGTGATCCATTGTTAACCCTTCAATCAGAATGTTTAAAATTGAGAAAGCGTTGAATTGCTTCATAATATTTCTGGTTTATTAGACTTATTTTTATTATACAGCCAAGGTGTCAATCCTTGCCACAGAGGAATGGCGCGGATGGGATTTTGTACCGGTACTGTTGTGTGAAAGACCGGTGCCGCTGTCACCATTACCTTCAAGCTGTCATCAAGCTTTCCAATGTCAAGTTAAGAGTAAGGATACTACTTGCGTGTATGTGATAAACGGCGACGGTTCCCCATAACTCGACAGGGTATCAAATCCCATTCCGGACCGTCCCTCCGTAGCAAGGACCGACTATCGGACTACTTGCCGATAGTAAGTAAGTCAGAAATGGCCGGCGTGACCTTTAAGGACGTTAAACCAAGAAGAGAGAAAAGGTAACTAATCTTACTTTGGTTAAAGAAAATATTGTTTCTTTAGTAGAAATAATTTTTAATATACAGTAGATCGCCAATTATCCGTGCTCATCGGGACTCGGCCCTTGCCGGATAAGCGAATATCACGAATAATAGGCACAATTCTTTTTATTGATAAATATTAGTGTTTAGTGTGTAATGGGTGGACTTTTTTTCTAAAACTACAAATTAATTTGCTTAGTTGCACTTTGCAAAATAAAACTGCTCTTTTTGGTCGAACTTGAGCCGATTGTATCCTTCACTACTGAGCCTTTTATTACATCATTCGCCTGTCAATTCGCCTTTGGAACTGTCATTTCCAAGCAACACGGATGATGGGAGAGCCGGATAAAAGGTACCCGGATAATCGGCGCTCTACTGTATTTAATTTTCTCTAATATGGTGAGAATTTCGACTTAATGGCGATGACTTATGGTTTCACAAACTGTAAATATGGATATACTTGCAACCCATATTTATTCCACTTTTCATATTTTGTGTTTTGTTTTACATTAAGCAAACAACAAAACGGCTTAATAGTTAAGGGTTTTGTTCACATCACTTCGCATTGTAACAGAAGGTCGACACAGAATCGATCGAACAGTGGCGGAGACCCATTAATATAAATCGCTGTTTTGCTGTCTGTCGTCAGTCTTTCCCTGATCCATTGCGTTCCGGTAGATGGATTATTAGCTATTTTGCTTTCCTCCTAACCAAAACACCGACAGACACAGGGACATGCGCGGAAGTGTGGTTAGTTGAAACTTTAATTTGGTTTACCCCGTACCGAAGGAAGCTACTATCACTGGCAAGCTCATATTCCACACCAAACCGGGGAGGAGGATGGAGTTGTTCTCCTTTTCATCGCTGTTGGTGACGTTAGTCGGTTACCATGCAACTATAAGGTCGGACCAGCAAAAGGAATATCTTTTACACAAACAAATCGCACTGTTCGAAAGTTTTGAAGGCCTTTGCAAGTTGGACAAGTTGTTTGGGGAGAATCTCGTTGGAGATTGAAAAAAATAGATGCTTTACGGTAGATAGCCCAATACCTTGTTGGATGTTTTTTTTTTGTTACAGTAACTCTAGAGCCCCTATTCTCTAGAGCCCAGTCCATTGGACACATCGGAACCCAAAACTTTACTGCATTCAAAAACATTTTTCATATCAGAACTGTCTCGGAATTACGATATACTCCCGAGGAAACATAAACCAGCACTAATCCCGTTGGAAGATAGCTTGAGTGTTGGTTTTTCTTGGACCCATGTTTGAAGTGGTAAATAGATTACAACGATACAATGGAATAGAACCTCCAAATTCACAGATCACCAAAAATGTATCATATTGTTTAGTGCCGGGATATTATGAGTGTACATAACGATCTAAAGAGTGCATAACAATAGTTCACGATCAATTTTCTTCTTTGCTTAATGCCCCACTAGGTCTACAAGTCTTGGAACAACGTTCTGATAGTCATTCGTTGCTAAGAGGACCTGTGAAGAAGATAAACATCGCTCTACGACTTTCGGTGTACTAAACAGTATGCAGAAATACTAGTATTTACTCAAGATAGGAGAGTCTTCTTCTTCTTCTTCGTGGCTTAACGATCTCTAAAGGTGATGTCGACCATGTCTGGCTTATTAGACTTATTTTTACCACGTAGCCGGATAGTCAGTCCTTAGGCAAAGGGGTTACGATCTGGATGGGATTTGATGCCCGGTCCTGCCGTGTGGACCCGCTGCCGTTTATCACATACACCACCGGGGCGCCACTGTGTTATTCTAGTGTATATAGGAGAGTGTTCTTGAGAAAAACTGAGGAATTTAACATAATAGTATGAATTTTATTTGTACTTCTTCAATGGGTTAATACAATAAACTTAATACCAACTGTTACAACCACTACAAATTTGTATTTTTAACTTTTTAACCAGTATACACGAGT
Source organism: Anopheles funestus (assembly GCF_943734845.2). NCBI lineage: Eukaryota > Metazoa > Arthropoda > Insecta > Diptera > Culicidae > Anopheles > Anopheles funestus. The sequence goes on along the minus strand of NC_064598.1, from coordinate 33,228,531 downwards.
AACTTAAGCTTCGATAAAATAAGCAAACTTATAAATACGGCCAGGCCGTTCTACCTGAATAAAAAAAAAAGAGCTAACTTGTTTACGCCCATTTCTCATCATCCGCTATCATTTTTGCTTTTAATCCAATAAATCGAGAACTCATCCACGTCAATTAGCTTATCGTTTCGAGTGCTGATTCAATTAAATGTCCTCCGTCATTGATCCAGACAAACTGGAACCGGTACTGGAAATAGGTACTGTGGTCAGCTTTAATCTAGGTTGAATTGATATTTAACATAGCGTAGAAACGGTAGTCCCAGCCTTGATTTATTGCAGCATTACACGGATTGCATTTGTAGTTTTTCTTGTAGTTGATTTACCATTTCTCCATTACCAGGAAGTAAGCATATCCTATTTTGTGTGAAACTAATTGTGATGATGCATTTCAGAATTCTAGGCATTTTACATAGACTTTGAAATTCAAATGGAATCAAATATATTTCAATTCCATTTCCCGCTCTGCATTCTGGTCATATCAGTAAATAGCTTATTATGGGGGTATCGCAGTAATGCTTGCATATCTGTTCATCGATTTGATGGAATACCAGGAATGGAACGGTAGCAGGGTATTTTTATTAGTCTACTGAATCCATTTGAAATCGTGAAACATACTCCTCACAATTGGATGCTATTCTGTACTGTATCTTGTTGTGCTGTTAGCTTTACAGACCTATACAGACTAAAATTTTCCAACCCTGACCTTTCAATACACAATCGCACCTAATGTCCTTTACTGATTGATGATGGAATAACTTCCGTGTTGCGTGGTTCGGGCAGTGGTAACAAGTCGATACTGTTGAAAAGCACGTACGTACGGGGTCACCAAATCATCACTCGGATAGCATGTTGGCACCCGTGCTGATGACGTGCTTTGGAGCGGAAATCATACATCCTTGCAGTCGTTGATCCAACGTTCCAGTTCCACACTGAAACGAGAGAACAAGAATGCTGCCACCCGGGGGAATGATTTTTCGCAAGAAGAAAATTATACTTGCAACCACAATTGCCGACTCTCCCCATTGAAAATGACCTAGTTTACCTGAATGTGAGCGAACGAAAATGTCACCAAGCTTGTCCAACTGTAGTGTTTTACCAATGTTGTGACAACTTTTCTGCTTGTCGTTTGTCTCCGGAATGTGGTGTGGGGTCTTACCGAGCACCGAGTGCTCACACCGGATTGGAAACATCTTCGCACGGTCGTATCACACCTAGTGCTTTAGCTTTCCTTTTTGGTGAACATAGACGTTTTGCCGCTTTGCAGCAATCATGCCCACGTTCCGCAAGTGATCGCTATATTTGCTGGTATCATAATGGTTTTCCAGCTTCCTGTTCTCATCTCTCATTTACTGATATTTCTTTTTTTGTTGTATCTCTTTTTCTTTCCTCAGACATCTTCATGGCTGGTTGCTTTCGGTTAGGAAGACATGCTTGACGTGCCGGCTGGTGACTTTCGTCCTTATCGACGAACGATTTCCGCTCAGTAGTAGCGGCAGGTGTATTAAAATAGAGCTGTTTTTGTCGGTATCCGCCCGCTTTAACCTGTCGACATAGGATCCTGTCAATTGTGAAGGTATATTGAAGCATGGCAATCAAGTCATATCCTGTCAATCAAATCATTTAAGCATCTGTATATATTTTAGTAGACATGAACATCTATCATTGTTCCTCTGTCCTGTTTATTTGTAGAAAATATTTGAATTACTGTAACGTTTTTATCTTTAAAGACGTTTTCTATTTACTCTTTTATTTCTAATTCTTTTATTTTCCAAATTATGTTTATTATGTTGTTTATGTGCTGTACTATCGGTTATTGAGTATGGTTTTGTTAGAAATTGTAACGCTTCACCATTTTTTCCATGTTTGTCACTCGCCATTATTTCGCCATTAGATTAACAATTTTTTTCTAATTCTTTCCTTCTCTTTCTTTTCTTTTCTTTCTCCCATATCTTTCCCTTTTTTCCGTGTTTTTGTGTTGTACGATTCTTTGTTGCTGGTAATTGGGGATAACTGTCTATCTATACTTTGTACAATATTTTATTGTAATTATTTGTTTTTCTGACTATTTTGAATTAATTAAAAGTACATGTTTCTGTTGCTTTTTTATATATTTTTTTGCAATTGTTGTGCTATATTTCAAATGTAAAAATATCAAGTTGAAAAGAATCAATAAACGATTCTTCGAAAAACGTTTTTCGGTACTGATATAGTACGGATCTTTCACTTAGTGCTAGGGAAAAGCAAACTAAATAGACAAAATTTCCCAAAGTGCTTTTTTGGCGTACAATGAAATCCACTGGTACGCAAAGATCTTTAGTAAAAAGTGTTGACGATTCTACCACAAATCAAGCCGGTGTGCAAAGCCACAGTTGGGAAGGTTCCACTGTCAACAAATCGAACGGCGAGCAATTAACTATGGCCGGATACCAGCAGCGGGCTCTGTCGCTTCGTAAGCCCCGCATACAACGGCTTCTGCGTCATCGATATCAGGAGCAACTGGATCAACCGTCTCTACACTCTGTTGCCAAAGCTAAAATGATGTCACGATTTACACGTATACAAGGTACTGCTGTTCCGTGGGATTTTGCTTAAGCTTCTGTTTCGACCTAGTAGACAACTTGTCTTTTACTGACCGGCTGGGACTACTAATCTCACTTGTGTGTGTGAATTCTTTTGAACTTGCTATCATACTTAATCGCATTTAATCGTTTGCTAGGTTTAAGCTTCACACTTAATTGCCACAAGGTTGTTATAAAAACGTTAGACCTTGTACAGCTAGTGAATAAAAAATATGTCTAAAAGAATCTTCAACAACTGGATCTGGTTTGTGGCTAATACGAATCTATCTGTAGTACAGAATATTGGAGAATATTTTTAGCTGTAACTTGTTCATAAAGAAGTAATCAAAACGAGTACTTCCTGTGCAAGGACTATTCAACTCACTCACTTGATCTATTTCGTCCTATCCAACACACGATTAGGCCCATAAAATGCAAAACCAAACCATGCTTATAGTAGTGATAAGCTTAGCTCATAAATGTAGGATGGTGTTGCGTTGCGAAGTATAAATGATTTTGTTGTCGTTGTGTGGTTGTTATTGTTTGTTCTCCCTCTTTAACCGCACGTTCAACACTGCGTGGATTATTGCCTTAGATAAGACCGATCAAAATGGACACAATACAGGGCATGACATAGTTACACTTTCCGGTACTTACCTTCCGTATTTCCTGAATGGTCACGGTCGCGTGTCCTTTAACTGTGCCATTAAAAGCACGCTAACAATGTGGCCCGTCCTCGGTACGCAGGAGGTGATGTAGGCTTGTGAGTTAGTTCAGGCGCCATAAAAGTATTCACACTCGGGCAACACAGGACCCGCAGGTTGATGGACAATTAATTACACTCCATCTTCTTACTTCCCGGACCCTGTTCCGGACGACTTGTGTGTATGTTTCGGGAAATGATAAAAGTGTTAACTACTACCCTCACCGATACTAACTAGGAAAAAGGGTTTGTTCAAGGAAATATTGTTCTTCTTCTTTAAGCTTCAAGCAGTACGAAAGAACGCCCAAACCGGACACCCGCCGTAATTAAATAATATTTTAAGTGATAAGAAACTGTGCTCTCCGATCATGTGGAGGAAGCGTGGAAGGGTAGTAGGAGTGGGTGTCTTACAGAGACAAGATGTTTGACTGACAGAGTTTCTTTGGAAAAGCAAAAAAAAACCCTAAGCCTTATTGGGAATGGGTTCCTATTGCTCAGCATCAATATCTTCCCTAATTCTATGGCGACATTAATAAGTTTTCTTGCTCTACAGATTGAAAAACAGATAATTACGGTTAGGAAGTTTCCGAGAGGCCCGTTTGAAATGTTCGTCAAGTTCATTACAATGTTTTATCCGTCTATCTACGCCAGCGCAAGATTCCCTGGTTTTATTTTTCCGAACCGGAAAGCCTTTTGTTTCGCGGGAAAAATGTTCCTACCCAATCGTTGATGAACACGCCGCTGTTAAAAACAAGCTGGTGAAGAAAATTGCAGTTGATTTTCAATCTTCCCTTGAGACTTTGAGAAAAATATGGCCACGAATAGGCAACTTTTTTCCTTCTGCTGTAGAAGTGGCTCTTTAAGTTTCTGTTAGTTTGTTTTTTTTTTCGTTTTCGGGTTTTCATTCCCCTAGTAGCGCTCAACATTTTTCCTTTTTTTTCGCGGACTGTGTTTTGTGTTGAACGACCAAAAGGAGTGTCTTTTTCATCAGGAGTTTTTTTCTTCTTGCTCCATTTTTGAATCTGTCGCTGAAGCCTTCTTTTTAGTGCGAGCTGTTGTTGGTGATGCTGAAGACGCTAAGAAATTGATGGCAGGACGAAGGTAAAGCAAAAAAAGAAAGAGATCCTATCGGTTATCACTCCCATCTGTGAACTTTTGAGGTTGGAGGTTAATCGAACGAGAAGCAAGTTGGTTTGTACTAAATTATTCATCTGCTTTTTCTTCCGCTATTTTGTATCCTTTTCGTTTGGTTCGATAAAAATGGTTAAAACATCATCCCTAGACAATAAGATCCAGCCATACCCAAGCAAGGTCTATAGGCGTAGATCTCAAAGTGGCTTGCTCGATTTACATCTAGATGCGTTTCAAACTTCCTTATATTTTTTGTCTGTTTGTAGGTAGCCTTTTTTTCGGTCGTGTTTGCTCGCGTAATTTGATGATTGGCCAAACCCGTTGTCCAAACCCTCCGTCCCTAAAAAAAAGCAACCAAAGAGAGTGTACTCTCGCACGGAGATAGCTGAATTGGTCACCGAAAATAAAAGCGTGTGTGGTGTTACCTTCTTATCAGATATCGGCGGGTGTCGCATGCTGTTCTCACACGCGATAAAGATATTGTCGCGCGTATCTCAAACGCGTCACTTTATATAGGAGTGATTGCAGAACTGTATGGGCTGTGCGTGACGTCAATGGAGCGTAACAGGGTGCCATTTTCTTCCGGAATTGTTTATTTATTCTTCGCCCGTAACCGTGCGTCTCGTGGTTGAGTTGAGTTGGGTTTAAGTGTAGGGTGTACTTACCCTCAGACAGGCACCTTTTTCTATTTAAAAATATAGAATGTTTTTGTATTCACTATTATTATTGTTATTTATAATACACATTTGTCTGCCTTTTCAGACTACACAAATCTAAACTTAGTTACTACGTTACTATGTAACATACAGCTCCGTGATGCTAAGTAGCACTTATCATAACTATCTGTTCAACATGATAACGTACCCGAAGTTTTTGGGCGTTAGACGAGGGTGGGACAAAAAAAGGATAAATGAAAGTCATGACAGGTTATATTGTTATAAATTGATCAGAGTTGATTGTGATTTACGATAATTGTAACATATTGACATTTTAAGTAAATTTGTTATTGTACAAAAAAGTGAAATTTATTTCCCTAACATGAATAGGATTTTGTTTTCATTAGTTTAAAATCACAAACTTTAATGTATGGGCGTTTGTTGCTACATATAGCGATGTTTGTCAACCCCATTAGCCAAAGTCATCATCTGCAGCGCCCATTAGCGGACGTGTGATGAAGTGGTGCCAGGGACTCGTTATCCTTTTTATGTTATGTGCCTTATGACAGTGTCGCGGACGACCGTCATTATCGAGAAGTGCCACTCGGTAACACACGGTCCACGATGAGTGGTGGTTTGTCTCGCCAGCAAAATACAGGTGTATCCCGGTGTTCTCTATTATTCCTGCAAGAAGTCACTTGAGAACACAAACACAAATATGCTACCATTATATGATGTTGTAGGTTGATGCTTTTTAGCTTTCTTTCGATGATAATTTCTGAATGGAAGTAAAAATGTTTCCACTGACAAAACTTGGAATCATCATCATCACCGATGATGATTGTTGGTTTACGATCGATTTCTCCTGTTCAAGCCATAAAGGGGAGACATTTTTAGTCAGAATATTCACACGGTGTTTATCATGCATATTGGTGTTTTTCGCGATACCAACCAGATGAAACCGCCATCTAACAATAATTAACAAGTGAGGAAATTCTATTGTCTTATTACTATAGTGGAAGCTGTCTTACAGATCTAGTAATACGTTGTAATCCACTCGGTAATGATGGGCTCTTATCTACTGAAACCATGTCATGCAGTCATCTCTAACCAAGGCGTAACTTTTGGAGGGATTTTACGGAACATTAATGTCGTTTAAATGCTATGCCTATTTTTATAATATTACCCAAATATTTATTAAGCCGAATAATTTTTATTACTAATCAGGCATTATGGATTTAATTAATTTATTAATTTTTATTTTAGAATTATTAATTGTTTGGCATTCTACGACGCTATTCTAAACCCTATTTTAAGTATGCATGTATATAAGTATTTAATTAATTTTTATTAACTTTTAATCTTTATTTGCAACATCAACTATACTATTTGTTACAGCTGAACTGAAAAAGAATACGTTTAATTCTCATTAACACTTGAATCATTGTAGCGGATCACCTTCGCATGCGCCCATAGTAAAGTCATATTCGCGGCATATAGAAATCTTCCATTTCCCAGCATGCGTTTCCTTTTAATGCAATGTATTGTTTTATTGTTCTAATTGTTTTGTGATGATTTTCTCCAGCGAGATAAAACATCTCTTTTGTCTGTTGAACCCGATGCGTACACCCGTTGAGTTATTGAAATCCACAGGAAATGGTTTATTTAAACCCAGTTATTTCTTATGGCGAAAGAAGCAAACATACATGCTCATTCTCAGTAACAAACGGGAAACTTTCCGTCACAAACACTCTAACCAAACGGGAAGCAAATTTGCATTCCGCACACCCGTTAGAGTCGATGAAAGCTTCATCGACTTTTTTCTTGGATCAATCAATCTGTCAAGATGAAAAACCATAAACAAAATTTAAAATAGCAGTTCGTCGAGAGAAGCGACTGTATGATTTTTTAACAAAATTTGAGTTTTGAAGTCGCAAATCTCATCACCACTGTTGTATTTCGTGTTAATAATGAGTTACAAAAGAACTGGACACCTCCATATTCACTTTTTTATAATCAATTCTCAAGAAAATTGTACTTTCCGTTGCTTTCGGCTGACGGAAAATTTTCTCTCTAACGGGGTTTCCGTTTGGCACAGGTAATGCAAATTTTGTACTTTCCGTTGAACATCAAGTTATCATTGATTTTTGAAACGTCTGAATGTGCCAAACGGAGAGCCAAACGGAAAGTCATAATACCAAAATGACATTTTCGTGACGTTTGAGAAGACGTTTGTTACTGAGAATGAGCATGATAGTCGCGTGGCTCATTGTCTTACAAACTCCTTCTTTATCACTGTTCCATCCTGAAAACGCGTTACTCCCTGTGCGTTACAAGCAATAGGAGTGCTCATCGCCTTTTTTCAAGTTTCAGCTGGTTGACTACACGATAATGAAAGCTGACTGTTTGACTAATACAGTTAAACGGGGAAGAAAAGAAGCATCAAACGCCTAAACCGTCCCTAATGTCGTCTGATTAATTCTATTAGCCCCTTTTGTGGATTGATTGTGGATTCTTCGTGATATGCTATCCAATTTTTCTTAACATGATCTCTTTTTTTCTCTCTCTCTCTCCCTCTCTTCCGTTTACTTTCAATCTTGGCGACGGCAATCCTACGGATTACTTGCCACTTTTTCGTTCGGATGATGTTGTTCCTGATACGCTTATTCTGCTGGCTGCGTGGATCCCAATCGACTGACACCGTGATGATGGCATGGTGTCTTTTTTTTCTTCTTCCCCGTATACCGTTGGTTCGCTGCATAGTGTTAAGCATTATCAAATTAGCAACCATGGACAAACTGCGCGAAACGGGTGCAGGTGGACCGAATGACCCGACCGCTCAGCAACGGTTATCGACGGAGGGTGGTGGTGCGGGTGGCGGCGGAAAGGCGGCCGGTGACGGAGGTTCCGATGAGTATCACCATCAGTTCTATAATACCGGCCGGATAGGACGCCGGAATGCACTGCCAGACATACTGGGGACGCACTGTACCACGACAACGGCCGACCTGTCGACGCAACTGGGTGCTCTCTCTACCTCGGGTAAGTTGTAGATACTGTGGCCTGATGGTTTACATCCTGTGCCTGTCAGGCACACTGTTTGCCGACTAGGCTAGTCCTTGAGCACGAACAATAGTTTTTGATGGTTCTGTGTTAGCTGGCACGTAATCGAAATTCAATTACAATGCTCGTAAACTTGATCGTTGCATAATGCAAAGTGAGTATACCATGTATGGTTATATTAGTTTCTTGATTGTTTTTTTGAGATGATCGGTACGAGCTTCTCAAAAGCCCTTTCGTGTCACCGGAAGCTACTACCCATTAGTCTGTATGTTAACGTTTCGTTATAGCTAGTGCAAGAACGAAATGAGTATTGGAAGTAGAATAAATTGGAGAATTTCTTTGTACATCGGCATTACATATATAAAGAAAAATGGCTAACCTAATGCCTACATATAAAATTTTCCTGCGAATTGTTTCCTCTGTTGCGATACGCAGTACACACTAACCCGGGCGTGAATGTCGTTGATTTAATTAGTACGTAATTACGAAAGGCAGAAACGTTCGACCCTGTGATTCGATTTCTATTAACTCTCCTATTGGGCTTTTCTATCCTTCGCAGACTGTACGGGCAAAGCATCCGACGCAAGTAGCAGCAGCATAGCAGCCGGAAACAACGGTCAGCTCCCACCGACGACAACCGCCACGTAAAGCCAACCAGAATCTATCTATCGGTGATTCGGCACCGTTAAGTGAACTCTGCGGTAGAAGGTGTCCTCCCTGTATCTGTGAGCGTATTCGTAAAGCCAAGGCAAACGTCCGATAGAAAACTGTTGGCTCACAAGCGAAGGAACGTTTTCAACATTGTCCAGCCAGGGAGCGATATAGCCGGTTTGTGATGGAGCAGCAGTCAGTAGAGAGGAAGGGCGGGAAGTTTCTCAGTTAATTTATTTATTTTTCACACCTTGAATTCGTTATTCAGGATGTTATTTGAAGTTTGTAGTGGACGCGGATAGAAGAAAGCACATTGAGCATTTAGGAAAAAAAAGCAACACATTTAGACAACTCTAAGAGCCAAAGATATGCGTTCCGAGGTGGACAGTTGAATCGGAAACATGGTGGTGAATATTTTTGATAGCTAGGTTAGATGCTTTTTGTACGCGAAATTGGCTCAGTTTTGTAGCTAGGATTATGAACGTAGCGGAGTGCATATTTATTCCACGCGGAACGATGCCTCCAATCTAGGACGATGTATATGTATCTATTAAACCAGCGCCAATCCCATGAAAGACGGTGTCGGTGGAGTACGGACGATACTCTTTGACGTGATCTCTTGATAGATTTGTTTGTCTTTTTTCCACATTATTACGCATCATTTGCAATGCAGTGGAATGAATGACAATTGATTGCAAAAGGAAAGTTTATAACCTTAACAGTATGGTTTGCTTACGCTTTAGGATTATTGTTTTATAATGATGCTCGAAACAAACAAAAAAAAAAACGCTCGTGGTCCTTTTTTGGTTGTGTGCATCAAAATTATTAAGCACTAGTAGCATAATGTATTTTTGTGCTTCACTTCCTATTCTCCTTCACATTTCAAAGCAAGTTCTATATTGATGCGCAAAAAATGCATGTTCCTTACGTTGTTGCTTTGTCGTTTAGATATTATCTAGACCTTTAGGTGTAAGTGAAATTGAAAGGCAGAGAGTAGTCAACAGAGATCGAAAAGATGTTTAATGTGATCTAGACTAGCTTTAGTTTATTATTTGCACACAGACGTATTACAGGGCGAACATCCTTTAGTATCGATTAAAAAAAAAAGTTTTTTTTAAATGTTTACCGATATTTGTTAGCTTTTAGCACCAATGGACAATGTTTTCATCAACGTGTTTATAAGTTGGATTATTAATCAATGTTAATTGCTGCCTCATTAAAGAAAAGAAAAACATCACTGATTTGCTTTATCAGAAGTCTTGTAACTCCCTGCGATCGTTGCATGAATCTGTTTGTTCCTTAGACTGCACTCCATTGGAAAACAACGAATTTTGGCACTCGCGTCGCACTAAGAAATGCTTATTATGTGAAGTGATAAAATTATTCATTTGTTTAATTGACGCGTGTTGTTGAAAGGTTTAGAAATACCTACGTTTGCTTTATCTTTCTGCAAATGCATACTTCGTATGTTATTTTCTACTTTTTCCTCAACGGTACATCGCCACTGTTGGTACGGGGAGGATGTGTAGAGGATGCGCTTAAACCTAAGAATATATCCATGTGATAATTAGACCTTACATGCACGAAAGGATACAATAACACGAGCAAACTAATGGCAATTTCTTCGTACGAGCTACACTCCGTTTCTCCCAGCCATACAATGTTGTGTTACAATATGTTGACGCTCTCTGCAAAGCCGCTAGTTTCCCATGACTATTTTCTACGGACCGTTCGGTATTGTTTCAATTTCGTTGAACTTTGCTCAGTATTCATTTCGATTCATCGAAGAAGTTTGTCGTTTTGTTTCAGCTTTTTTGAATGTTAAAAATGATGCTAGAATGGATATGGCGATTTAATGAAAACTTTTAAAAAAACACAACACGTTAACATGAACAATCGTGCGGTTGACCGGTGCCGGTGATCTAGAATCCTGTCGAATGGGAGATATGCACGCTTTGAAAGTAAACAGAAGTGAATGATAATAAGAACATGCTAACAGAAAAGGAAGCATTAAATAAAATTCACCGTTCTATATGTGTCAATTGTCGAAATACAAAAATAAACAAATTCGGTGAATGATTACGCGTAATACAACAATTAAGGACAACCTTTAATTAAAACGCGTGCCACAAAGATGGGCTACGAATTGGGGGGAAAAAAAAGTTTGATAGAATCTTAATGTTGCATGCCGAACCCAATTATTTAAATGAAATTTACAAAACAAAAAAATATATATACACAAAGAAATAGGATCTTAAATGAAAACTAAAGAGGAGAAAGCAAAATGTGGTCGGCGTGCTTATGATGTGGAAACAGACAAAATACATCACATGTGAACGAGGAACAGCGAAATTGGTGTGAAAATTGTTTCAAAATTTGTACTAAATTATCTATTCGTTTCTAGCAATATGATCATCTGGTCGATCTTTATTAATAATTTAAAAAAATTACTCGTCTGGTGTGTTGCAGCTTGCCGAGGAACGCAAGGAGAACAATACATTTCGAGAAACATTTTTTTTGGAAACACACCGTAATGTGGAAACAACAAAAAACACCCCTTTGACACCATACCGATCACATAAATTTAGCGGCAAATTGTATAGATTTTAAGAGCTGTATTTATGCTAAACAGATAAAAATATACATATTACAATGGATGAATGAATAAAAGAATGACGACGTTAAATTCGAGTAGTTTCTGTTAATATATAACATTAAAAAAGCCGATTCGTAAAGTAAAAAAATGGATTAGTACCAGTACAATTTTTTTTTATTCTTTTTTCATTTAAAGCATTACTTGAGTGAAAAGAAACTTATTTCAACAAATTCGCATTAAAACAGATCAATTTTTAAAATTTTGCTAAATTTCCCAAAAAAAAAGTTAAGGCTGCCTTAGGAAACTTTCAAATTTTTAGATTTTTTTTTAATTTTTGTATTAGTTTTTATTTTTTTTTTATTTAAAGCATTATTTGAGTGAAAAGAAACTTATTTAAAAAAATCGCATTTTAATTCGTAATGTTTAGGAAAGGATTTATAAATTAAATTTTAACAAGCCCAAATCGTCGTAACTGCACAGTTGATAAAATGTTGTAACCACACAATTGATTCAAGTGGCTAAACCGGTTATGAGAGAAATTGGTAATTGTTTTATATTGTATTTTCTACTTGCTCGGGATGGTGCAGTATTTAAAACAAAATATACTCAGACAACATGTAATTTTGGTAAATTTTTAGTAAAAATTCAAATCGTTCTTTACAATAGACTCAGCTCTCACAAACCCTGCTAACTTTGACGTTTGCGGTTTGTTGTTGCCAGGGTTGTCTAATCGATACGTAATCAAAACAACTTGTCAGACACGATTGACGGGCGAAGACGCAAACAATAATAAAGAGTAAAATTTACACAAACCTTACCGGCCCAAAAGCGATAACGAAAAAAGGGCTCCGCATGGCGTGGAAAGGGAGAGTGTAAAGAAGGAAAAAAACTATCGATCGTTTCTGTGGTCGGGTAACGTGTGTTTTCGGTGCATACACAAATCCGGTACAATTTACTGCGGAAACAGTTGTTGGCTCATCGGTGCAGTCACGTTTTTTGCACGAAAGTGAAGTGGTAGCACGCGCTGAGTTAATAAAAGCTGTTGATAGTTTTTTTCCGGTGTGATTGGACTATCTAGCAATCTATTTTCGGTTGCTTTTTGATTGCTTGCTATCGTGAGGTCTTGTCGCAGAGCGGTATGTCTCTGTCTACGCTGTACAATCGTGCCCTCGTGCGTTATCCCGTGTTGGTGCAGTCGGTCCAATCGGGACTACTGATGGGAGCCGGCGATGTGATTGCGCAAGGATTCATCGAACGAAAAGATTGGAAGTCTTTCGACGCTTTGCGAGCCTTTAAATTCTTTGGAATAGGATTTTGCGTCGGTGTAAGTAATGCGTAATGCTGTTTTTATTTTGTAAAGAGCTAGAGCTGATCCTTGACATCTCGTTAATGGTGTAATTTTAGGGGCCAGGATTACGGAAATGGTACGGTGTGCTGGATCGACACATTGGCAACAAGGGTGGCAGTAAAGCGATCACGACGCTGAAAAAAGTCGCACTAGATCAGCTCATCTTTGCACCTGTCTTTCTTGGCACCCTGATCGGAACGATTGGTTTGCTGCAAGGACACAACATGGGCGAAATTAAGCACAAATTGCGCCACGAGTATGGAGATATTCTGCTGACGAACTACTACATCTGGCCGTGGGTGCAGCTGGCAAACTTCTATCTAGTCCCACTCAACTACCAGGTGCTGCTTGTACAGTCGGTGGCAGTGTTCTGGAATACGTACCTTTCCTGGAAGACAAACCAAAACGAAGTTACACCTGGTAAACATGGCACCGTGAAACCAATCGCCCACGACCCACTTGCCACCGGGGAGGAAACTGTTGCCACGTAAGATCGATACGATGGTGAAGAGTGTGCGCGGTACGTGTGACATCAGGAACGGCCGCATGAACTTTGTGATACTAGTGGATATGTACCGGTGAGTGGCATTCGGTAGCAATAGGGAAACTCTATTGCGATTGGGAAATGAAACAGTAAGAACGTGATTGTTAAGAAAATGGGAATATGTTACAGACATTAAATTGTTGATAAATGTGACATAGGAATAAGAAACATAGACATTTATATAGTTCTTCCCTTGAGAGCTTATGCACATTTAAATGCAACAGATAGCCATGTCCTAATCGTTTTAAAAATCAGTTACCACAACTTTAACAATATATGGTTGGTAGCCATTAAGATACGTTTATTACGTTGGGAAAAAAGAAAACAATTAAAAATTGCCATATACTCTAGAGGTAACACTATGTCGAGTCAAACAGTGGTAAAACATATTTCCTTTTAAAATTGCACAGCTAAAAACATCATAACAAACACTTTAATTAGCAAAGCTATTCATAGGCATTCTTATCTTCTCGATGCCATTATAGGGCAATGGGTTTAACTTTTGTTTGGCTATTTTTACTGCTAAATCGCACCAATTTAGCAACGCAATGACACCAATCCAATACCAGATAAATATAAATTTAACAACAGAAAAAGCTTCCATCAAATACTAAAAGCAGGCATCGGTATTCAGCTAGAGTTTAGGGACAAATATTTAGACAAATCCAGTTTGAGCTCGTAGAAAACATCGCCAGCAAACAATTCAAAAGTTCCTTTTCGTTTCAATTATATAGCACGAAAAAAGCTATAGACATAATTAACAAATAAATCGGTCTTTCACATCCGACTAGCAACGTCCAGTTTTTATTTATTCTTTTTTTTTTTCTAGTTTATATTTGTTCTACTTTTACACGTGCTAAGTACGTAATGTTGTAAGGCGATATTTTACAACTTCTGACCTGCCTCAACATATCTTATATGTTTTTCATCGTTCGCGTTGAATATCTATTGTTCAATCTCCTCTAGGTCGTAGATTGTGAACCATTTTCATCAGATTTTCAGCTTCATCTCGACCGGTCGACAGCACTATACTGCGGAAGGCACCATCAGCCCGTGCCAGTAACTCAGCGGGCCGTCCAAACTCCACCGACGTACCTTCGCTCATGACCAACACTCGATCGTAGTCCATGATCGTGTTAAGCCGATGTGCGATCGTAAGCACAGTACAGCCGGCAAATTGTTCCCGAATGGTGCGCTGAATTAACCGATCCGTGTCAGGGTCAACGTTTGCCGTCGCTTCGTCCAGCACCAGAATACGATTACCGCGCAGGATGGCACGTGCGAGACAAAGCAATTGGCGCTGACCGACGCTAAAGTTTTGCCCACCGGCAGCAACATACGCTTGCAGCCCAAGTCCGGCCGATGATTCACTGGCAAGTTCGCGCAATTCTACCAACTCCAGTGCACGCCACAGTGCAGCATCTGGGTACGTTTCGAAGGGATCCAGATTACGGCGCAGTGTGCCGGAAAACAGGACCGGATCCTGCGGTATGATGGATATGTGCGAACGAAGCGTTTCCAGCGGCACATTGGCTGTGTTTGTACCATCGATCAGTATGTCACCTTCGACTAGCGCCATCCGAAAGAGGGCAGCAATGATGGATGATTTACCGGCTCCGGTACGTCCTACGATTCCTACCTTTTCCTGCGGTTCGATCGCGAATGTTAGATCGCGTAGCACTGTCACATCATTATCCGCGTAACGGAAGCAAACATTCTTAAACTCGATGCTACCCCTCTGTGGCCAGTCGTCAGCGATCGGAACGTGAGGAATCGGTACGCTACGAGCTGCGTTTTTCTTTCCACCTTCCGATAGCTCCCGACGCTCCGCAGGAAGTTCACGGTACTCGAGCAATCGTTCTACCGCAATCAGATGGTTAAACATTTCCGCACTTTGTCGGATGCCAAACTGCAGCTGACTGCCAATGCTACCGATCTGTGTGATGGCGAGACCGACCCGTGCCCCCGTAGCATCATCATCGAGCGTCAGATAGGTGAATGTTACGATCGTAAGAAACAGGAAAAAGATACTGTCCAGAAACAATCCGAAAGCGATACGAGCCGAGTGAAACATAAAGTACGCGCCGGTGTTTACGTTCTGATGCGTGTCGAACTCTTGTATAAGTAAACGCTGCACACCGTAGGATCGTATCGTTGGCAACCCGTTAAGAGTTGCCGCAATGTGCGTAAAGATTGGAGATCTGGCTGCAATGAAAAGAACGATTAGATAAGGTTGCATTTTCGTGGTTAAATGTGACACGTTCTTACTTATCCCCTCCAGACGTCTTGTGTTCTGCGATGTGCGTAGGTAGACGCGTCTGGCGGCCAATAGCGCAGCAAACAGCAGCAGTATAGGCACCATAAAGAATGGTTGTACAAATACCACCACCATCATGGCACCGACAAACATGAGCAGAGTTTGTGTCGCGTCCAGAATTGACTTTGGCAGCATATCATCCATCGCTCCCATATCCTTCGAGAAACGGTTCAGAATACGACCAGATGGATTTGTCTCGAAAAAGCGCATCTTTGCACCGATAAAGCCCGCAAATACGGTATCGTGTATGGTTTGTGAAGCACGGGCACACGCTTTATAGAAACCGAACGCTCGGAGTACTGCCACGAAAAAGATAGTGCCAACGAGTGTGCCGTGCACGAGCACACAAGCATCCCTGCTGAGGCGATCCGTCTGAACGATCACGTCAGTTGGTGATTGAGTTGCGTTAAACGTTTGTCCGGTTTCAAGCGGTCTGCCTTCCTCCAGTGCGGTCCAGTAAGATAACCACCAATCGGCTACACTAACGACAAGCTGCGTTACAGCGAACAGTAGCACTAAACCGACAAAGATCAACCAGCTGCCGGCACTGGAGACGTATTGGAGAAATACCGACCCTGGCACAGTTCCTTGGGATGAAGCTTCAAACTTTTCTTTGGCAATGTCTGCCTCGTTTACGTCACCGCTGGTAAGGTCCTCTAGCGTTACACTGTCCACCGTAACTGTGGAGCTAGTGGAAGTGTGCGATATCTTGCGATCGGTAATGATGTTTTCTTCGTCGGGTTCGCCTTGTTCCAGGTGCTCTAGCTCAATGCCTCGTTTTTGCAGGTCTTGGGGTGTTCCTTGCGCTTCCACATGACCCTGAATATGAGATGAATAGCAATTAGTATTATGTATTAAAAGATTATAGATTGCAACATTTTATTACCTCCTTCATAACGACAACCCAATCCGCTTGCTTCAGGAAGTGTATCTGATGTGTTACAAGGATACGGGTTGCGTTTGGATTGCGACGTTTTAGAAATCCTCCGTTGCCGATACACAGCTCAAACAGGTGTTTGGCGACATGTGCATCAACTGCACTTAGTGGATCGTCTAAAAGGTACACGTCCGCTTTGCGATAAACCGCCCGAGCTAAACTAATAGGTAAGATCGATTAAAAATAAAAATTGATTTAATTATTTAATTATTCGTTTTCTTTTCCACTTACCAGATGCGTGCCTTTTGGCCACCGGACAACGAAACACCGCGTTCACCGATCACGGTCATATCACCGGCAGGCAGATGTGCCAGATCTGGTTGTAGGGCACAAACTTTCAACACCTGCCTGTACCGATATTGATCTAGGCCTTCGCCAAACAGTACGTTCTGTCGTACACTGCCCGTAAACAGCCACGGTTCTTGGCTCGCATAAGCAATGGAACATTTTCCCATGTTTAGGCTGCCACTCTCAATCGGAAGTTCGCGTAACAGAACTTGCAAGATGGAACTCTTCCCCGAACCGACCGGTCCGACGATACCGATCAGACAGCCCCGTTTAAATTGTATGTCCAGTTGCGAAAGAGTTGCCGGCACGTTCAGTGGTTCGAGAGCTGTATCGTGCGATTCATTCGGCATTGTCCAGCGAGCGGTAAGATTGTGCATTGCGATAGCTACCTCATCCTCCGGTAAACTGTCGTTGGTTTCATCTAGCAACCGTTTCGTTTCACCGACGTTACCATTTTCAGTTTCCTTCCCATCCTTCGGTCGGTCGCTCTTAACAGTTTCCTCTTCCTGTGGCACCTCGTCGTACTCGAGAAACCGTTGCAATCGACGTGTTGCGACCAATCCTTCACCCAGTTCGGCAATTCCCCGTCCAAACAAACCCGCCATAGTGTAGGACACGTTCGAGAGATAGCTGGCGGCAACGAACACCTTAGCCGCAGTAATATCCTCATCGAAGGCAATAAAGGCAAGCATCACACCAAGAATGGCCGCGCGTGTAGTGAACAGCTGGAATGACATATAGAGCGCACGGAGGTAACCACTCTTGAGTACCTCCTTCATTTCTTTCCGGCGAGCCAGTGAGATAAGTTTCGCGAAAGGACGCTCCCATGCGTACATCTTAATGACGGCGATACCGGCTATGATTTCGTCCATCAGTCGGATTCGTTCGTCGGTTTTTAGTGCGGTCCGTAACCGGTAGCGAGACGTAAGTGTGCCGGTATAAGCTGGAAAAGGGAGAAGATCAGATAGAATTTAATGAAGGTACGATCGTGTTGGATCCTCTCACCATTACATCGGTGCAATTATTTTGTTTGTTTTGTTTATAATTTTAGGAAAATGGTTGTATTACTCACACTGGATCGGTGTAATAATGACGATCGCGATCAAACCCATCACGCCCGACCAACCAATCTCGTACCAGAGCAATAAGGCAGCGAGCAGCATTACGAGCGGTGATGTCCACATGAAACACACCAGATAGGACGCGATATCGAACCGGTTCACATCATTCGACATCAGATTCACCATCTTCCCGGGCGAGGTGTCACCGAGAGCGTTACGGGCCAATCGTAACGATTTCCGGTACACCACACTGCATACGGCGATCTTTGCCTTCACACCGGTCAGGACTGAGATGATACCGTACTGATTGTCACACAGGACGATGATCGCGCGCACTGCCACCATACCGCCTGCGTAGTATAGTGCGTCCTCACGCGTCATGTTTGATCCTTCGCTGAAGAGACACAGATATGGAAGAGAGTGCTAGGAAAATTGGAATCCTTAGTATTTGGTTATACTCACCGGAAGTATAGCAACATTCTACCGAGAAAGATGGGTTGCAGTAGACGAAGTACTACCTCGGCGAAAAACGCTAGTACGGAAAGTGTGAGCCATTCCTTCCAGAGCGTTCGAAAGATGGCACGTACCAGCGATGGGTTGTGGGATGGTGTACGGCTATGTAGCTCCAACTGTCTGTTCCACTGTCTATTGCGCGTAGACACATTGAAATATTAGTTTTTCGTTCGGCTAAGCTTTTTTGATTGGATTGAGAATTAATTGGAAATTAATTTTGTTCCTTTCCCCACCTTTCCAAACGATCACCCAACCGATCGGCACGATCTTCCTCAAGCGGTGTGTAAAGATCACTGATGTCAAACGTTTGATTGTAACCCTTCCGGAACATGTCCACCGTCCACCAGAAGGTGAGTATCGAGAGGAAGTTTGCCCGTTGTCGCGGGTTAGCACTTAAGCTGACACGTGTTGCTTCCATTTTTTATCCTTCCAGCGAGGACAGCCCAAGCCAGCGTTCTAATTACAAGGAAAGCACATAGCTTGGTACACAAAAACAAGGTTAATTTAGAACAAATAGAACTCGCCGTGTGGGTGCACACAGACGCACTCAGCGGTTTGATTGTTTTTGCTTTTAAAGATATGGCTTATCATACTGCATACGATACCCGCACTTGGCGCGAATGTCCAGTCGGAAAAGGAACGATCAAGCTTATTCAACAGGGCAAATAACACCCTTCAGCACCAGCGCCGGGTTGTTGTTTGTCTTTAAAATCAACAGGCCCCGCTTGCTGCAATTATAAATCATATTAACTACAAAACACTAGCAAAAGCTCAAGCCCCATCCTGTTTAGCAAAAAGAAAAAAAAACTAAAGAAAACAGGAACAACAGCGTCAACTTTAGTGCACAATAAGAATAACGCATGTGTTTGGCATAACGCCACCAATAGCGCCAACCGCTGGCAGTGAATTTCCGCTCCCACTCTACCCCCCTTTGTTCAACACATGTTAATTCACACACATACACACGTACGCGCACATACACACGCAGAGGCACCTAGAGGCGTGCAAGTTTGTTGTGTTTTTCGTTATTTTTTTCCAAGCCAAAAATCAGCTGTTTTGCCTGACAACCTTGCATAACGCAACCGTGTGTGTATATGACGCGTTTAGAGCAGTGATGACGTTGGTACCGCAATCGTGAGAACAAACCACTGATAACGATACGCCAGCATCTAAACCCGGGTCCGCTTTGGTAGAAGAATCCGCGAAGACTAACAGTGCGGAATCGGTCGGTGATTTAATCGGTGGGTAGCCGCGGCCAAGTAGTGGCGAGAATCGCGAACACGCTACCACTCACACCAACGCGTGAATGGTTTGCGCGCGTGTTCTTGAATGGTAACGTAGCAACGGAATGAAGGCGGTGTGCAAAGGAGTTTTACACGTGCGTACTTCACGTGTGTGTGCGCTGTAAGCTGGAAACTGTTGTTATTGTGTTTTTATCAGATTTTTTAATGATTCTGTTTTTGAAACAGGAGTTTGCGACTAAAATTTTTAACGCTTGGTTTATTGAAATTTTAACCAACTTGAATACAACGTGGGTCTATTGTTCCGTTCGATCTTGCGCACGTATTGAGGCAGGGAAAAGCAACACGTAAAATTGTTCGATTTTACATCATGTTTTTTTACATGTTGTTTGTTTTAATTCACACAAAAAATCCTCTTGTTGTTAGTAATAAAGCATTGAAAAAAACAATTTACAATATTAAACTACATCCGGCGGCGAATTAAGAAAAAACGTTTGCCAAATTAAATGTTTTGTTTCTGATTAAAATTGATTTAATAATTACACTTACTATACTATATGCAAAAATAGAAAACTTTCCATACGGCACAATAGTTGCGAACCCCTGCATTCCCTATCTAACCGCGCACGAAGAATCTCGCGCGAAGTTCCTGCGTGCTCCGTGCGGCTTCACCGACACGAACGATACACTTGGCTGTTCATTCGTTTTTCTCCCAAGACGCGGAGTAGAAGTCACCAGCTTTACCGGTGCGTCTCTAACGGCGGCAGTAACGGAGCGCGTGAATTACGCGTAACCACCAGTGTGTTGTGATTTGCTGTGTTGGTCTTAGTTTCCCCACCTCTTACCACCCATCCCTACACACGTGCACAATCCACGTTCATTGAATGTTCATTGGTTGATGTTAAGTAATAAGACGCTGTATTCTAATTATCGGCAAACCCTCGTCGCGTTTTTCAATTACGCACCCATCTCGTGTTGTTTGTATGCGTTATGTGCGTATGTCATCGTCCGTGGAATGTGTGTTGTGCGCAAGTGAAATTTTTGACAAGTAACAAAAAAAAAACACGAATGAAAGATATTACGAAACCGAGCCAACTGGTGGTCCTTTGTGTCGGTTGAGCTACAGGTGTTTGATGCTGTTCAATTAAATTCCGATACTGCAATGTGCATTAGCGTACAAGGCACGGTAGATGTTTGCGTGCGTGTGTCAGTGTGTGTGTGCGTGCGTGTGTGTAGTTGGCAAGAACAATATCACAAGCAAACGCGGACCAGCAAGAGCGAAGCCGGAATTTTGACAGATAACATTGTTTGTTTACATACGTATTTGCACAGCCGGCAGAGATTGGCAGCGCACGGTATGGTGTATGCGCGAAAGATTACGGTGTTTCTGTGGACGACGTGTGCGTGTGTGTGTGTGTGTGTGTGTATGTGTGCAATTTTTTGTTGTTTGCATTGTTGTTCATCAGCTTGATGGATGATGGGGTGACTTTCAACTCAATAGTACCGAGTTGTGGTTTATTTTTAAACTGATCAGATCGCAAGAAGTTTTTGTTTTTTCAATGTCACGACTTTTTTTTCTCTTCAGCGAAATACATCCCAAGCAATCTGAAAACCATATGGCTATTTAATCTCGCGTCCCGTTATCGGAGGAGACCGAAATTTGACGGTGCTTCATAACACCATGAATAATCGGGCCTAACAAACGTATACCATGGCGTCGTATCAGGAGTGTTGAACTTCTGAGTTGAAGAGATGCTGCGACGAAGGATTGTCACTTGCTTATCGCACGTAATGACGCTGGTCACTAAATTTCTCGTACAATTCCACACAATTAGTAGACAGAGAAATACTCCCATGTAATCATCTCTTTTGCGTGTAGCAGCACCGGCGAGTGATAAGAACGTGTTGCGAGATATTAACTAGTGAACCACGTTTGCTAGCAGTTACAGGACATGGGAAATAGAATGCACAAAATTGCATTCAGTTGGAAGCAGGAACTGTTGGCGGGAGGATAAATTACAACCTACCGATGCAACGACGACGACGACGTAAAGCACCAGTTTGCCTCGTCATGCTAGTTGATCGAAGAAGGTACCACGACGAGAACGATCAAATATTTGCGTCATGTGCTGTGTAGGCTCGCTGCTTGTTGACACAATGATAGCCGCCGATAGTAATGGCGTGGCCACGAGAACGAATGGAACGAACAACTTGAGTAGTAGGGCAGGAAGCGAAAGAGAGACAGTGAAGAGGAGCAAAAAAAATATGTAATTACATGAAATTGTTCCCTTTTTTCGTATGTTGTCACTTCGTTATCAGTATGGACAAACCCTTCTCAAGATCAAAACATGTCCGGAACCATCGAAGGTCACAAAAAGGAGGTACATGTCGATCGAGACACGTCGCAACTAATGCTGACCCGTCAAAATTTTGATCTATTTCTCCTATACATTATCTCACTTGCATCTTTACTACTAAATGCGAAAGGTTTTACCAATTTTCCTCTATATTGGTATAGAAAAGAATAAGAGAAATTTTTTGTTATCTTTTACTGCACAATATGGTGTAATAGTAAAAGAGCACCCCAACTGGACAAAGTGTTTAAACATCAATAAACGTTTGACTGATTTATCTCTAGTGCAGGGGAAGTGTCCTTCACAAAGATAAAGGCACGTGTATAGTAACTTTAGCAAAATAGCAAACCATGCACTATACAAGACAGTGCAAAGTGAGATAGTGAACCATTAAACAGACGATTAAACGATGACGTTTAACCGCGATCAGTTCCGTTTATTTAAATTAGCAACGTGTTTTATCGTTTCCCTGCGCCCACTAGTAAAAGCACACACGATACACGCCCAAGCGGAAATGAATAGTTAATATTTTAAGCTCGTTTAAATGTTAGACAAAAAGCAGAACAGGCGTGGGTTTTGCGTGACTTTAATTACATGCTAAGCTAAGAACCATCTCCGCGATAAAGTTATCAATGGGTTTCAGGAAAACGGTTGTAACGAAGGCTTGGCGCGATTTAAATGCATCATGATATATGTGACAGTGTTGCATTTCAGTTAGTGCCGTAGATTGTGGCGATCGGCCTATTTCGGTGATACTGTTATCAGTTTATAGCTGGGCGCCAAGCTGTCGTGTGACTAAAATTTTGGAAAGTGAAATAGATTAAGTATCTAATCCATTTTGATTACGTTTCCAGCACACGGTCCGGCAAAGGTGATCGTAATCGGTGTGCAATGATCTTTGGAGATTGCAGAAGTTAAGTGTGACTGTTTAAGTGTCTGCGTTTTTATGTGTTTTTAGTGTCAATTTTTGATAAATAGCAACGATTGATAGTGTGATTTGTTTTTTTATGTTACCGCGGGTGCCAACTGATTGTAACAGATTGTTAGATATACGGGCTATGAGCACTTTGCAAACGTTTGACAACCCCGAACGATCGTTAACGCTTGTGAAAAAAATCGTACCGAAAGCAAGTGTGTGACCAGCCAGAAAAACGGTGCCAACGAAATGGAAGCAATCACACGTAAGCTGCCACCGAATCCGCGTCAAAATGCTAGCATCGTTTCAGCGCTTACGTTCTGGTGGACGATTGATCTGTTCCGGAAAGGGTATAGCAAGGTGCTGGAGCTGCAGGATCTCTTCCGCCCGCTGGATGTCGATCGTTCCGATGTGCTTGGTGATCGGTTAGAAAAGTAAGTATGCGACAAGCTGACTGAATAAGACTAGCGACTAGCGTGAAGCTCTTATTTGAAGCTCTAGAAAGGTGACCATTTGTACTGGAGATGCTTATATTCTTGACGTAACATACGTCTAGGTCATGTTTAACGGTAAAAACTTTGTTGGATGAAGAAAATTTTCCATTCAAAGCACCTGCAGCGATTGTTAATGCTAGCATATTACACATTTATACACCTCTGAGATATGAATTCTGGCCAGAACTGGCGAATATCTCTTGGAGGTGTTCTGGAGAGATATCCTTACAAGGATTTTGGGGTGTACGTATAGAAAACAACTTGGTCTTGTCATTCAAATGGAACCGAACAATCCAGTGCATAAGATCTTATAAGTCGACAGGTTTACTTTCCTCAAGGAACGTTCCTCAAGGTACTTTCCTCAAGAATGTTCCTCCTTCTATCGTTAGCAGTTTAAGTGACTGCTGTAGCTGAGAATCAGTTACAGCAGCATAGTTGAAACTATTTTTCTACAAAACACCGCTTCAAATGGAACTTTTCAATCCACGACATTCGATTAATCAGACCGAAGTGCCGGTCAAGGCAAGAGAATTCGTGATCGCCCTGTGCGGATGATGCCTATCTATTTTTTGCTTACGTATCACTATACAATCATCAGGTTTTAAATAATAACATTAAAAACTAATTGATTTTATTTAAAATTCTACTTAAAAGACAACATGTCTAGAAACAACAAAACATCTTAAAAAGACTGATTCTATTTTAACTACTAAGCTTAAATAACATTTTGCAGATTGTCTATCTTTTGCTGGATTACGATTGAAGTATCATATCATAGTATTGAAATAAAAACATTAAAGAAAATCACGATGGCGATGGTTTAGAAATGGCAGAAAATAACAATGTTTTCTATAGATAATTTAAACAATCGCATTTGAACGGAGCAAAGTTTACAGTTTCAAAAACCAGAAACATTGCAAACCTCTGGACTATGTTGCGGCATGACGGAATTTGGCGTGTCCGGATCGCGTTACTATACAATCGCATTTTGTTCGATCGCCTATGTACCGGATGGAAGAAGATCACATCTGAAGTGTTGCGGAAGGGGAGATCATGACGGAAACGGGCAGTATTCCAACACATTAACGCGAAACCGTGAGTCAGCATGTTTCATTGCGATTGTGAAGGCACGTGAAGATCGGTCGTTCGAGCAGAGAATGATGATAGGTTTCCGCGCGAGAGTCATTGGGACACCCAAAGCACCAAATGGGCGGTTTGTTACGTCGATCGTTTCCCAGCAAGCAGCACGAGAACCCACGGATGTGGATTGAATAAGAAGTAAGCGTTGGTGTAGAGTGTTTTGCTGGTTGTGCTTAGTTGGTATATTTCTAATTTTGGCATGTGGTTGATTTACAGCAAGACTCCGACATGATTGGAGTTGTTGGAGAGAAACAATCAATTGAAGCTCAGCAGCTTTTGTACGTTTGTTTGTCAAGAGAACTAAAACGAATCACAAATTTGTTGATCGTAACACAGCATCTTGGGCTGAAACAGCTTTGTAAAAATTAACCCATCTGTGTATCGAACCTTGCCTTGGTTCACTCGATTGTTGACGCGTGCTCCCCTTAATAAAATAAATGAAACTTGAGCTGTCACAGCAAAAAAAACACACACAACCGGCAACACGCTCATGGATGCTCGAGACGAACCGTTTTCGCTTTTGCGCCAACAACCACAAGGATGATGATACAAATTGAACTTTATTAAAACTAATTGACCGGCGTCACGCGTATCACTTGTTGGTGATATGATGGTCGTGAAACGAAAAACTGTGCCACACACAGGAACACATTCCGCAATTGATATGCGTTCGCGATCCGCTAGTGCATGTACCATGACCTTCTTAAATGGTATTGATGAGTTTGTGTCCACTGTTTCGGTTCCGGTATGTGTGTGGAATGATTACATTCTTTGCATAAACTGGTGGAATACGTTTGTTGACAAAACATAATTTTTGGGTGGAATTTAGTACTAGATATAAGGGATCTAGAGGGTGTGGTGTTAAACGGCTAAAGTTCTAGTTTTACACGACAGGACCGGGTATCAAATCCCACCTGGATCGTTCGGAACAAGGACTGACTCTCCTTGTCAGTCTCCTTGTCTCCTTGTCAAAATACGTCAAGTAAGCAAGAAATAGCCGGCGTGATCTTAGAGGTCGTTAAGCCAAGAAGAGAGACACTATTAGATATAGAGTGATATTTCATCCAACAAATCTACAATTCAACAAATCCTAATGTGTCTAAACAGACCATTTGTAACGGTACCAAAAGCCGGATGATATTCAACATCAAGTCACAGAGAACTGCTTGTTACTCTGAGTTTTTAGTACAATGTGTTTAGTACAAGAAATTACCTGCTTGAATGTTGCCTTATCCCGGGCATACAAGGTTTATTTTATTGATTTATAAATTGTAATATTTTTTCACATTTTAATTCATCTGCTAAGTACAAACAACAAGGTATTATTAAAAGATAAATTGAAAATATTTCCGGGTGCTTCTTTTGCTTATTTTGCTCCCCCGCTTTAAGCTAGTTAAAGCATCGTAACTTTGCACATCGTAATGACCAACCTTACGGGGTTAACTGTTTCCTCCCTTCGTATCGGTGTGTTGTAGACAAACAAATTATTTAAACTTCTCTCTTTTCTGCTTCATCTTCCTCTTCATCATTAACATCCCCTCCCCCCCCCACCAGCCTGCAAAGTTCTAACGATGTTTGACGGTTGACGGTTACAATACACACTGTTTGGCGCTTCAATATTGACTGTTTGCCATATACACGTACGGTTTTCGTTGGGTGGAAAAGAGCTGCGGTTTCTGTGGTTTCTTCTCACACATCGATCGTCGTACGTATACTAGAAGTGTACACTTGCGTGCGCGTTTGGTTGTGAGTTTTAAAATTGCAGCATCATTGTTACGGCGCTCTTCCATCCCTTCGTTGAAGTCCCCCCCCAAAAATGGAGACTAATGTTTACCGTACCGGTGATGCTGATGATGAGGGTGATCGTTATTCTTTTTCAAATTCTTGTTTTCCCTACCTAGCACCTAGCGATCCGTGCATAACCGGCTACGGACGATGTCATAATTTCCGTGTCACTGACCAGATTTTCTTGCTCGTCATCGTTACACATGGTTGTGATAAGAGGCATGATGAATCGTCACGGCACTGCTATTGCACAACAGTAGTATTAATATAATTTCACAGTATTGCGTTTACTACCTAGTGATACTAAAGAATTGTAGAAAAGTTTTTTTTTTCATTCATAGGATAATTGTACACAATATTGGAATAATTTGTTTATGCAACTCCGCAAATGTTTAACTTCCAGCCCTGCAATGAATTCTTCCATTGCATTTGTATGCACGTGAATGGAAAAGCTAATTATCCACGGTTGACCGGATTGGAGGAAACCTCTAATTACAAACCTTTCTGGTGTGTACCCTTCCCCTTACGGTCGTCGTGGTCCTCTATTCATATTGATGTTGCTGTGAATAGATGGAGCAAAAATGGACAAAGAATTACTTAAATACTTTGCGTTAAAATCTGGATGTTCTGGATGAAATTCTTTTAACAAAAGTTATGCATTTTAAAAACATTGATCACAGCTTGAAACTCGCATGAAAAAAAAAATACATAAAAATTGTATTAATTTTATATTTTCTTCCTTTTGTTTTCTTTGTAGGAAATGGTTCGAACAACAAGCCGGACCTGGCCGACCATCGCTTGTGAAAGCAATTTTTAAAACATTTTGGCGTGAGTACGGCGTGCTCGGGTTCATTACCATCATCAACGACATTGTCATCCGGCTAGCACAGCCCATCTTTCTCGGTTGGTTACTGCTTTACTTCCGGTGAGTTTTGGGCCTCATCCTACTGCTTATCAGACAAAAGCTTATCGTTTTTTACCCCCTTTTTTCTCCCCTCGACAGGAAGGACTCGGAAGTGAGCCGTGAAAGTGCGTTCCTGTATGCCGGTGCGATCGTACTGCTGAACGCGCTGAGTGTCATCACGATCAATCAGTACGTGCTGGGCAGCTTCCAGAATGGTATGAAAGTTCGTATAGCGGTGTGTAGTGTCATCTACCGGAAGGCGCTACGTCTATCGCGAACCGCCCTCGGTGATACGGCACCCGGCAAGGTGGTTAACTTGCTGTCGAACGATGTGAACCGTTTCGACATCGTGTCGGTGTTTTTGCATTCCATGTGGTCAGCTCCACTGTTGGCGATTGTGATCGGGATACTGCTGTACATCGAGATCGGTGTAGCCGGTCTGATCGGTATGGTGGTCATCTTTATCGTAACACCGATCCAATCGTACACGGGTAAGCTGACGTCCCGGTTCCGGCTGCAGACGGCGTTACGTACCGACGAGCGTATCCGGCTGATGGACGAAATCATCTCGGGCATTCAGGTGATCAAGATGTACGCATGGGAGCGACCGTTTGCGAAATTGATCCGACACGCGCGCCAGATGGAGCTGAAGATCGTACGCAAAAGTGCGTACGTGCGCGGTCTGTACATGACGTTTCTACTGTTCACTACACGGACGGCACTATTCTGCACGATGATGGCGATGGCACTGCTCGGCGATGAGCTGACGGCGGCACGAGTCTTTGTGATCGCGACGTACTTTGGCATCCTGGCAAACACGATGTCGGCCATGTTTGTGCGCGGTATTGCGGAAATTGCCGAAGCGATGGTGGCAATGCGACGGTTGCAGCGTTTTCTAGAGTTCGAAGAACGGGCGGAGGACAGAGCGTTGCCCGATAGCAAAAGCCGACTGCTGGCAGAGTTTGGACTGAATGGAGATGCCACCGAAAAGCAACGTTTGATTGAGTCCGAAACGCAGCTGCCACCGACCATTGCCGTGTCGATGAAGGGTGTGACGGCGCGGTGGGGCGCTGTCCGCAAGCAGGAGGATTTTCCACGCAAGGGTGAAAAGCAATCGAACGGCAGAGTGGCTGCTGCCGAAGAACCGGATGATGTACCGCCGACGACACTTGCCAACCTAAACATTGACTTCCGCAAGGGACTGCTGATCGGTGTTATTGGACCGGTCGGTTCGGGCAAATCTTCCCTGCTGCAGGCAATCTTGCGTGAGCTTCCGCTGGAAACGGGATGTGTCGTAGCGCAGGGCCGGATGGCGTACGTGAGTCAAGAACCGTGGGTGTTTTCCGGTACCGTTCGGCAGAACATCCTTTTTGGCCAATCGATGGACAAGGAACGTTACGATGCGGTGGTACAAGCCTGTGCACTTGTAACGGACTTTGAGCAGCTGCCCGACGGTGATCGCACGATGATCGGTGAACGTGGTGCTGCACTGTCCGGGGGGCAGAAAGCTCGCATTAGCCTGGCCCGGGCCGTCTATCGGCGGGCGGACGTATATTTGCTGGACGATCCGCTAAGTGCGGTTGATGCACACGTCGGGCGCCATCTGTTCGATCTGTGCATTGGTCCACAGGGACGGCTCGGTTCGCAGCGGACGACGCGCATACTCGTCACGCATCAGGTGCACTTTCTGAAGGAGGCCGATTGGGTAGTGGTGCTGAACGAGGGACAGGTGCAAGCGCAAGGTACACCACACGATCTGTCTCAGAGTGGTATTGATTTCGTGGAACTGGTGGAACGTAAAGGTGAGGATGGCAGCGAACACGACGGTACAGGCGGTGAGGGTGATGGTGGATCTGTAACTGAAGGCGCTGACAAACGTAGCCGACGGGATTCACGTGCATCGGCCCGTTCGGGTGGATCGTCTGGAGCGCATGCCGAACTGACGGATGATGAGCTGAAACGGGAAGAGCGCGAAATGGCAGCTGATGCACCGGTCCAGAGCAACATGGAAGGCACCTCCAGGGGGATGGTAGAAGGTTCGCTACTGCTCAGCTATCTCGGAAGTGGTGCGAACGGGCTGGTTATGTGTGGACTGTTTGCGCTTTTCCTAGCGACTCAGCTTGCTGCAAGTGGGGCAGACTATTGGGTTGCTTTTTGGTAAGTGTGCGCTGTTGTTGAATTCGTGCGGGAATCAAGACGTACTTAGGAGTTTTCTTGTTTTTTTTTTGTAGGACCTCACAGGAAGAACAGCGACTTTTCCGTGCAGCACATCAAGATACCATCGCGAACAGTACGGATGCAGCCACGGAAGAGCTACGACCGTTGCTCAGTACGGAGACCTGTATGGCCATCCATGGAGCACTGGTCGGAAGTATCTTTCTCATTGCCATTACCAGGTGAGACACGCGAGGAAGACACGATGCGATAGAAAGAGAGAAACCCAACTAACTGCTTGTCCACATTCACCTCACTTTCCAGATCAATTAGCTTCTACCAGACTTCGGTGCGTGCATCACAAAATCTGCACGATGCCATGTTTGCGGGTTGCGTATCAACAACGATGCGTTTCTACGACACCAATCCATCGGGCCGCATCCTGAACCGCTTCTCCAAAGATATGGGCTCAGTCGATGAGTTGCTACCAAAGGCAATGCTGGACGCGTCTCAGATCATTCTCAGCCTGTGCGGTACACTGGTCGTCACCGTGATCGTGAACCCAATGTTTCTTATACCGCTCGCTGTACTTGGCGTTATCTTTTGGTTCGTGCGTCGTATTTACCTCAAAACATCGAAAAATATCAAGCGGCTGGAGGGTATTACGAGATCGCCCGTCTTCTCGCATCTATCCGCGTCGTTGGCTGGTTTGCCGACGATACGCGCCTTCGGTGCGCAGGGTGAACTGATCCGAGAGTTCGATGCCCATCAAGATATTCACACGGCTTCGTTCTACATGTTCATAACCGCCAGCACAGCGTTCGGGTTTGCGCTCGATCTGCTCTGCCTAATATTTGTGTTTATTGTCGTGTTTAGCTTTCTGCTGCTGGAACAAGACTCTTTCGGCGATCGGGTTGGGTTGGCGATCACGCAAGCGATGGCCCTTACCGGTATGATGCAGTGGGGCATTCGGCAGAGTGCGGAGGTGGCTAATTTCATGATGTCTGTGGAACGATTGCTAGAGTATCGCGATCTTTCACCGGAACGGCAACCGGAACGTCCACGTGCGCTTAATGCTAGTTGGCCGGAAGAGGGACGAATCGATTTCAAGAACGTCACGTATCGGTACTATGAGGGAGCCTCGGCGGTATTGCGCGATCTGTCGTTCGAGATTCGACCACGGGAAAAGATCGGCATCGTGGGCCGAACCGGTGCAGGAAAATCGTCGTTAATTGGAGCACTGTTCCGTTTGGCACAGATTGAAGGAGAGATTCAGCTCGACGGTATCGATACGGCGGACATTACGCTGGAGAACCTCCGATCGAAGGTATCCATTATCCCGCAAGATCCGGTACTCTTTTCCGGTACGTTACGTCGCAATCTGGACCCCTTTGAAGACTATCCGGATGTGGAGCTGTGGGGTGCGCTGGAACAGGTAGAGCTGAAAGAGCTCGCCAATACGCCGGCAGGTTTGCAGATGGCGGTCGCAGCTGGTGGTTCCAACTTTAGCGTCGGCCAACGGCAGTTGATTTGTCTCGCGCGAGCCATTTTGCGCAACAATCGCATTCTGGTGCTGGATGAAGCGACTGCCAATGTTGATCCAACGTAAGTTTAATTTCCCCCTCAAACGAAACAGATGAAGATGTTTGGATTGTGATCGTTTTTGTTGTTGTATGTTTCACTTCCAGCACTGATCGATTGATCCAAGACACGATACGGCAAAAGTTTGCTGACTGTACCGTGCTGACGATCGCCCACCGGCTTAACACAATCATGGATTCGGACCGCGTGCTAGTGATGGATGCGGGCCAGGCAGTGGAACTGGGTACACCGTACGAGCTGCTACAGCTACCGATCAGCATCTTCCGCGATATGGTGCTCGCAACGGGACCGGCCGAATCGGAACGTTTGCAGGAGATCGCGCGGCTTAAGCACGAACAAACAGCGCATGTTCAGTGACCACTACGGGGGTGGCAATAGTAGTAAAAAAGTGTCCTTACGTGGAGATGGCGATGGAACGTGGAACGTGAATCTCGTGCGTGTTACCCTGATGGTGGCATACCCGAATCCTATTCTTTCCGCTTTACATCCTTGTGTCCTTATGTGTAGGTTATTGTTGTTGTTGTTGAATGAAATGGCGCAAAACTAAGTACAATCTAAGATGTATCGCAGGCGGATAACACATTCGGGTCCAAATGGTGTATCCCACTGCTTTCCTTTACTGAGCGGTTAGTAATTAAGTAGACGAAATTAACGAAATCGAACAAAAGTAGTAACTGTTACGAGGAGAGTGTTTCTTAAAAGAAACATTTTGTTTTATTATATAACAAATATAGCGTGATAACAGGAGTGACGTTATGGAATTTTTGGCGTATTTAATTCATCTTTGTTATGTACAAAAATTACATCCCTGTAGGATTGTGGATGGAGATCGAATAATGGGTAACTTTATTTTTCGTATTTCTTACATTTACTGCATGGAAATGCAAGCGAATTTTTTGTACCGGAATGGATCGTTGGTATGTAAAAGCATTGTCGAGGCGATAGAAAGGTATGTTAATCGTTCTGAGAGCAAATTAAGACTGGTTACATTTATTCAGTATTCGCTGTAACCCCGGTTGCTCTCACCGATGGCTACTCGATTACAATTAAAATGTAATGTTAACAGGAATCCACCACTGCATCAATACTACTGTGGTAGCGAATGTTGCTGTGGTAGCCCCATTTCTGCGATGATTCCGTGTTTGTAGCACAACAGTGCCGCATGTTTACCAGGGGCGCAGACAGACCGGTCAGATGGAGGTGTTTTAGATGGGGCGAGTAGATGGCTGTCTCTTTTCTCGTTGGTTGTTCACCAGTGTTTGTGCGTTTCACAGTGGAAGGGCATGGCAGGGGTAGTCAATCCACTGAAAATGTGATTTGAAAAAATATCATTTTTATTTCGCTAATGTGCAGCGGTTTTCTTGTGAAAATAGCTTCGTTGGTCTATATTTAAAATAATGCAGATATTTTTTACTAATTTCTAAGCAAAAGTTTATACATACTATTTATATAGTTTGTGTCGCATCATCGTTTTTATTCAAACAATGAGCGCAATAAATTCATGCCACAAAAGTGAGCTTGAGTAGCCCTGTACGGGCTGCTTACGGCATGATGCAAACGAAACCGGAACGCTCTTCACGCACTGCGCTCTTGGCAGTATGACGCGAAAGGTCTACAAACCTTTATCGTGTCGCAACGCGAACATGTGCGCGCTAATTTCGTTCGTTTGCCGGCTTTTTCGCTTCGCCACATGATGGACGTGATGGACGTGCTGTGCAAAGCGCATGCGCAGTAAAGCGATGGTCTATTGAGTGTCGAAAAACATTGTGAAAATATAAATTTATAAAAATAATTTTTCATTTTTTATTGGGTTGCGAATGATTGGGTTTGATTGAAGCAAAACAATGAGCCCAAACGAAATATGATTTATTTGACGTTTACTTATACTTGTTATTGCACGATGCTCTGATAGATTTCATGAGAATGTATTTTCTTTCATTTAAAAAATATATTGTATTGTTATATTGTTCTCAATATTCCCTGTTCTCTTTCTTTTTTCTATTAAATAATGCTCAGTTTTGCAAACATCATTAGCAAAGTCAGGTATTATTATGTGCCCTTTATAGACCATTGTCTGCGACGTACCTTTTTGGCTCGCCTTGTAACAAAAACATGCTTTCTCGCCCTGTCTTATTAACAATCAACCTTGCCATAGCGAAAAAGCATGTTACTTCGGTCGTGAATGACGTTGCCATGGGAAAGTGTGCAGCCTGCTACAGCTCCTGCTTGGCTGTTCAGAAAACGCGACGGTTGTACAAAGTGTTGAAAATGTGCGAAACAAGTGCGAAAATCGGTTCACACTGCGATGGGTTGCGACTTTAAAAACGAACGTGCACGTCCACTTTAAACGGAATCGTCGTCAAACGGAATTCGAAAATAGCTCGCTTTTGGAACGAATGTACCGCAACTGCACCGGGCGCTCATGGTACGATGGAGGTACGAATGCGCTGATCACTTCCAGTGCGCTAAACCTTTGGCGGTTGCGCAGACGTTTGTGCGTGTTGACTGCTACGTACACTGTGCTCCTAAGATTTGTAAAGCAGAACAAGCCGAAATGCGCACGGTTGCGGTGGCGGCCATCGTGAAAACTGCTTCTTCTTTGGCTATTGTACTTGTTGGTGACCAGTGTTTTATGTTCTTGTACATGCAGGGGATGGTAAGTAAAATGCAAAATGGCTTACTGTTGTTAGACAGTTTCACGTGTTGCTCAAAAAATATTATTTAGTGTACGTCAAGAAAGAATGTCATTCAAAACAACGTCGTTATTATTCTCATTAAATTTCATCCTTTGAACCTAATTTAAGACACACTGTTATTTTGAAATTTTCCATGGAATATGATTCTACCAACAAAAGGAACTAATAACAGATCGCTTGCTAACCACTGTACTGGGCTGGTTAAATAGCGCCTGGTAATGAAGGCAGCACCTCTGTGCTCCTGGTACCAGTCACAACTTCAGCAGTGTCACACGTGTGAACGCTGTGAACGTCATTGAAACGAAACGCGCAATTTAAAATATATTTTCCGTAATATATTGAAGGTAGTAGAGAAAATTGAACAGAAATTTTAAGAAATATTGGAAAACAACTATGAAATTTTGGGAATATATTTTCATAGGAAGAAATTTGGAAAAAAGAATTAAAACAAAAAATAAATTATTAAAGAAGAAAGTGTAACGTTTAAATTTAAATTAAAAAAAAAAATAATTAGAACCAAATTAACTTTTGTTAATTGAAAATGAAAATACCTCTCCTACTAATATTATTATTCAATATTTATTAAAACGCAAAAGTTTTGTTAATAATAAGAAAAACGAAAGTTTAATTTGTTTTCCTTTAAAAGGAAAGAAACTTTAATTTGTTTTTCCTAAATAAGGTAAACAAAGTTGAGCAATAATTGTCAAAACAATAAACAAAAAATGTAAAAAACTTTATTAAAAACATTGAGATTAAAAATGCGTCGAAAATGGGTAACCTTGAAATGAAAATGATAAAAACCATTTTATCTTTTTTATGTATTTTTATTTTATAATTAATGATTACGGCTTCGGCTGTAATTTTATGTGTTTTAATTGAATCAATAATTCTCCAAACAAAAGAAAAAATATATTTGACAAATTTAATTTAAAGCATTAAGCTTAAAAATGCTTCGAAAATGGTTAACGTTGAAAATGATAGCCCTTTGATCTCTTCTAATTGTATCCAAAAGTTGTTTTTATTCTTACATGGTCAATTGCTGTTTGTAACAATATATTAAACGAAACAATAGTCGTAACTATCCAACAGGTATTCCGGATAAACTAGCTTCTTAGAAAGTTGTATATGAGGTGTAAATTTATAAAATTGTCCAATCCAAAAAGTTTGGAAAGATCTTCTTACAGCAATGTACTCCGATTGCCTCAGATTGGTGACAAGAATATTCTTGTCTCTATTCCTTCCTTGCGTGTGGTTCTTAAATTAACATTTCCAGCGTTGAACACACAGACACACGACTGGTTAGATTAGTCAAGATAACCGATCCTACATGTGCCAGAGATAGAGAATGAAGTGTGCCCTGGTAGTGAACTTTACTTTCTCCCTCAAACGTTTTTGTACAAAATTATTGCACGTCATCCTATTGCATCCAAGCAGAAAATCCAAGCATAAAAGCATACCGATCGTGTATGATGAAGATCAGTCTATCTAAAAGTAGCAAACGTGACGGTTGGTAAGAAATGATGTTTCTGTACACGTTTGGTTTGTTCGCGGTAGCGCTCTATCTTGGCCTTCGGTATGTCTATTCGTACTGGGCCCGTCACGGGTTGGTTCATCTGCGACCTGAAATTCCATACGGCAATTTGCGAGCACTTGCCGAAAAACGTGAATCGTTCGGAGTGGCCGTCAATCAACTGTATGATCGTAGCACGGAACGGCTCGTCGGGGTGTATCTTTTCTTCCGGCCGGCCATACTAGTGCGCGATGCCCATCTTGCCAAGCGTATGATGGTGAGCGATTTCCATTACTTTCATGATCGGGGTGTGTTTTGTGACGAACATCGGGATCCCATGTCGGCCAATCTGTTTGCCCTGCCGGGTGCACGCTGGAAGCGGTTGCGGGCGAAACTTACGCCGACGTTCACATCGGGCCAATTGCGCCAGATGATGCCCACGTTTCTGGACGTTAGCCATAAGCTGTTGGACCTGTTGGAACCGATGGCCGACGAAGGTCGTGTGGTAGATATGCGGGATATTGCTTCGCGCTACGTACTGGATGTGATTGCTTCCGTGTTCTTTGGATTCGAGACGAACTGTTTGCGTGATCCGAGCGATCCATTCATCAAGGTCTTGCATGACGTTAACAATCCGAACAGCTTCATGAACAACATCCGTTCGGCTGGTGTGTTTGTGTGTCCGGGGTTGCTGAAAATCACCGGCCTAAGTTCGTTGCCGCCTGAGATGCGTCGCTTTGCGATGGACGTCGTCACGGGGCAGATTGAACACCGGGAGCGTAATCCGCAAGCGGGCCGCAAAGACTTCATCCAGCTGCTGATCGATTTGCGGCGCGAGACAGCGAACGAAGATCGCTTAACGATCGCACAGTGTGCGGCAAATGTGTTTCTCTTTTACGTGGCCGGTGCCGATACTTCGATCGGTCTCATCTCGTTCACACTGCACGAGCTAACGCATAACGTGGAAGCGATGGCCAAAGCACGGCAAGAAATCGACTCCGTGCTGGAACGGTACGGTGGTGTCATTAGCTACGAGAGCCTACGGGAACTAAGATATTTGGATCTGTGTGTGAAGGAAACGCTTCGCAAGTATCCTGGTTTGCCGATATTAAATCGTGTCTGTACACAGGACTATCGCGTACCGGACAGTGACATTGTTGTGCGGGCAGGGACACAGGTGATTATACCACTGCTCGGTATCGGGATGGATGATAAATATTTCCCCGATGCGGACGATTACTCCCCTGAGCGGTTTGATGAGCAGGAGCCGAATTATGATACGGATGCTTACTACCCATTCGGCCTGGGGCCTCGCAATTGTATTGGTAGGTAGAAATTTTTAATTCTTCATCCTTCGAACAACATACTAATGAAGCACCGTGTTTTTTATTTTGCAGGACTACGGCAAGGAATAATGTTGTCGAAAATTGGGCTCGTACTGATGCTGTCACGGTTCGAGTTTGAGACTACCATTCCCAAGAGGGTCAGATTTGAACCGGCCAATGTTACCCTTCAGCCAGATGGTGGACTTCCGATGAAGATTACGTTGCGTGGGAATCGTAAAAAAGTAATATCCGTAGATGGAGTGGCTAGTTTCGCTGGTGTGAATTAACAATTAAGTTTTTACTAGGAATGTTTCGTTGCTTCGGTGATTAAGTTTAAGCTATTTGCGTGAATTTTATTTCACAAGTACACTCTATTAATTCTACAGTCAATTCCTCTATTCAGTTCCTCTTTTAACGATTTTTTTTAACGAAATTGAATCAAAACCAATGTATTTCAACTGAGTTTTTCGTTGATGAATTCGAAACAATAAAGAAACACGTGCCTGATATGAATTGTTTAGAACGTACTTAAATTTATATCACAGAAGAACGCAGAGAAACTCTAAATGCACTTATCACGTTGTTCAGTAGTTTGGGTTTGAGAATGGAAGACTAATTCACCGAATAAATTATGAAGTAATTGATGACCAGGGGAATGTTTTTTTTTGCAGTGAAAAGTGAAAACAAATTCATCATCAAATAAAAACATGCTGCTGCGTGTTGTTTCATATATTATATCACACAAATTAAGAGGAAGCAATTTCTCATTTTCGGTCATGCAAATATCACGATCACGAAAAAAATGTATTACAACGATCAAGAATAGCATATTTTATTGTCTTTTCCTTTTTATCAGGTTAATTAACAATTTATCTGTATTGGGATTGAGTTTTATTTTAGAGTGATAAAATATTATATCAATTTTTATATAAATTGCACATAAAAGGTCCTCCTGCGTAAAGAGCGTTTCGTATAAACGATAAAACAATGGAACGGTTAAACTCGTTTAACGTGAGTAGATTGTGTATGAATTATTCGATGCGAAAGAAAACAAAAACAGAAAGATTAATTTATTAAGAATATATGAATAGTTTCTTGCTGAAAGGAGTTGAAACAAAATAGTTAATTTATTGTTTATACCTTCGAGCAAAGTTTCATTCCAACATGGTTTCCTAAAAACTTTTAAAAAGTAATCCGGTAACTTGCAAATTGAATACTTTTAGGCTTGTAGGGATGATTCAATTATAACGTAACGCAAAAGGGGGTAGCAAACCCTTCCACCCTATTGTAACAAAACGTAACGGTTGGAGGCATCCCTTGTCTGTTTTATAGGTAATTTTATCTACGCACCCCTAACACCGGTCACAAAACATAAAAAAAAGGTTTTATAACAGCTTTTTCTATGCTAATGGACCTGCTGGATACGTTTCATCTGTCGTTATTTTAAACGATCGTATGACAGTAACATCTTGAAAATTATAAAGAACATTTTACAATTTTACATTTTGCGAAATTTTACTTAATGTTTCATACATAATTAAAATGTATAAAAAAGTATGTTTACATTTCCAAAATATAGAAAACACGTCCGCGGTGGTCAGATCTGCCAGAAAGTTGCATTGGTTTGACATCCTTGCCTTGACAAATGGCCAGTTTCATCATTCGAAATTACTAACAACAGAACATCCAAGCAAAGAGGTAACATAAACTACCTGTCACCAGCTTAGTCCTTCATACGGCGCTCTCTTTTCCGCCTGTTATCGTTGAAGGTAATCCGTCAGCCTCTACTATGGCTTCAAAGGACTGAGAGAGATGAGAGATCATTTCCCCTTCATCGGATACTCTCATACTATCGATCACCAATACTAGATCATCTTCAGATAGACCGTTTCGCCAGCTTAGCGATTCATATGGTGCTCTCTTTTTCGCATGTTATCATTGAAGGTAATCCGTCGGCCTTTACTATTGCTCCAATGAATTGAGGGAGATGAGCGATTATTTCCCCTTAATTAGATACTCCCATACTATCGATCACCAATACTAGATCATCATCTGATGGAACCGAGTGTTACCTCCCTCCATGGATGCTCTCTTAGTGTTGAAAAATCGTTTTTGGTTTTAGCGGACGTTTGGATTTTTTACGGAAGAAACGAGTCGGAGCAATCAAAAATCAACCATAAACAACATTTCGTCCTGCTTACCCTATCGATCATGCGTTACATAGCGAGCTTTTTTCAGGCATGCATTAAAAATCCATTTAGAATTTAAGAAGAATTCTATTTTATGTTATTTAACATAAATTAGATCCACCCCTAGGGATGGCAGTAAACCCCTCGTCACCCCTCGCATTGTCCCGTAATAATTGAATGATCCCTTAGATTTTCTTTATCTCTTGCGTGGCCCCACGCGTGCGTGGCCTTTTTCGAAATAAAACCAAAAATTGCACAATTTGTGATATATTTGATGACAGACGATGATGTAAACCAGTCTCCACAATAAAACAATTTACACCGCAGCCATGTTATTCTGTCTGATCATTCTTTATTTGTCTCTTAAACTCAGTGAAAATAAATATCAAACGGGAAAAACACATTCGACACAAGGGTGGCACGAACGTAATTACACGCAAACATAGTTTTTGTTTTTTAGTACGGTTTTTTGGAAAGGAGCCGTTGGCGCTTTGCTCCCCTGGGCCTGTGTTCCAGTTACATTACCCGGTACCATGTGTCCTGTACTCGATATCGCATCTCTTCCCTGCCTGTCCGCCCGATAGGCCCGATGTTGGCGTACACTTAATAAATTTCTCCTAATTTGCAATGACAAACACACTACATTTCAATCCCTATTAGAGCCTTTGCCGGGCCGTTTATTCGTTTCGGCTTTCCCCTCTGTTTCCACTTCCTGCGCCATTGTTCTAAAATTAATCAAATTTTAATGTAAATGCTCTCTTACGTTAAAGTTTGGTTGTATTTTTTTTTATTGAACTTTTGAATTATTCCATTCCTAATTCCCATTTCCCCATCGTTCCCTTCCCGTGAGAGGGAGGACTGTGTGTAAGTGTTTTTGTTTTGTTTTTTACTTTTTCCATGATTCGCCCCTTTTCATTCTATAATAATTGAACTATAATTCCGACCGAATGGTGGATATCCGATCGGTTAACGCTCACTCTGCTAAATATATGTGTATGTGTATTTCCGATGATTTCATCGAATGGCAAAGGAAAAAGGTTTTACCATTTTTGTTTTGTTTTTTTTTCACTTGTTCTTGTTTCATTTCTGCTCTTACCACCTTCTTTAATAGCTTTCCTTGCCTATTTTATTACCTTTTATTATTTATATTTAACTAGTTTTAAATGTGTTTATGTGTGTGTGTGTGGGTAATGGATGTGTTTTCGTCCTTCTCGTTCATATTTGTTTTTTTTACGATAACTGTTTTTGTTTGTTTGTTTCTAGTGTTTGAAATAGCGTAAAGAATTCTGTGTAGTGTTGTAGAACTGTTTAGTTGATCTTTTTGCTTGATCTTTGTAATTGGATGTTTTAACGTATGTGTTGGCTTGCGATTTGTTTCTGTTTTTCCTTTTTTCATTTATAATTTTCCTCCATGTCTTTATGTGACCACCTTTATG
This sequence comes from Anopheles funestus, assembly GCF_943734845.2. Classification (NCBI taxonomy): domain Eukaryota; kingdom Metazoa; phylum Arthropoda; class Insecta; order Diptera; family Culicidae; genus Anopheles; species Anopheles funestus. The sequence continues at coordinate 33,188,380 of NC_064598.1, read as the reverse complement.
TGTAAAAATATGAACTTTGCAATATATTTCTGTTTGTCCTTTTCTTTTCTACTGCTCAATTTCCATTATCTGCACAGTTAATAGAAAAAATGTTGCTGCTGCTTGTATTGTGTGTGAGTTGTATTTTTTTTGTTAATATTTTGACGGATTAGGTTTTTTTTTGTTTTGCTGTTACATACTCCTTTATATATTGAGATATTTTGAACTTTTTGTTTGCTTGAGATTTTTTTTTACTTTATCAATTTCTAACATACACAGCTGCGTTTGTTTTTTTGTTTGTTTTACTATGTCTTGCTTTACCTGTTTTTTTCTTCTTATTTCCAGCGTGTGCATGTAGTGTACCGGAGTGTTACCCCCTCACAAAGAAGGGCAGTTGGAAAAAGTAAAATCGAATCATGGCCGCTACCAGCGCTGAACCATATTGATCACAATGAACGTGATAGTTGTGTTTTGCTTTGAGTTAGTTCATGAAAAAATGCGGCCTTCATGCAAACAAACTGGCCCACAAGATGCGAATGGATAGTTTTGTGGTAGTGAAACGAGGTAAAGCTTGTATCCATCTACTTCCAAACGGGAACCCTGCCTGCCCTGCCTTACTGGCTAGGATTAGAAGATGTACTAAATTTGCCGTTTTTTTGTTGTTGCGAATTTTAACACGCACAGGACGTAAACGCTGTAATCGGCCCGTATATCCTGACAATGTTATTTTTGTTTCATGTTTTTTTTCTTTTTACATTTTGTCATCCGTTCCATTTCCACGCGGTTTGCACGGTTTGATTTGTTCGTTCATTAGTTTCATTTCACTTTATTTTCATATATATTTTTTTGTTTTGTTTTCACTCTTTCGCACTATAAACAATTCTCTTGACACTATCTATTCACTTTAAATTTGTTTTTTTTGCTGTTCTGTGTTTTGGTATTTTTTTCTTTTACCATTCAACCATTTTCGCTTATAATCCTGGCACTAACTTTTCGGTTCACCATTTCTTGTCATATGGTTGCACGGTTTTAACACTTTATTGCATCCTATTCTACGGTGTCACATAAGTGTTTTTTTGGTTGCATTTTCTTTTTATTAATTTCTTTTTAATACTTCCATTACACACTATACGCTCTATAAACTGTCGGAACAAGTTCCCCTTGTTTTTGTTCCGTCTGGTTTGTATTTTTTTCTGAACAGACATTTCACAAAACAACAATATAATCTTACTAGTTCCCTTTTTAAGAAATCCCCCCCGGGGCGACGACGGTTCAAGCAATCGACAGTTGGCCATCTTATACTGCGGTAGTAAGACAGAATGTAAAACTAACCATGGTTTTTATGTTTGTGTGTGGATTATCGTGAAATTTGTTTCCTAGTTTTTGCTATATCTTAACAACTATAAGAAAAGACCTGTTTGCTAGTTGATAAGGAATAATACAAACAAAACAAACGCAAGGCGTTTTTATCTGTTCATCTTGTTTTGTTTTTTTTTTGTTTTGGTAAAACTTACGAATATAAACCGCAACAAATGGACTAGTGAGAGTTATATAAAAAAACCTAAAAGCTTTTCTTTAACACAACAGCAATAAACAGGGACAGTCGATAACCATTTTTTAAATGGTTTCAATTTTCTTGTTTTTTATGTATGCGTGGTTTTAGTGTAAGTTTAGAAGAGAACGTGAGAAAACGTGTGAAGATGTTTAACTGTGCCTTAGACGTTAGATGTGTCAATGATGATAGGAAATGGTGTTAAAAGGTTACCCGAACGGGGGAACGCATTCCCTTCCAAGGGCATTGTTTTATAAGAACGTTCTATTTACTGTAGTTCCATTAGCAGGTTTTTATATAATTCTCTATCTTACAACGATTTTCCCTTTTTGTTTCGTGTGGTAGGGGATTGGGTAGGAGGGGAGAGAAAGAGAGTGAGAGAGAGAGGTTGTGCTTGTTAAAGTTTTGCTGAAAATATTGTCTATCATTGAATTGTTATGGTATTTAGAGTTTCATTACGCTAGTTTTGGTTTTGATCTCGCATCTTTTACGCTTTGCCTTTCGTTATTGGATGAATTCGTGTTTTTTTTCTTCAGCTATCATATGTAAACAACGCGAGAGTTGTTTTATTTTGAGATAGTTAATTAGTTTTTGTTTTAATTTTTTTGTGTTGAAGTTGATTTTTATTAAACGCATTTACTTTGAGAGAACATTTTCTATACGAAAACAAATTATTAAACAAGGTAGATTGATGAAGAAATTTCTCAAACGCATTGTTTTTAAAACAATTTTCATATTCTTTGAAAAATTTTAACGAATTATAGTTTCTATACTGCTACTAAATAATGCATATTCTCTACGCAAAATATTCTCTTCGCATCGTTATCGATGATTGTAGAACAAAACAGAACAATTAATACTAGACTGACTAGTAAAACTTCGTAAAATGTGGGCACGGTGAGGAAAAATGGTGTTTTGCAAAAAGGTTGAATGAAGGGTATGGAAAAGTTTGTTCTTTAGTAGCATAGTAGCACTGCGTATATAATTTCTATCGGTAAACATGGTGGTAGTATGGTAGTGTGCATAGTATTGAGAAACATGGAGACCACTTGTGATGCCATTGGTTTTGTGTTCGCAAAGGTTTTCGCTGTGCGCCATTGTTAGTATGCGTGTAACAATTTGCATTGCATTGCTTGTGGCACAATTTAATGCATCTTATCACTCTGCAGCAAACTGGAAGAAGAAGTAAAATGGACTTTACAGTGTGTTTATGTACGCGTACTATCATGCATGCAATTTGGTTTAGAATGAAAAATTTACATTTTAAACGAAATTTAAAAAACGGGTTCGTCGCCTATACGCACATCGACATCGTGCTGCGGCTAACGGCCATTTGAACTAAAACTTTATCCATCTTTAACAACAATCGGATAGAAGTTTTTTAACCTTATAATGTGTGTTAATGTTAGTGTGTGTTTAGTGGAAATAAAAATTATTTGTTTCCTAACGTTGCCCAATTTCCCTAGTTGCTTTCCTTCATCGACTTAAACAATTATCCTTTTTCAGTCTACCAATGTATCAATAGTTACTACAAGAAACATTTTAAGAGGATTCTATTTAAATGTGATTTTTTGTTGTCTCTCTCCCGTTCTCTTCTTTTGTTTTTCGCACCCACACTTTGCTCACCGAGTTCGTCGAGTTTCATGGTAGAAAGAGAAGATTTAGAAAGAATGCAATACAAACATACGGTTCAATCTTTCGCTTGTCCCTTTGTCTTCATGCTCACTAGCTCGCTAGTTACAGTAAATAACAGTTTTTTGGCGCACCGTACACATATACACGGCACAACAACACAATGCAATTTTGCACCCCCTTCTACGGCTTCCATGCTTAAGTGACGTGTCGTTAATTCTACAGTGTTTATGTTTCTGTTTGCTTTCTTAGAAAAATATCTTTCTATAAACTTTCGTACCTTAACCTTGTCTTCTACTGTAACGGACGCGTATTGGTAATCGGTTAATTGTATGCGCACACTCTTTGTATACACTGCCTTTTGTAACTAACGATCTTCGTGCTTGTTGCTAGTTGCATGCTTTAATTTGATTTGTTTGTCGTTTGTTTGACGTTTTCATTTCTTTGTTTTTTTTGTTAGTTTTAGTTTTTTTTTGCAATATTTAATTATTTAAATACTTTTTTGTTTGTTTCACAACGCTTGTAACCACTTGTGTTCGCTTCTTAGCTAATCGCTCGCTAACCATTAACGGTCAATGTTTAAAGGGTTTTTGGAACTGTGTTTTTTTTTCATTTCGTTTGTGCCTTTTGTTTTTGCTTCTATTGCACAGTTCTTTACGTTCAAGTGGTTGTATTGTTTTAGGTTTCTTTTTCTTGTCTAGCAAAAAGGGGGAGAGGACCACACCACAGTAAAAGAGGAAGGTGTGCGTGGCTATGTGCAGGATAAAATTCGTAGAATAGCATTTGGTTTTCTATAATTTCCTAAGTGTAACATCTCTTACATCATGCGTCTGTCTTATGATTTATGGAAAAAAAACTAGCTGCATGATAGATTTTTTTCAATAATTTCTTACAGGGAGCATCATAATGCGCCTCCATTACGTGACCTAAATGTGACTTAATGTCTGAAGACTGGTTTAACGGTCTGGCTGGATAACATGAACATTTCTTTACAACATTTTTGCATTACCGACAAATGGGTAGAAGCATTCATCAGCCTTCTGCTTCAGTAGGTACATAATTTTGCGGTGACCCTCGAAAGTACAAATTACAAAACAAACGCAAAATACAACAGTTTCAAACGCACACTAACGCAACAACTGATGAAACGTAATTTACCAAACACATCATGTTGATCATATTTTTACGCTCTTCTTATCTCATCTGATATCGCTTAGCAAACCCTTACGCTCCTGTACACCGGAGTGTGTGTGTGTGTATGTCGTGTTTAAGTTATCCATTCAACAAGTAACAGCAATAGATTTATCTACCATCACAACGTTAGACATAATCGGCTCTCTAGACATTGTTCCTTTTTTACAGACTTTTTGGTTTTGTATTCCAGGCAGAATACATCCAAAACAGCAAACAGGCTTCCTTCCCTTCGACCGGTGTGTTGTACTATCGATTGCTAAATTAATTCTTCATTTCCCGGCTACCTCTTTCATGGCGATCCTTAGCTTTTTACACGCATGGTTGCATTACACTTTTTGGGATCGGGATGTTAATGAAATGAGCTAAAAATAAAAACAAATTAAAATTAGTAATGAAATAATATTATAATTACCTAAGTTGTACAAAATAGAAAGAGAAGAAAATAATAAAAAATATAAGAAAACAACATTTATAGAAATAACCTAAAAAAGGAATAAATCAAATAAGAATCAAAAGATAAAACAAAATACTACCCCTTTTAATAAACTCCAACATACGACAAAAAAAAACACTTACTGGAACATAAGTTGTCCCACATTCAGTTATCTCTTGTAATGTTCCATGTATTTTCTCCTATTTTTCATCCATAAAACCTTTCTTATCGGTTTTTGCCCCACGCATTTAATGTTGTGATTCGTTTCACCTATCCTACACACTTGTCTTGTCTACTGTTTTATCTCCTTTGTTGTTGTTTCTGTTGCCGTTTGATTCTACACTACACTCGTGCATACATTTCCAGTCATTTAACGGTAACATTACGAATCCATTGCATTATGTCACAATCACCGTTCCCTGTGGTAATTCAATTTGTTAATTTTCTACTACACACTTTCGATTTCGTTTTACCACTTTTCGCATTTGTTTTTTCATCTTTTATTGCACCACACGATTTTCTCTACCCATGCTTCATTCTCTAGCCTGTTTATGTAGTTTTATGTTCGCATTTATTTTTTAACTCTTGTTTTTGTTTGTGTTGTGTGTAGTTGTATCTAGGCGTATCTACTTCTGTCGGCTTTCATTTTCACTATAAATATAGATAAACTTTGAATAAAACATAACACAGTAGAGTAGTAGTAGTAGATGGTACGAGTGTATGCATGCAATATAATGTCTATGTTTGTGTGTGGGTGTACGTGCTATCATTGTGAACGTGCTAAATGGTGTTGTGATAATGAAAGGTTAGCCGTTTCCTTTAAACCTTTAATAAATTCCCGCTCTAGTTCTGCCCTCAACATTCGGACGACTGATTGACTACGTTATGTTTCGAAACTAAACCACATTGTGTGTGATGCTGAACGTATTACGCTTATCGATTTCGTCCGCAAATCGGTGCAAATCACACATGAAAATAAAAGAACCCGTCAAAAACGCTTTACAAAACTATCACACGCTTACGGAACGTACATACATACTTCCTTCCCACATACATTGCACACATTCATACTGTGACTGTGTTTTATATTCTTCCCCGTTTCGAGGCATCCTGCCGGTTTCATGGTAACTGAATAAAGAATTAAATGTTGCTAATAATTACATCATTTTTTAACATCTGACGTGTATGTGTGGGTGTGTGTGTGGGTACGTGTATTGGAACACTTTAAATGGATTAATGTACCTAAAATTATTCGTTATTTATATAATGTTCCACAACAGATCCCACCATATCGCTCGCTCCATCCTCTGTGTTCACCAAAAGCAAAAAAGAAAACCACTCTTGTACCCGTTTCCGTTCCGGTGTTTTTGCCATCCCTACTGTCCATTCAATTTAGGAGGGTTCGCATTTTTAAAACACTAAAATATCCCTCCGATCGTGCGTTTGCAAGAAAGAAAGTTGAAAGTACATTTGCAAATTTAAATAGTGCAAAACAGAAACGAAAAACAGAAAAGAGAAATTCACAGCCTTCAAGGAAGAAAGGCAAAATGAAGAAACAAAAAAGGCAGAAAGACAAGGTGCAACAAGGATATGCAAGGCTTCGGCTTCCCCGGGGGCGGTGGTTTGTCGAAGACGGCACTCATACTGGAAGGTGGCCCCAACACAGTCTTATCGCTAAGTTGAATGGCCTGGCACATAAAATTCGACGTGTCTTTTGTGTGTGTGTGTGTGTGTGTGTGTGTGTTTGTAGGTTACTGTTTTTATGCAAGTGTTTTGCTACAGTCTGCTCAATTATCCTTTTATGCTCATTCTTTTTGTTTGCTTTCTTATCCTTTTGCCTTTTTTGTTTCTCTTCTTATCAAACATTAACATTGATATTTGTCTTTCATCCTTGAAGTTGTTCAGTGCTATGAGTTTTCACATTTCCCAATACTCGTCAGTTTGTCCCACACGGATCTCGGGGTATTTGTTAGTCGTCTTTTTTGGTTGTGTTTTTCCTTCTCACAAGAGTGGGCTTTTTCCTTTACCTTTTCTTATTTTGCTCTTTCTTTCCCCCCGAAAAAACAGCTAAGTTTTAGCGCACTAACATAAGTAAAACTATTTTTGGGATGAATTTCCATCCCCCGAGAGTGGAACGAACGTGATAAAACATCTGTGACGTGAAGTGTAAATAAACAAAACATCTGAAATAACGTCGTACAAAAGAAAAAGGGTACTAAATTGCCATTTCAACCATTTTTTGCTTCTAAAGAATTGCAATATTGCACACCGGACATCCATAAGTGGAAGAACATTCAGCAGCGATATTTTAAACGTTTTGCGTTCCAGGTCATACACATATTCGCTGGGCTACTAATAAACTAAACAAGGTAACATTGGAAAGCATAACGAAACGTACAGCTATTTAAAAGAAATGAATTCTTAGGCCTGGCCCTTGTTACTGTGTACTGCAAACTTTTTGCTAACACACGAGCAAAACTGTGTTGAAGCAAATGATTGAACCGAACAAAACATGATGGTTGAAAACATGAATTGTGCATGCCATAACTTTATCAACCAAACCACAATAATCGTTTTGTTTTTTTTTTACAGATACCTTATTACATATTTAGCCTACCAATATACCCCCGGGGAGGGTCCCGTTTAAACACTTTCCAATTTTATCCGTTTAACAGAGTTTGCATATGTTGCACAGTTACAAACAAGAAAATAAAACTTTATACTCAATAAAACTAATCCATTAGAATAATGTCCCGACTAAATATTGTGCCAATCCAATCCGAATGTTCGGCTAACTGTAAAGCATTTTTTTTGCTAGCTTGTCTCTGTCTATTTTCACCATAATATTCCACATTTCCCGACGCGTTCCTTTGGAGCGTTCTACCATATGTTTTTGTTAGAACGAGATATGAGAACGTAAAAAGTACACCGTATATAACTACAAATTAAAAATTTGCCCCATTTTGCTGTGGATGTGGATAAACACTAGCAAACGCAGGTTTTAGTGCTAAGATGATGATCGGTTAGTATGACTATGGCCACGTCTAACAATCGAATAGTGCCGGTCCATTTTGTGGCCGCAAGTAACATTAAAAAAAACAAAAATATTGTAAATTAAAAAAGAAAAACAAAACTAACTGGAACCATTGTCTGATGCGGTTGATGTCAATGTAGTTGGTGTTGTTGAACTAGCAACGATGAAGCTTTTTTGGTATTGTTTAACGGCATATGGGTTGTATGACTGACTGGCATCATGGCATTTACAATTGATAAAGGATTGCTAAGGAAAGGAAAACATCAAACCTCCGCACAAATGGGCTTCACTACCCCATCGCTGTGATGCATTGCCACGAAAAAGGGTTGCAGAATTTTTGTGTTCTTATTCCACTTAGCAACACGGTTCTAGGTTATCTGCTACGAAAACGAACAAGGGTAACATTGTTTAACTGCTGCATTAAAATGGCTTACGCTATATCGGGGGTTTGTTTTTCTTTTAAAAAAATGAAACATTAATCCTACCAACGAACTTAACATGCTCTCTATGCCTTTATGCTTACACTCTCTTTTTTCGTTTCTTTAGTGTGTATGTGTGTGATGTTGTTTATGTATCAGTAACGTTCATTTTTTTATATAACTTTGTTTCATTAGTTTAACTGTGTTTTTGTTTTACTATGTTAGATTCTTTCGACACCATTTTTTCTTAGTTTATGGTGTATGATGTTTCGTTAAAATTTTCTATACATGAGTGGGTGTTTATGTGTGTGGTTCTGGTAAATGGATGCACATGTGATTTCTGTGTGATTTTCCTTTGTTTTCCCCTCTTTTGTTTGTGTCGTCTGATGATTATATCGCTCGACGATAACAAACATGGATTTCAATTTATCTAGTAAAAATAACAATCATGCATTATTGCATCCGCCATTTTTTCCCCCTACAAAACGTAATATGCAATAGTTTGTGTACGTGTATGTGAATGTGTGTTTGTGTGTACTACCCCAAAATTTGGTTTTTTTATCTAAGCGATCTGCCTTTCTTTTTTCGTTTTGCCTAAACCATTTCCTTCATTGCATTTCCGCTTATCACAATGCGAAATCATTTCATTTGATAAATGTAGCTTTCCGCTCTACGTTTGTCACGAGTTTTCCCACTAACCGATGTCCGGTTTTTTTGCCTTGTAACGTTTCACGTTTACCAAACAGAAGCTGTGAAGCCGTGTTTGGGAACTATTTAAGGGCCTCAGAAATGAAACGGGAAACGGAAACCCGAACGAACTTTGGGGTTCCACTGTGCATGAATTAAAATTAACAACAAAGTACGATGAAACGATGTACGAGTAACAATAAACAATCCTTTTAAAAAAAACAAGAAAAAAAACATTATCCCACAACAAAAACCGGATCTTTTGCGAGCGTCTTTTGCTGATTTGATGGCTATACCGTGTTGTACATGCCACCAATGCTTTTTTTTGTTGGAGAACGTACTCCAACCACCATCGTACACACGGAACGGTTCGTTTAATAGCTAATGCTTTACTCGTAAAGCCTTTCGTTACCGTATAACGCCTCTTTTGTGATGTCGTGTGGTTTGTAACTGAACCGTAACACGTATCTACTAGTATGTCTTCCTTTTTTCCGGTTTTTGCAGATACTATCACTATACTCCAGCTTCCACTAGCTAAACTCGTCTTTTCCTACTTTAACACCTTTGCTTAGTTTTGCTGCTGTCTAACACACACATTGATCGCGATTTCAGATTGAAGGATGCGCTACGTACAGATGAATGTTCGCCTTAAATTCGTCGATCGCGGACTGTAGGCGGCTTTTGGGCGGACTAGCGTAAGCTGCTAGGCTAGAAGCGGCTGCTGCTGGTGCTGCTGCTGCTCCTAATGCCGTCCGGCACCCCTATTGCGTCACGGTAGCGACGGAGGCGGCGGATGTTTTGTTGGTGGCCGCAGCATTGGCCGTCTGGCAGGCCCGCTTCGTCTCCTCCTGGCTGATGCGCTCCTCTATTAGATACTGCGCCACGTTGATCGCGTTCGGCTGACCGGTGATGGTGACGATCCGGTTGCGCGTGCCCGGCGCAAAGATGCCCTTCTTCGAGATCTGTATATTCGCGCCGGATATGTGCTGAATTTCGACCAAACTGCGCCCGGCCGGTCCTGTGAGCGAATGGTGCGCGTGAACAGAGAAAAAGAAAAACAACACAATTAGTATACATTTGGTCGATTATGGATGATGGTTTTCGATTTGTTTTTCGCTTCCTTTCACATGCTCGTGACATTGATCCAGTGCATTTTCGGCAAAAAAAAAACGTTCGCGTCATTCTGCATGCACATTGCTGGAAAAACGTCACGCATGATGTAGGTAAGGCAATAGATTTTCCCGGAAGCTTTATTTTTGTTTTTGTTTTGTCCCCCAAAACACCAGGTTAGTATGCATTTGCTGTACAATGTTTCGATTAGCGGAAGTGGATAGACGTGAAGGTATTGAAGAAAACGGTGCTACTGCGCTGGTTCAAGCTGTTCGATTGTTTCCATTTCCGGTTCTTGCAAAATTCTTGTTTCATAAGGATGGATACACAAATTGTGAATCTATTGGTCGTATAGAACTAATTTTGATAAAGATTGCTTTAACAAAACATCTACTACATTCACTAACATATGTTATATGATACGCGATGATATTGTGATAAATGTGTTGCCCGACAGAAAAAAAACCGATGAGTGTTTTGAGACCAGAACAACTTAACAAACAACCTATTTTACCCAAAAACACAACATCATACAGAGATTGATGGAGAAAACAGCTAAAGATCATATACATAAAAGGAACCTTTCCCGAGTCGAATACAGTTGATGTACGTAGGCCGTGCGGGTTAGTTCGCGATGGTGATGATATATTTCGATCTCAAACCTTTACTAGTGTTGTGTCAAAAAGCCTTCATAGAATATCATATTTGTACAATAAAAATGTAAAAAATAATCTATCCTTTAATTTAATTGACTACCATCTCATTAGAATATTATTAAAATTTTCTCTCTTTCCATTCGTTTAAATCTCTGATGGTTAAGGCAAGATTCTCTACGAAAAAATGGTAGTACTTAGCTACACTTTGAATTTTGGTGTATAGATATTTCTTTTCCATAGATTATTAACGATGGCTATTAATATTAATATTAATATCACATTCTCATCCATCACATGAAAGTGATCGGTGTAGTCGTACGGCGCAAGATATTATTATAATCTTTTTCATATGTTTTACAGTGCGTTACATAATTATACACACACTTGTTTAAAAAATAGATAGAATAGCCGATGTTTAATCGATTTTATTAAATATTACAAATGGACTTTAAACGAATGGAATGGTGAAGATAGTAATAACAAGGAGAATGATAAAAAATGTGGCAACTATTTATTGATATTTTGAATTTAATTATTTTAAACTTTAGTTTATGACACAACACTAACCAAACCATCTTTTCTTTTGCTACCGGAAATGGATCAAACAGTAACTCAGCAAATATTTTGTTTCATATTTCCTATAAAGGATTCATTCAACGAGACAGCACCTATTTAGAACAGTAAACATTTCCCTTAAGCTGTATGTTATTGTTAGCCGGGTGAAGTGTGCAGTATGATAAAGCGTACAAAAAATAAAATGGCGAAAAACACACATATAACCGATAAAACAAGGCAGAAGCAGACGGGAAAGGGTTTGAGAACAGAAGTAAAAGTAAAACAAAGAAGTTATATTAATTAAAAGTGTGTATATACTTGGGCAATGGGAGCGGAAAAAAGCGGCCAGATTCGGTCCCGATCGATCGTCGCACAAACTTTCTGTCACACAATCGCGCTCGCACTGTTAGCAATCCGCTTGTCTGGCGGGTTGCACGTTGCCCCGGCACGTTGCGCGCAGGGTTGTCGTAATGCCATGGCCAATGCACTGCCGGACAGTGGGTTAAAGCCGGCCGTCAAAATACGAATCGATGCATCACAATTTCCGGTCGTCGGTTGTTTCGTTCTGTATGTCCCGCGTGGAGTGTTTCGTCTCGTTTGTTTTAATGAGTGTGAAGGTTTGGTGAAATGGTTTAACTAGTGCTTTGTACTTTTGGGAAAACGGCAAGGCTTCTTACGTTACGCTAATGGAGCTATTCTTTCATTTCAAGGACCCTGCAAAAGGCACATATGAATCACTATAAACTATTCACTATAAAAAAATGGAACAATGTGATACTAAAATACTACAAACTAGCCTCTTAACAATTCTAACACGCGTGTTATTGCCTTACTAATGGAGTAAAATGTATCAAATGGAAATATGGTAAAGAATATGGCAAAAATGTGAGAAAAAAAATCGCTACACTCTATTCTTTGCTAAGGAGCAATGGCGGCGCAAAAAATGATTTAAAGAGAATATTTCATTCTTTCCTTTTTTCCCTAAAACAACTACAGTTTACAGTGGACACCGTTGGTCTTATCACATGTACCGGTGAGCTTTAAAGGCACACGAACGTGGAACGTCCTTTCTAGTGGAATTTGTTTCGGGTAGCTAAATAGTGCGCAGAGAATCCTTTTAGGTTTTCCAACTTCTCTCAAAACCATGTCAGCTGCCTACTATAATCTATGATACGTGTATGTGTGTTTCTATGTGTGCGTGTAAGCCCTTTTTCGCTGGTCATTTACTGGTCAGTTTGGCAAGTGTTTGGTCTTAATAGTGATGATCGATAACGTTTTCGACCGAGCTCATGGGATATGCACATTGCAGAAATGGCGTGTATGTCGATTGCAGGTAGGGATTACCTGGAAGAGTAAACGTTTATTTGGTCAAATTGGTGGCGTTTGTTTTTTTGTTTTTTTGGGGAGAGATGGCGTGTGGAGCATGCGCTCGTTTTGCTTGTTTGGCACAAAATGTTTGCATAACTGTTCCGATTTTAATTTTATATCCTGGTTGTTCAAGATGTATATTTGGTTGCAGGATGGGCTGAAGATGTTTGTTATCTGCTGTTTAGCAATGATACGACGAATGATTACGGAAGTTTTTTATTTTACGATCATGACGTGTAGTCCTTTTCTGTGTGGAAATGAAACTAATACGAAACTACTGGATCGTTGATGCAAAGATAAAAGGGCAAAAAAACTTTGCGTTGATTTACACACGAATACGATCCGATCCGATGATTGTGACACATGGGTGAACGAGTGAAATGGACAATGGATAGCGGAAAGTATGATTGTTGAAGATTGTTTTATATTTGTACAGATTTACATAAGGCAGAAGCCAATTAAATATTAAATTATTGAATTAAAGACATTCATGTTCATAATTATTGAGCAACCTAAAATATGTGTTTATTTTAGTATTGGGTGGATTTGAATCAGGTTCATGAATCTGAACGTATCTTTGAAGTGAATAAATGACTCGGAATCTCTATTATGAAGATTCATGAGTCCCCATTGAATTACAAATCCTTGGAGTTTCGGGACAGCCCGATGATTGATCTGGTTAACCACTTGCAGGCCACTGCACTGCCACTGCAGGCACTGGAATAAGTCCACCCCTACCCCCCCTCTCGGGTTAGGCTATCCAATTTCAATTTGTTGACAGCAAATAATAAAGGATTTATGAATCTTTGAGGATTCATTTGAATTTATGAAAATTGATTAATATTTTAGGAATCAGCTCATGATCTGAATGACTCTTCCCTGAAGATTTTTATGAATGATTCTTTTCAAAAGATTCAATTAGTACAATACTAGTAAAAAAGACAGGAAAATAGACAATACAGGATCTCCGTCCATGTGTTTCAATTTTTAGTGTGTCACGATAGCGAATCTTAAGTTGTTACGTTTTTTGGTATTCACTTTGCCTCTGCATTCGTGATCGCGGCATTAGACTAGCGACTCTAACAGTAGAATGAAATATGAATAGATTAGGATTAATGAGAGATCTCAACGAGTGATCAATTGCTTTTATTCTCGACCGCCGAGTGGAAGAGATAAATCCAACGGACACATCTTTTTTTTAAATAGTTAGAAAAATAGTTCTTTTCACAACTATATCTCATAGTTCGCATGTGGTTTGATTGGCTAAAAATATATTTAATTTGTTGTGTAAACTTTAAATCTCTTGCTCGTTCCTTACAAAAAACATAGTGAATTGATTTCAGATTGATCCAAATCCAATCCAAAAATGCTTTTGTTATGTATCTAAACCTAGTTTTTTCTTAATATATTCCATAATATGAGTTGGATATGCATCCCAGGAGGATAGGTTGACTTGTATTATAAAATATAATGACACAATAATTGATTCCTTTCATTTGTGAGCAACCTTGGGCAATATAATTGAAAAACAAACTTTGTTTGGAAATTCAATTTGATTTCGAACTATTGCTTCAAGTGTGTTTGAACATTTTTTTTAAACAATTATGTACCATGTACACTGAATGCTATAAAAGCTAGTGCTGGTAATGTCCTAATGTAAAGAAAAGGACTATTTTGGGGAAAATATCGACCACATTCGTTAAATCGATAATACTAAAATACATTACAAAAATTGTGTCAAGCTCTCTTATATCTCAAATTTTTTGTGTAATCTTAAAAATTTTAAAAAAAGTATTAAATGGTCTTGGCTTGAGAAGCACTGTGGTTTTGCGAAGTACCATGAGAAGCTTGAAAATTAAAAAAAAATCCATAGTTGCTGAGTATCGGAATCCGGATGAGATTCTATCCACAACCTTCAGTGTAGTAGATCAAGTCCGCGGATCAATACCACGGGATCGTCCAACAGATTGTGTAGTTATTAGTACACCTTTATGCACTAAGTGTAAGATTCAAATTTTATTTTTCCACAGTACAGTATTTTTCTCTATCTACAAAAGGTGTACATCGAAACAACCTACAAACTTGGTTGAGACAAGCATAGTCTTTTTGGTCTTAAAACATGTTGATATGTAGCGAACATGTAGTTCTGAACTGATCACAACGATCTATTCCCCAATATTTACAATATACGTGTGCAAGTTTCACACGCTCAAAATAGCGATTACAAAACAAAGATCGCTTTGAAATGGTTTTGATTTCTTTCCATAATGTTAGTAATGATGGCTGTACATTACGTTCGTTACACGAAGATGAGCGAGATAGTAGTGTTCAGGTGACGTTCCTGGTGAAACTTCAGCATCCTTCAGTAGAAGCTTGTGTGAGCGCTTGATGAAAGTGTGACAAGACAGAGCAGTGCAGTAGCGTAAAATCGATCACACGAAAGATCGTTACGATCATGGACGATAGAAACGGTATAATTTTTTTGGCGGAAGATTTGTTTTTTACAAAAGAAAATGGAAATATAGGAATGAGCGAAACAGGATGCGAATAATTGGTTAGGCAATAAGAACAAGATCCTTGAAATGGTTGATGGGTTTTGTTACCGTTTGTGGGCTCAGGTGTATGGTGTAAGATGGCGGTGAAGATGCATGTGAGTGATGTTTAATGTCGAGAAAAAGCGTTTAACCATGCTGGCAGATAACAATGTGAATGTGAACGTGTGAATGTGCGTGAGTTTTGAAACCACTCTAAATCAAAACAGAACGCAGCGTGTGTGTGTGGAGTTGTATTGAATAATTGATAGTGGGTACAAGTTTCAATGTGTATATGAGTGTGTGCGCATGTGTAATGATAATGGATGGATTTTCTTTCTAAATGTTTTTCTTTACTCTCATGTAAGTTACTCATGTCCCACCCCAGGAACAAAAAGAAAGAAAAAAAAAACGCACACACACACGCGCACAAAACAACACACGGCGTAGTGTGGGAGGATGGAGGAACTTACCGAGAATGGCACCCACGATCACTTCCGGGATTTCGACGTTCTTCTCCTTGCTGGTAGTCATCTCGGCTGGTGTTGGGCTCTTGCTGAGCGAACCGAGCGTCTGTGCGGCCGCATTTAGGGCGCTCGGGTTACCTAAGCCGAACGCATTGTTGTTGATCGAGATCGGTGTGGCCGCCTGTGTACCCGGATGCCGGAACGGATCGAACGTGGTCGGATCGTAGCGATCGATGGTGGTGGTGCGGGGCGTCGCCGTGCCCGCCCCATGCAGGTACGAATCGAGGTTGAGCTGACCGACGGCACCGTACACGCCGGTGGCGGCCGATGCCGCGGCCGCTGCAGCCGCCGTCGACTGTTGCATTTCCGGCATGCCCAGGTAGCCGAGCGTGGTCGAGTGTGTGCCATTCTGGAGACCGACACCGATACCGAGGACGCCATACTTAGCCAGAACGGTAAGGGCGGCATGCACCTCAGCCGTAGCCGTGTCCGTGTAGCCGGACTGTCTCATGGCAGTCTGCAGCAATGCCACAAATGTGGACACGAGAGAAAGCGAGAGAGAGAAAGAAAGGAGAAAAACGGAAGGAAAGAAGAAAAAGGGAAAGTTTAAGTTAAATGTGACACGTTGACATAAAGGACGATCTGCGCGATGGCACACTGTACACCGAAACACTGAAGAAGGGAATCACAAAAAAAAGCTTTTGTATGGATGGGAGGGAACGTGGATAAACGGGATGTGTGTAAGCTTCGGAAAAGCTTTATGAATTTTAAGAATTTTCAACCATCCTCAGAACGCAATAAGTATAGATCTTTTAAAAAAATGGCCATTTTGAAGATTTTCTTTTACAAAGGAGCGCATCATTGCACAAGTTCATGTTCGTATAGGAACAAAAAGCTTGCGATAATAGAAAAAAGCTCTTTCTGGGATTGGGATTGTATGTGTATGAAGCAGCCAAGGGTGTGAGTGCCAAAAACTTAATCGCATACAAATTACAAAATGAACATTTCGCACGAATCTAACGAATGGATCCGTTTTAAAAAATAAAGAGAGAGAGGGAGAGAGTGAGAGAGAGAGAATGGAATGAAAAATGGCCTGCTCATGTGCTCGATCGGTTGATGAGAGCAAAAGTTTCACAGAAAATGTACAATCTCTATACATTTCGTAGAAAGAAGAAAAAAAACAAAACAACAGCAAAGTAAACACATATAGATAAACAAATGTAGCAAGAGCCAGGTGATAAATGTAATGTAATGATGCGATCACATACATATATATATTTAAATTTATTTTGCTAGCAACGAGTATTTGAAGTAGTGACAGAAAGAAGGAGAAGGAGAAGATAGAGCAATGTTGCAAAAAGGTAAACTTGAAGAAGGAAAACAAAATGGCGTACGCACATACAAAACAACATCTAGAACCGTGTCGCAGGATCGCAACAGGGTGATGATTCGCTTCACAGTGGACCGATGGGACAGATTGTGTGTTGGTGGCGGTGTTCACAGTGACTGAGCAGCTCAGCGAAAAAAAACGGAACAATTTGGAAGGACTCGACGCTGAATGTCGTCGAAATGTTTGAGGACCGGAAATTGGATGAAGAGTTGGTGAGGGGGGGTAGGGAGTGAAGGAAGGAGATAGGGAGGAAGGACGGAGGGGGTGTAGAATGGGAAACCCTCCCCAAAAAAAAAAGAACAGAACAAAGAAAAAACGATGAACGTTTGATTCTACCTTAATATGATCAAGCAATTGTGTGATAGCTGTAGGATTAGTCTGTGGTGATGGTGCACCTAGGTTTAATGACAGATTGAGTCCGGTGCCGTTGACCAGCAAACCGGTGGCCGTCGCACTCGGCAGGGGCCCGCTAATGGCGGAGTTGAGTGAGGCGGTGCTCGAGCTGAAATTGGGATTCTGTGAGGCGGCGAATGGCGAACCAGTGGGATTGAAGTTGGCCACCGGTCCGTTGATGTCTGCGTATGATACGTTCAAGCAGGTGCCGGATGAGGGATCTTCGACGATCTTGGCCAGGATCATCTTGCATGCAATCCGGTTGTTCTCCTTCTCGCCGATGATCGTGATGCAACGCTCCTGCAGCGTCAGCTCTTTCGGCTTCTGCGAGATCTGCACGTAGGAGCCGGACTCCTCCTTGATCTGTTTGATGTACGCACCGGCCTTACCGATGATCATGCCTGCGGTCGTGTTCGGCACCAGGATCTTGACCTGCTTGTCGCGCTCCTGTGCCTGCTTCGCGTCCGCCTCGGTCAGTGCTTTGGTAATGTCGGGTTTCTCGCGTATCTTGTCAGTGATAAAGTCGAGCACGGTCAGGATGCCCTCAACCGTGCCGCTAATGAGACAGATACGCTCGGTGGTTCCTTTTGAAAAATGAAGAGAAGTGAGTACAACATGAGAGAAAGAAGAGAGAGAGAGAGAGAGAGAGAGAGAGGGAGAGAAAGAGAGAAAAAAAGAGTTGATGAGCCTGAATGATGAATAAGTTCTTGTTTTTTACAAAATGGTTGTGCAATTTTTTTCTCCACTTGGCATGTTCGATATGGAGGGAGAAAAATTGGGGGAGAGAACATTAAAAGAAAAGAAAACTAGGAACAAAGTGGGGAGTTTCTTTACACTATTAAGTACGAAGGGGATTAAACCCAATCATGTGGTTAAAATGCTCGAACCGTTAGTAAAATAAATCACCGACAACAGCTATTTAGCATATCATTTAATTGATCATTTACAATGTCCTGCAATGGGGAACGCGAACGTATAAGAGAGTGGACAGCCAATTGAAATGACACAAAAGTGGCACCGGATAGATACGCATTAATGAGTATTTTCGCACACAACTCGATACGCTGTTTTGTAAAGATGGCTACAGGAAGAAAAACAAAATGGTCGAACAATGATCATGACAGTGAGAACGATTTTGAGCGCGAAAAATTTATGTATGTTGCGTGTTGTGCTGCTTTGCGATGGGGCGAAGGCATGGCAAAAAAAGGTACATTTGATTTCGTGAATGGATAGCTGTTGCGCAAAAAAAACGGTTATTACTAACAGAAAAAGGTACATCAATAAGGAAATTAAATATAGACACACAGCAAACGCACACGACGTATGATCAAGTACACGAATGTAGGTTCTGTTTTGCTTGGTTGTATGATTGGCTTTAACAGAGAGTAATGTGTGTTTTTTCTTTTGTGGGAGGCAGCTTAAAAAAGAAGATGAGACAGATGCCCACAAGAATTAGGATTAAATTAAAAGGATAATATTGAACAAAGAAAAAAAAACCCTCATCAAAGAAGGGTTTCTGCACGTCGATAGGCGCAGAGCTTTGTTCATTAAAATATCAGCAGAAATAAGGGGAAATAAGGGGGGCGGTCCGGTGGTGCATGTGATAAACGGCGCCAGTCCACACGGCCGGACCGGGTTCAAATCCCATCCGGACCGTCCCCCCGTAGCAAGGACTGACTATCCGGCTGCGTGGTAAAATAAGTCTAGTAAGCCAGAAATGGCCGGCGTGACCTGTAAGGTCGTTAAGCCAAGAAGAAGAAGAAGAAGGGGAAACAATTTTGTTATTTCGAATGAAAATATGCGACACAGACAGAAAATGTGTGAGGACAGACACAACAGAAACAGAGAAGTTCGGGGGGCGGGGAGGAAAAAAGAAAGCACAGTCGAGAGATAGAGACAGAAAACTAGAGATGATGGCATCATCTGCCGTTGGTAACACTTACCGGGATAGAAGTCGTGTGATTTGGACATCTTCACCCGGGCACCGGCGTCCTTCTGTAGCGAGGCAATGGTTTCGCCACCCTTGCCGATGATGGCACCGGCCGCAACCGACGGTACCAGCGTTTTGAAATGATAGTTGTCGCCGCCGCCATTGGTGGCTGTGGTTGTGGTGGCGGTAGTAGTTCCCGTAGCTAGAAAGAAACGATAAAGCAAAAAAAAAGGGAAAATATAATGACCGCATTCGTGAGCAAAGACGTATGCAAATGAGAACTTTGTGGTAAATTTTAAAATAAGGTTAAAACACATTAAATATTCATTCCAATGGTTTAGGCCCCGGTGGAATTTATATGTTTTTCCAATATTTTTTGTTGTTGCTAGATCCATGTTTTAGTGCAATCAAGATGTTCCTACGTAAAATGGTTTGTGATTTTAAAAGCTCATCATTATACAATGATTTTATTGTCATCTCCATTCACGCGAGAGGGAGCGATCGGTTAAATGGCAACACCTTTACTACCGTTCTCCCCCGGGGGTACTATAAACTGCTAATGTTATATCACAATTCTGTTAAGTGAGTTGCGCTTTTTGGTAACAAAACAAATAATGTTCACTCGAGAATGTGTTGTTTCTTGTTTTGTGACAGACACCTCTCAATAAAAACCACAAACTAAACGCAAACACGGAAGGTGATTTTGGATATTTTGTTTTGCGTTTTTTTTTTCTCCCTTTGAATGTCATGGTCAGGTCCCAGATTACCTCAGCAAAATAGCAGCGAACGAAAAAAAACTTTATGCAAATAATGACTTGTATTCGTCAGCTGCTTGTCCACACACTCTCGCTAGCTCCAACGCTAAACTTCATTTGACATTCAATTTCAAATCGATAAGAAAAAAAAATACTTCTTTCGGGAGTAGCATTACTTAAAAAAAAACAAGCAGGAAACGATGTTTAAATTACGCTCATTGGTTGCCAATGTTTCACTACTTCACTGAGTGGGTTGCGTTAAATCAAAGACATAAAAACCCACTTCCATCATCACTACCCCTCGAACCGGGGGAACCGAGAAGGAGCGTGAAGATGCAGAGAGCCATCAAAGATCGCGGAATTGTCAATTACCGATGCCGGCCGTAAATGGTGGGTACACGATAAGTGTACTGGGGCTCGCAAGCGCAAAATGCTGCCCGGCATTGCACAATCGGAGTGACGGACGAAGTGAGGCACTGTGTGAACTGTTACACGGTTTCACTTTCACGGCGCTTCTCACTTTCGTTTGATGAATTGCATGTCGGAGGGGTGTGTTTGAGTGGTGGCCAAAGTAAAGCAACGATAAAGAGATACGTCAAGATTGATGGCTGACACAGTGAACGTTAGGATTTTTTTCTCTTTCTCTCTCTTAGTATCTTTTCTTTAAATAAGGAATGGTGACATAATAGATAATGAAATTAGACTTTTTATATGCGAATAAAATTAGCCTAATGTAGCTTACACACATTGTCCTTCTACAATGTCTTCATCAAGTATGGTAATCATCAACACTTTGTTTGACAAAAACCAACCGCTGACGAACGAAATTTTGTCAAATCAAACGAAGCGTAGATTATTTATTATAAATTGTTATTTAAGTAAACAAAACGATTTTCATTGATAAGATTTTTGTAAAAAAAATATAAAAAATAAAAAAAAAATTGTTTGCGATTTCTTATTCAACTTTAAAAAGCATTCAATTTTGTTCAGATGATACAAATTTTGAAGATTTTGACATCTGAATATTCTGTTTCTGCTTTTCTTCGTTAGTAGGGTTTCTACATTCTATGACGTAGAAGTTCCCAATTAGGCAATCACCGTCAAAGGTACAATCACTCTTTGTGGAGTCATTTACCTGTCCTTATATTTTCAAACCCTAATAATAATAAAATATAATCAAAACCCAATTCCAAAACCAGGATTATTCAGAATTTTGGCTCATACTCATTCGCTAAACGGATGGTTCGTTTGCTCTTACCTTTAAAAAAAAAGGATTTATTTAATAACATTTTTGACCAAAAGTACAACAAAGTTTTGAGTAAAATAAAATTCAATCTCTTGTGAGTATGATTCAATTTACTGAATTGAAGGGCTATAATAAATCTGCTGACGGATGAAAAGTTTTAAGTGTTTCGCTTGCAATTTTTAGTGCAACCACTTCTACTGAAAACTCCGTATCACTTCAAAGCACAACTACGGCTACAGAAAGCAATGAAAAGTTTAGCAAAAACAAAACTACAACAACTACCTCCCTCTAGCCCATTAAAACGTTGTTGTGGGAATCGTGCTCTATCAACGAGTTATTTCAATCTGCATGGTTCACCTTTCCTTCCACACTTGCAAGCTGCATGTAGAGCGAAGAGTGCTTTATTTGTATCCTGCGTCACACATAGTGCTGTGAATGTGAATGGATATGCTTCATTTGGTGCCTAGCGCAAGCTTTTTTTCTTCCTTTCATTAGCACATGTTTCGGATTTTTATCTGAGTAAAAATCCCAGTCACGGTGAATACTAGTAGCCAGCAGGGATGGCTCATCATGGCCAGAAGGCAATAAAAGTTAATTGTGTTGTGTCCCTTGTGGACGAGCTCCTTTTTCTCCATTGCACCGCTAGAACGCCGGCCGGAAAGAGGGTTTAACGATGGGTACACCCCGGTAGAACATGTTGCCCGGTTTCGTGCACCATTATCTAACCTACTTTCCGGCCATCTGGTTCTGGGTAGAGAACCCGAAAAGCAAGAACAAAAAAACAACTTCCACGCAAAAGCGGTCGATGTCACGTACGATAACTAAAGTTATCCTTCCGGGAGGATTCAGGCATTTGCAACGAAACAATACTAATAACTCAGTTCGTTTTTATTCCTGCTTTGGCAGAAGAATGACCGAAAAAGAAGGACAAACGTAAGCATAGACACATGGTGAAAGGGAAAACTTTCGCTTTAACTGCGTTTTGCTATAGAGTGGATAGCTTTAAATGAGTATTAATGAAGTTTTGCTACAAGAAATTGACCTTTTTAGAACGCTACATACATAAACAAAAAAAACCCAAAAATTCTTTCTTGCGTTGCAGAACTTTAAAAATATTGTTTGTATTTATAATATAAATCAAAGAATAAAAAAAAATAATTTGCAAACAATTTATTTTATTGGGTTTTTTTTGAGAATTTTTTCTTATAGTAAATCTTTCTAAATTCAAAGTAAATCTAAATTTAGGGGCGGCTCGGTGGTCTATGTGATAAACTCCCCGTAGCATAGACTGACTATCCGGCTACGTGGTAAAATAAGTCTTGATACGGCCCGGCCGTTCTTAAGAAGTAAAAAATAAACTCATAATTTCATAGTCAATATTTCAAAAATTTTGATGGTAAAACAAATTAATAATTATTGTGTTAAGGTTAGAGAAGTAAAAACCGGTATCAATATACATAAATTCCAAAAATGTAAACTACTATTAGCAATGAAATTCTTAATACGGCCAGGCCGTTCTAACCTAGCAAAAAAAAAAAAATATTAGCAATGAAATAAATATCCATTTATCTATCTCTCTATCTGTCAAACAAATTATGTTTCATTTATCATTAACAAGCTTGTTAAATCATATAAATTTAATGCCTTAATATTCATCGAAATCAAGTTTAATGAAATTGTAGAACGGAAATGCCTTTTATGACGAAGTAATCAAGAATAACGAATAAATCAACAGTTTGTACAGTACTCTTTTCCAATCCACCCAGAGCAGCACCGTTAAGCAACAGTTCATCTTAACTGATTGTAATGACTATAATCCTCAAACTAAACATCACTTGTGTGGTGGTGCAGTGGTGCAGTGTGGGTACAAACAGGACGGAGCACTAAATTATCCCTCGTTCGATGGCATATCCAAGATCCGACCGGTTGCTAATGATAGTTTGCCTCAGCTACTACACCCTCTTGTGTGGTGTGAGTGCGGTAGTGGTAGGAAGCTGTGCGACAATCGGTCTTGTTTCTCGGTCAGGGTCAGACCTATGGCAAACTAGCGCTAGAGCCTGTTCAACCCATTCTAACCTACTAGCCTACTGTAGCGATCGCAATGGCTGTCAACAGATGCAGCAGAATCGAGTTTGGAGTACATTAAGTTAAAACTGTGTAAAGTTTTTTATATTATTTAAAAAAACACTTTAAAAAAAGGTGATTTCTACTGATTTTTTTTTGCTGCATGTGCTTTACAGTATCGATGCTATAATGCACAGAAATTATACGTCCGACGTAACACGCTTTGTGGTGCAGTCAACTGAATTCATTAGACGATGTTTTATGCGCAACGATTGTGTGTGTGCCTTGGTGTGTAAAGAGCTGTATTTTTATGGTCGTATAGAATTCCCCACGCTGTACACACCATGCAACCGGGTGCCGATGATATTGGTGTGACATTTCAGTGTCCCCTGATGTCAACGAGATGCGTCGTTCGGTCCTTCGATGGACCCGAACAGACAGTTTCTTCAGTGCGGACTTTGATTCGATTGAATAATGAAACGAACGTTTGTACATATCTCTATCCGTTTTATTTATTTTTTTAACGGCGAAACGGTGTGGTAGGTAACAGGACGGGATGAAACTCACAACAGCGCTGGTGACACTATTTTTAACACCGAGCAGTGATCGAATGGTTAGGGGGGATCGCAAGCAATAAAATGGTGACCTGCGCTACTTGCGATTCTGACCGGTACTAAACAATTTGCCGCTGTTTGCTGATCATGCAGCACTGTGAAGATGCGACGTGACCGAAAAAAACAGGCTACACATTCCGTCCCAAGGTGGTAGGAAAGAAAACAAGCAAATCGAATCGATGAATGATCCGCTAGGCACGAAACAGTCGAACAAAAGCGACACACAGCAGAAACACTGTTCGCTAATAAAATTTGAATAAAACTTTCGAATCAAGTCCAAGGTCTCGGTAACGTATACGGCCGTGAGCGACGACCGGCCGTTTGATTGCGTCAACGTTCGTTAGGGCCGATTGAAATGCTGTCGGCAAACGAGAGAGAGAAAAAAAGACGTGATCAAGCATAAACCCAGACAGACAGTTGCATTGTTACCGTGCATGTTGCAGCTGTGTGGTAGTGGTTTTGCTGCACTTTTAATAAGTATGAACCTGGGTTTTGCTGCAACCCAAAAAGCTTGTCCACGACACGTGCGCGACGTGTAAAGGTTTGCAGCACTGGAATGACATTCGTTTGTTGTTGCGTGGACATCTGCACTAATCTGTATGTTCGTGAAAAAACGTTCCAAACCACTCAAAATATGAAAGGGTAGCTTTATCTTTAGGTGCATTACTCTGGCTATTATGTAAATGTGCAAAAATGTTAAAAACTTTTTGTGAATAAATGGTTGTAATAAAAGAAAACCTTTCAAAGTTCTGATTTTCTACGTGTAAAGGAAACAAAAGGAGAGGTTTATTATTTAATTATAATTGCGCAATCTGCATGAAGCAATAACACGGAACAGGCTGTTAAAATGGTTGATTTAAAATATTCGCACTTCCACGATTCTGCTCCAAAAAAAAAGAAAAACCTTGAGAATCGAGTTCATCCACTTAATGGAAACCGAACAAGCAGTCAATAACCGTGTCGAAGCGAAGTACGGTGCAATAAAAGTTATGAACAGATAAAACCTCCATGTAATCGTAACCCGTAAAGGTACAGTTTGTGTTGATTTTGGTTACTTGCTTCACAACCGTTACAAGCTGATAAATGATGCAACATCGATTCTCTGGCTTAACTGTCAACTGCCCAAACTCACAGCCATAAAACGTTAACCTACCGCGACGCAAGCTTTGGTTTGTTAGTGGGGACGCAGTCGTTTGAAATGAACGTTTTCAAATGGGTTTGAAACGGTTGATCTTCCGTTTCCGTATCCGGTATTGGTGCGGGAGAAACTTCGGTGGAGTTGTAAGTTTCGAAGCGCGACAATAAAAATTACACCCTCCGTCAGAAGTAATCAGAAAGTTCTGCCTTCCCAATTGTTCTGTGTGGAAATTGCATGTGTGAACGTGTACTGGCTGGATGATCGGAATCGCCCTTCCGCGGGGTTTGGGGGTGAGATTATGTAAGGTGAGCAGCCGAACAGCATCATCCCAGCGTAATAAAACCCATCGCGAGAATGATGGAGACCACGGTTTTGCGGACGGTTCGATGGAGTCAAGCTCAACCGACCGAATATCCGACGATTATGATTATTATTGCGGGCATCCAGGCAGGACGTGTAAAAACCTAGGGAGACCGTGTGTGATGGAGGTAACAATTCGACCGAGTTTGGAAAATGATTGCCATTACGAGCTGGAAGTGTGTGATTGTGGTTTTAACACGTTGATTTGCAACAATCGTCTGGCAGCGAGTTTATTATCGTTTGTGTTTGTCCTTACATTTATTCTTCCGAAAATTTTATTACCACACTGCGCGGGGAGAAAATAAAACTTTTTCGCCGTGTTAAAATTTTGCTGGAGAAGATAAAAGGGAGACGGTTTCTCCCCGCAATCCTCGGTAAGCTTATCTGCAACTATTTTTGTACCATCAAAATAGTAATGGTGGTGAAAGTTTTTTTAACGAACAAACTTTTCCAGATAGTTGCAGATGAAAATAGCTTGAGCAGTATGGTAGCCAATTAACAGTATATCTCCGGCGATGGAAAACATCTTCACAAAACTACTAGCAAAAGTAATCAGACACCCGAAACATGTCCATCGAACACAATTATACGGCCAGTGACGTGACACAATACGTAGTTGGAAAGTAGGAAAAATCAACAAAGTGACTCTTGAGCTTGTGCTAGTGCTACTTTAGGGCGTCTCGTGAGTGGTTTCGATCTCTCAATAATATGTTGGCATCATTGATCGTACGTGCGATACCACACGATATTTGAGGAGATCAAGTGACTGCAGGGAAACAGTTAGCTATAAGAGAAAATAAAAGTCAATTGCTAGTTCAATTTCGGCTCAATTTGAACACTTCACCATTACACAAAATAGGCCATGGTGCTGGTGGTGATGCTAGACATACTTCACCCTATAAGCATTTAGCTAACTAGAAAAAAAATCGCTGTGTTAAGATGTATACCGAATGGGATCTTGTGCAATAAGGTAATAATATTTTTATTTAAATGATTTGTTTAAAAAAATATCCATTACAGTATCAATAGTGCATAAGTATCATATCTAGTCAGAAAGAAGTTTTATTTAAATTTTATAAGACTTATTTTACCACCCAGCAGGATAGTCTGTTCTTGCTATGGGAGGACGGTATGAATTGGATTTGATAGTCAGTCTGTCGTGTGGAAACGACCCCGTTTATCACATACCAAAGAATAAACCAAAGAATGGTTTAATTGAGTATTATTTTACAAAAAAAATAATACATAAGATCTGATAAGAGGCGACCTGTAAATATTTTTCTTATGTGAAAACCTTCAGCATAAAAA
The DNA here is from genome assembly GCF_943734845.2 of Anopheles funestus. Lineage (NCBI taxonomy): Eukaryota > Metazoa > Arthropoda > Insecta > Diptera > Culicidae > Anopheles > Anopheles funestus. Next base: position 33,161,565 of record NC_064598.1, on the reverse strand, counting down.
AAATTAAAGTGTTGGGTTTTTAATATTAATTTCAGCAAATGATTGTGGTTTTTCTTTTAAAAAATTAGACAAACAATTGTTTTTTTTTGAAATATTTTGGAGTGTGTCGCTACTATCGAGAAATATCGGCAAAATGTGAATGAGTTTACCAACAACAAGTAGTTTTGAGCATGTACCGCAGAATAATTGAGGTATGGAGGTGTTCTTATTTTTATTTTTTTGATAAAAACCCTAAAGAAACATGTCCGAAGCACAACGTAAAGTGAAAGATATCATTCTACATTCAAACTTATACTCGCATTAGTCTCTTTGTCTTCTCTTATTTGTAATTCAGTCTCTTTGAAATGCAAAATTAATAACCAATAAAAAGCTACTCAACACTTAAGACATATGCAAGACGAAATGTTAAAAATGTTTTAAAACATTTTCTGTGTATGTTACGGTGCCATAAAATGCGCCACATCTTAACCATACACGCACAGTTAAATCTTTACCAAACGATTCATTTCGAGCGGAACACAAGCGCCTTCCTAATGCGCCACGGCATGGTGTAAAAAAAATTAAATGCACATCCGAAATTTGCACCCACCCAGACGAAATGAACAATTCTGCGGCATGCGGAGAGCAGCCTTGATACTGTCGCTTTTTTATGGGTTTGTTCGTTTTGCATTCTTTCTTTCTTTTTGAAAAGTATTTTTCATGTTTCCAAACGACAACTCGTGCGCCGGTACGGAAACATTTTTCCCCGAAACGCCAGGTAAGGTGAAGAAGCATGCTGGGCTTCAATTTCGTTTGCCTGATGGCTTCATCACGAAAGATTTAACTGCAGTACGCCTGTGACGTTTCCGAAACGTTCGCTGTGCGTCGTGTGAAGCTGCGGTGCAGCAAAAACCGCGTACCAAGAAATGTTTTTTTCTTTTTATTATTTTGGCAGTACCGAAAACGTAAGAGCGGTACACACTTTTTTTATGCGCTCGTAAATGCGACTGGCACGGCGCGTTATTATTACTTTTATTGCACAAAACCCTGGGTGCGGTGAGTGAAATCATGCAGGAAAGGCGCAGGACAGCTTTCCCTTAGGGAGTGGGTCTGCGCGTGGTACACCAAAAACGAGGTGAAGAAAAATCTGATTTTATGCTCACTGGTCATGGTGATGATGATGATGATGATGGTGGTGTTGGAGACGGTAGTACTGGCGCTATGTGTAAGCTGAGGTTAGAATTGGCTGTTTTTTTGGGGGGGAATTATTTTTAGATCGACCAGCGGTGCCGTAACGGCGGTGAAATGGCGGTGGAGAAACTGAGGCGATCGTTCTCGTCCTGTGGCTTATGAGTGTCCGGTAATTGTAAACGCGTCGGCAAGTGACGGTCATGATGTGTCTGTACTAACTGCGATGATGAGTTTGTTTTGGCATTGCATGCTTGATCTGCTTTTCACATGTGACAAGTAATTATGATGATTTCTGTATTTGCAGTTTAAAAAGAATAAATTGAACTTGTTCTCAATTCAATGTTGTTAATTTTTATGTTTTAAAAATCACGTTTATGTTTAATTACAAAGTGCTATAAAATTTCATATGATTAATAGCATTCATAAAAAAATCGGCTCACCCACGTCAAGTGTAGCTTTTTATGAGCAACTAACAGGGTCCAAATGTGTTAAACGGATGAAAAGACGCAAAGAATATGCATCCACCGAGTTGCCCGTACATCCAGTACGGTACTGTAGCGTGAAATTATGAACACACATCGAAGCAATTCCGCACATTAACGCTGCCATTAAACGCAGTGAATGTTGGCCGTGTGGCGTCAAGAGCATCAAGTGGAGAAGAAAAAAGAATAATAAGCATATTGGCTTCAAGTCTTTTCCTTACCAAAATTCTTAAAGCATCACCACTCAATATTATCATGGTCCATGTGTGAGCCGCGTCTCACCCAGTAATGTGGGTGTGGGCGGGGTGGCGAACCTAAACTTGACATAATCGTTTCAATATTTTGGGTGAGGAAAGGCTAGATATGCCGGCCCGGCTTGATCACCCTACGACGAGTGGCCCCTCTTGTACGGTGGGCTGCGAAACGATCGGAAACATAAAGTGAAAATGTTTGGATGATCTGTTTTGTTCAATTGCCGTCCGTTTGGTTAAATTTCCAGATGCCCCGATGGATGAAAGTGATCGAGCAAGAAACACTTTCCGATCGGTTCTGCTTCACTTGTGGAAGAAGATTCAAGTGTTGCTCTTTTTCTTTTTTTTTTATTTATCAGTGTAGGTGGTGAATGAATTCAAGAACCCGTTTGATGGATGGATTTCATAAAGAGAATGAAAAAATAAAGAACCACCCACCAAGTAGTTAAAAACGGAAAAAGGTTGAGAGGTTAATGTGAGGTAAAGTATCGTAAAATGTTTTTCTCTCCTTTTTTTCGGAGTTCCAGATCACTCCGTTCTGCTCATCATTTATGTCGCTTACAAACCATCAAAATGGAAGTTAATTGAAATCACATGTTTTTTCTTTTAGTGTGATGATGCTTTTTGCTATAGTACCTTATTAAGGTGAAGATATTAAGATTTAAACTAAATGAGACGCACTTTGAAACGGAACACTCCAAAAGTTCGCAATTTGTCTTGTAATTTCTGCCAAGATTTCTGCCAGATTGCTGGTTTGTACCGTACATTTATTTCCTCTTGACCTTTTTGCGCCAAACGGTGCATAGTGTTGCTAGATCGATACCCTTGCATGACTTTTTACCCCAGTGACCCATTAGAACACCTTCACAGTGGATCAGTAAAATTATACGCTACATATGATGCTCTCAAACGCACAGACACAACCGGGAGCGCACTCAAAAGAATCGTACACTAACAAGATGACGTTTTATGAGCCACTTCCGGTGTACTCTGATCTTCCCATGGGGATGTGTCGGAAGGACAAATCTCAACCGGGTTTATTGCCGAACGCGCAATGGTGTAGGTCCCGTCATTTTATGACACCTTCTGAAGAAGGTAGAACATGGTTCTACGGTCAAGATACACTCCATTGAAGATGAGATTCCCTGGGGGTCAGTTTTGGACTATCATTTGCAAGATTGGACACATGTTGGAGTATTTTTTCGTTCTTCTTCTTCTTCCGTATGTACCTACATTCGGGATGTATCGTAAAAATTTGGTTAATGTGTAGGAGAATAGTATTGGGCAGCTTCAGTACGGATTCCCAGTTTCTAAGCAGAGTAGGTGTCACACCTGAGTGTGGGACACACATGTACACCCCGGGTATACTCACCCACAAGAATATTCGTTCTTCATCGCCACTCACTAAAGAAGCAACCGAGACTAATGATATGAAAATATTTACACATCATCAGAACCGAATTCCGCTCCACGGGGGGGTAGTTTTCTTTCGTTTGGTTTGCTGCTTCCTAGGCCAAACAGAAAGGTAACTTTCTTTTGGGAAAAGGAAGTAGCAAAGACGGCAAAAAACAACATGAAAGTAAAGGCGCCTTTTCACCGAACATTTCATCGAAAACTGGTGTCTTCTCCGACACGTCAGAGCAATTCGCTCTAATTAGTTTTCTAGTAGGATGCTTGTGTCAAACTTGGTGATGACTGCGTGTGTAGTGTTTTTCTTTTGATGGATTGCAATTTAGAGATTACATGTTGTGGCGCCTGTAGTAAGAAGATCGTTTTACTACGTTTGGATCCATGATCAGTCAATCGTAGTGCTTTTACGGGGTAGGTTTGATAGTAATGTGAAGTGGAATGAGGGTATGAGGGTAGAGAGAAATGTGATAATGATGGATTGACAATATCATTTGAATATATCACCTTAACCATTTTTTTTCGTTATGATTACGTGATAATATTGGTAATTTGGAGGAACAAGATGAAGAACGGGAATTATATTGCAATACAAAGTCGATGAAAAGAGTCTGACAAAAGTCTGATATTTTTTTTAAATCAATTAAGAAGTAAGGAAGAGGAAGAAGTATTGGTGTATTGGTTATCAGACTACGTGTGATGTCTTTCAATTTTAATTACAAGCTTCTCGAGTAGTGGTCTAAATCTGTTAATTCTAATTTTCCTGGATGTTATATACCAGTCTGTCTCTGCGACCTTGGTTCGGGCGGCTCTCTATAGATCGTGCATTCATTCGGATGATGTCTCGTCTCGAATCATTTCACTCTTGATGCACATCGACAAAGGCGAAGTCTCCACGATGAGGATTACCTTCTGTGGTCCTGCGTAGAATTTGAAGACGCGAGACCCTCCTTGATAAGCGCAGTTTAAGCCATCGGCAGACAGCCGGATACACCGATTCGAGATGGTTTGGCTTGCAGGGACCTGAAGTACATGAGGCTTGTCTTCCGCTTCACCAGTGATAATGGTCTCCTCCTTTGAATCCTATCAAAATTGTTTTCCTCTTTCCCCTTCCTTGTACACCTATTGTTATCTGATGTGTTGTATTAATCTATACATGTCTTTTTGTAGTGCCTTAGCCAGTCACCTTCGAGGATATCACCAGACGCGCAGACCGGGAGTTTTGTGTCGTCTTGAAAAAACGAACTGTTGTTTGTTCTGTTACAGTCACGTGTACGTCCCGCACAGTAAGCGAAAAGACCGCTATTAGTACTCTCCACCACCATCACTACCATCATCACCAAAAAACAATAGTTCAAGCATGGACCCAAAACTCAACAATAACCCTGTACACATTGATGCACACAAACCAATAGAATATAGGACGAAACAACCCACAACACCAACAACAGCGATAGCCCGGGATAAGGCAAAGTACGAGGAGGAAATGCTTTCTGAAAATTGTATACAATTCTGCCTTTTGAGACTTACAATACGGCTAAATGCCGTAATAATCATAGAGATAAAAATAAATAAATATTCCAGTCTGTGGGGAATTTGGTTTAGCCGAGATTTTAGCTACGGTCCGGCCGTGTGAAGACTGGCGCCGCTACTATTAAACCATTGACTTACTACAATAAAATAACACAAATAAACCAATAAGAATGCAAAGATAATTTTGTAGCTGTAGTTTCCGCAAGTTCGTAGCCATAAAGTAAAAATATGCTATTTGGGTGTCTTTCATGTCGGAAGTTCTTGAAGACCAACGAATTATTTTGGTCCGCTAAATGCCAGGCCCATAAATCCTCCTGATCAACTACCGAAAGCTCACTAGTACACCACTCGCATTGGTACATATTTCAGGTGGGTGAAACATTATGGTCACATAAAAATCACCATTCAACTTCCTGTATCGTTCCCCCTGTTTTTTTTTTATAATGCAAAACATCCCTGTTTCTACGTTAGCAGAAGTAAATTTATCGCTTCATTCGAAGGCCAGCTGTACGGTGTGTACAAATTTCCGGTATCACTGTAACCTTTCATTCCGCACCTTCGACGGAAAAGGAATCACTTCATCATGCAAGCTTGCATGAATATGCTGGTGTAGCATATTCTCAAGCACTTCTTCGACGTCACCGTACCCGCAACATGAGACAAACATTGAAGAAAGTACAACCTTTTGCTCATCGAACCAGAAGCAGAACGGAAGTGCGCTCTAGCGGAAAGCTTCCGACACAATAGCAGCACTAAATGAAGACGGTTTTGTGGGGGGGGGGGCGGCGATCGGTATCCCACAGGAAAAGCCGTTTTTGTTTCCTTCTCAGGCTGAGCTCACTCATTGATCCGTTCCTAGACTTCGTTCCGTAGCGAGCCAGTATGAGCAGTTCCTGTACCTTCCTGTGTTTTTTTTCTATTCTCGATTCACCACTGGTCCCCATCGCTAGGTGTGTGATTGGTGCTGAAGCGAAATAAGGAGGCTTAACGATGGAAGAAAACTTCACGTCGGCTACTTCAAGCACCTCGGGTGAGTTAACATCCATCCTGTTTTTGAGTACTATACCCGACATCCCCAGACGAACGGGAACAATTGCAAACGCAGGAAGTGATTAGAAGCTGGCGGAAGCCTGCTACGGCTGGTTTGGATGACTGGATGAGATGGGTTTCCTGCAGCTTCTTCTTATTGCAGGTATGGCACGACCTGCTCGTCAGCAGAAAATAGCAAAACCACACACAACCAACCTGCGAATGCCGAAGTGCGCCAAATATCGGACGGTTGGGTATGGGGTTCTCTGTGTCTATTTTTAAGTTCCTTCGTGCACCGGCGGTAAATGGGCGTTTTGGGGGGACGAAGTTTTGTCGTGCGGGAGTTGTAGAACCCGTTCCCAATGTATGTCGCCGGGTCCTACGCAGACGAAGTTATGGTACCGCCGAGGCGGGGGGAAATGTGTCGTGAAAGAATGAAACCACCCTTGAGATACGCCCGCGCCTCGTTTGTTTTCGGTTGTGCAAGGAAGTTGACTCTTGGAGCGGTGACTCCAATAGGTGACAGGGCATCGTCAACCCGTCAGTGTTTGGCGCTACAATATGGAACACCGAGGTATGGATGGATATAAAGGAGGTATTCGATCAAATTGTTTTTCACACTCTACCTCAATGGAAAAAAAGAAATCTTTTCCCTTTTTTTAAGATTCCTTACACCACGTTGCTTGTGTTTGTAGGAATTTGAACCAACGTGTAGTTTGTTTTTTCTCTCTTGTTGTTGTTATGAAATTTCTTTCGAAAGCAATCACCGGATCATCCGTACACAAAACGGGATTCCGAATAAAAGAAAGCGGTATTGAATTTAAAGAATTCTTAGAACAAGCACACAAAAAGGTGACGATGAGAATTGTTAGGAATTTTTTAAGAGGAAAGGTAACATGATTTCCTGCTTCAAAAAAAAAGTAGTACCATATCGCGACAAGACGGAGCCACGAATAAAGGTGCATTAAGCATCCTACTTATCATCACTTCTCCCTCATCCTAAAGCCGCTCCACCTGCCTCACGTAGTGCTGGACTATTTTCATCTAATACATTTGTTTGCCAATCGTAAGGCGTAAAGCGTCTTGATTTACCTACATAAATCAACGAAGCGCGCAGAGCGCCTCAACAGACGGAAATACCTCGAATGAAGCTGTCCGTTTTGAATAAACAACGGGAAACGCTGGATTGCCGTTTGCTGCGTGATCGATGGGCACCCCGAAGATACTGCAATTTGTTATCGTTTGCAGCATTCGAAATGAAAATATGCTCATTAATTTATGTGTTGCAATGGAGCAACACGCACAGGTCAGGGAAGTGAGAGATGGTTCCGGTTAAGTGCATCGTTAACCTTGCCTGTGAAGCGGTGGTTTAACCAATTTTGACGCTCGACTGTTTGATGTTTTTTTAGCGTGTTGATTATAAACATCGAAAATTGCACTACAACATTTGAGCTACTTTGTATATAGTAGTAAATAAACTAGAGATGAGAATTCTCACTCTTTTCAGTGAGTTGAAACAAAGTGAAAGAGTTTTTATAAGGATTTTAATCTTTAACTCACTCTTTTGAGATTCATGTAAATATTGCTCTAACCTGATCTTTTAATTACTATTTGGCGTTTTTCACGCACTCACTCTCTGTGACGACTCACTCTTTTGCGTTTTTACTCACTCAATAAGAGTGAGTAAATGTTTGGTTACAATTTTTGGGATTTTTGGGTTGTTACTCCTTTTGGATTTAAATTGTTACTCATTAGTCGGCACGGAGAGTGAGTGATTAAAAGCACAAAAGAGTCAGTCATTAGTCGGCATAGAGAGAAAATATGAGTAAAAACGTAAAGGAGTAAGTAAAAGAATTATAAAAACTCCTTTGCAAGATTAAACTAACTCACTCACTCTTACTCTGTGCGAACATCCCTAAAATAAACACGATATTTCCATGAGTTTGTGTTGTCTGTTCTAGACCTCTATAACACTAATTCACACACCCACACAAAGAAGAGAAATGTTTTCTATTATCTTCACTGTTGTAATTCTGTAATCATTTGTTTCTTCGCTTTCACACAGAACGAGCGGGTTCATGAATGGTTGATGATTCAATTTGCTCTGTTGCCGTAAGAGGGTTGTACATATTTCATATCGCTACAATAAGACTATACGTTTGATTCTTTTTTTGGGCGATGTTTTTCCTCTAGATTAAAGTAGATATAAGATCCCATCCAATGAACCAGCTCATTTTTTATAAAACTTCTCTAATTATAATAAAAGCCCATGTTTCGAAAAGCGTGTAAAAGCCCTTCATGCAAAGACACTATTACTATAAAAAATGTGTAATGTGGCTATAAAGCGTTTATTAACAATGAAAAGTAATCAGCTCCATTTTATAAACATTTATCTAATCAAAACAAATGATTGTGTAAAATAAACAAATTACCTTGCTTGCTTGTGTACCATTTATTCATCATAAAAAGCCATTAATGTATTACTGAGCTCTCGTTGTATAACATACAATAAATGGCAACGTTAATAGGAATCAATTATCAATCGCCAATTGAGTTGGCACGTGCACTTACAAAATGGTCGATGTACCGAGCACGCTATAATGGTTGTACCGCACAAATCGCTGTCAAGGCGGACGAGCATGGAACGGCGTTGCAGCGGTTGCAGTAGCTATCGACCATTTGAGGGCAAGGCCAACACAGTGGAAATCTCCCGTACGCCGATACTCTCGGACAATTCGGATGGGGTATAACTGGGCTTGCTAAATGAACCATACATCGGTTAGTTTTCTTTCTGCAGCGACCTTCACGAACAGCTTGAAGGTATGTTGCAGTACAAGTTACTGTCCACTTTGCAGGAAAAAAGGCACAACTTCCGAGCAGTGTGACAAAGGTGCTAAAACGTTGCATGGTCAGGATGGTCTTACGATCGCAATGGCTTCTACTGCAACATTACTGCAGCAATGGAGAATAATAAAAACGTGAAGGCAGAAAACGTGAGCCATTTTTAGCACGTTATTTACTTAGAACAGATTTACACTTCTGTCGTTGGAAACTTCTTTCGCGTATGGATACTACATTAGCTTCTTGCACCGAGAGTGTGTGTTTATACCATGTGACGCTTTTTATGGTGTATTTATTTTTATTTGGTACCTAACGTACCTAAGCTAATTTGAAACAGAGACGCCGAATGCAAAACACAAATCATTGTTACATTTTTGCTCCCGTACTGTAAATGGTGCAATAGTAAACTATTTTAGCTACCGTCACAACGCTAGGTGCTGCACCTAATTGAAGCAAATGGGTCAGAGATAAAAGCGAACCGTCGCTTCGCAACCGCTCACAATGGGGGTTCAAGAAATTTTCACCTGCCGGATTCACGCATACGCTTCATGTTCGGGGTAACGTGAACAACAACCATAAGAAGAAGGCACACAAATACACGCCCCGGCAATTAGTAGGCTGGTCGCAGTTCATCGAGCAACCGTCACTTTCCGTGTGCGCTTCATTGAAGGGCGCCGTACGAGAAAGTGTTACGGTATGGTACGGAAAACGAGAGCACGAGAGCGAGAGCGATTTTATTTAGTTTAGGCCACGAAAATGCGTACCAAGGCCAAGACTTTGCTGCGTTTCACCACCCCCCCGGGTGGGGTTTTTCACCGTGCGTGCGTTCGCTTCCCTGTGCGCTTATAACCTTCTCGGTACGGCCAAGGAGCGGTATGCTTGCTGGGGTTTTTACCTAGGTTTTGCAACACATCTACTTGACTGTTTCGTAGCTTTGTTTGGGGGGAGTTGGGATGGGTTTGAAATTCTTTTGTAAGTGGCTTTTAAAATACCAAAAATACTTCGTCTGTTCATTTGACTTGGGAAGATATCAGTATATTTTAATATCCTCGAAAGAAATATTAATTTGAAACTCGAAAACAAATCCACTAGAGGTTCATATGTTTAAATTCAATTAAAAACTTGGTAAACTAAAGATTAATTTTTTTTTTGTACAGTAACCACATAGCGTATTGTTTAATTGATAGACAATTAGGGCTTCTTTCTCAGTCCGTGGAGACAAATGAATTTTCACTACAGAAAAATCTAATGATTTTATCATTCAAACTAATTTCAATACGAAATTGGGCTACACCCTGGTATCAAATTTTCAAACATATATCACGCCCGGCGACAACAACTACTTAGCGGTAGAGACGAGTAGCACTAGCTAATCGTCAATTTATGGGTTTGATCTCGACCTTTGATATGTGTTTGTATCGATTGGGAAGAGAATTTGTTCCACTTGTCGAACGAATTGAGGTCATTAAGAAACAGTACACAGTCTTCTCGTATATCGCGCCCGAGAGAGAGAGGACGAGACAGAGCGATCCATCGTCATACTGTAGACGATCGGTGGTCACCCGGTATTTCTGCAGGTGTAGCGAAAAAGAAAATTGTCCTTTTGCCTCTTCACAACGAGGAAAATCTCACCTTACGTTTGAGACTCGGAGACTAGGCGTGGAAAATCCCTGTTGGAAGAAAAACTGTCTACGGATGAAGCAATCGGCAAAAGGTGCTCTCTGGTAGTGGTGTTGACCATTACCGTAAGGTAGCGTCTATTTTTACAATATGCGTACGACGAATTTGCCATCGTCTCGTTGCCATGGGTGATGGGGTGTGCTAACCTGTAGGTGAATAAATTCCAACCCAAAAAAAAAAAAACGACGCCCGAGAGGACGCCACCACTCTGGCCGGTTCTGGCGGCAGGAATGCTCGGTAATGCTATTAGAGTGATTATTCTACCCAGACAAATACCGTCATATACCGGGAAGCCCCCACAAAACCGCCGTGTTTGCCGCCGCATCAGTTTCCCAGCCAGACGGGAAGGAATTTTTACATCGCAAGGTGAACTAAACGGGGCGAGCGACTTTTCTCTGCTTTCGTAGAAAATATCAAACAACACCGAATCAAATTGTCAAGTGGCCAACGGGTCGATTCTGGGAGCAGTCTAATTGGGATACGTTACCTAATAAATATTGTCGCAAGAGAAAGGCATGTTAAATGGGAAAATGCTCAATTTTAGCTATTTTTGCACTTAGTTATTACAACTATTCTCAAATAAACCATGGATAGAAGCGTTATGCAATCGGAAAAACACGGTGAACAAACTTGCGGAATTCGGATGCTGAATTTTCTTTCGAGAATAGTTACCGTACGATTGGCGGGATTTTAAGCGAAGAAGAGGGATTTTGTTTATTTGTTTTCCCTTTTATAACCTTTTCTCTGAGTGCCCACTGAGTGCCACCGGCACTCACAATACGACAGTTGCTGAAACTTGACGAAACCAGCAAACTGTCGGTTTATACCACTATTGTGGTTCTTGTGTAAACATACTCCCCCCCATGACAGAATGTCATAACAAAGGCGAAAGGAACTAGCATGTGGTTTCACCGTCCGCTAACGGCAGTAAGCAGATTTTGTTGATCGGACGAGTGATGATCCCTTTTACCGTTTGTAGTTTTACCACACGTGTGAGCTGGTCCTCTCCAGGATGAATTGCAACGATGCGTGCTAGGGGCCATCGGGTTGTTGGTAAGGATTCATCCAGTAGTATAACCAATCGGCCGGGGAGTATATCGTTGGTTCGGTGATGTCTCATGTTGTCTTTCTGCATTTCCTGCAGATACTCCGTAGACCAATGCTTCCAGAATCGCTGAACGGTTAGCTGCCACCTTTGCAGTTCATCGAGAGTGTACGCCTTCAATTTGGTATAATCAGGAACAGGAACTGCGTGCATGGACGTACCGATGAGGAAATGCGCTGGGGTAAGTGCTGCCAGATCATTCGGGTCGTCGGACATAGGCAGCAAGGGTCGGGAGTTCATTGCCGCTTCGATTTGTTGAAGGATAGTGCAATATCCTTCGTATGACAGCCTCGAGCTGCCTAGATGACGATAGAGGTGTCGTTTGGCTGTTTTCACCGCTGCTTCCCATAATCCACCGAAGTGTGGAGCTTTGGGTGGAGTGAAATGCCAAGTGATACCTTTGTTGGCACAATTGGTGGCAATGATGTGCTGCTGCTGTTCGTCGTTCAGCATGTTGACTAGTTCGCTGAGCTCGTGCGCAGCGCCTTCGAAATTCTTTCCGTTGTCTGAGTGTATGTGCGCTGGCAAACCGCGCCGGGATGCAAATCGATGTAACGCCGCCAGAAAACCAGCTGTGGTGAGGTCGCCCACCAGCTCTAAGTGGACCGCTTTCGTTGCGAAGCATACAAATACGCACAAGTAGCTTTTAACAGCGGCAGCTCGACGATGTGCTGGTTTCAGATAGAATGGGCCAGCGTAATCCACTCCGGTTACGGAGAACGGCCGGCTGGGAATGACCCGAGGTGGTGGAAGTTGGCCGATTTGTTGTTGCTCGAGTGTAGGATCGTGACGTATGCAACGGAAACAGTTTCGCACGATTTTTTTCACCAAGCACCTTCCGTCTAGTGGCCAATATGCTTCCCTTATTTGCGACAGCAATAGTCTTCCGCCGCCATGCATAAGTTGCTCGTGATAGTGGGTTGCAATTAGATGTGCGAATTTGTGCTTCTTAGGAAGTACTATGGGATGCTGGGATTGGTAGGGAAGCTGCGAAAGCTTCAATCGTCCTCCTACTCGTATTATTCCTTGCTCGTCGAGGAATGGGTTGAGTCGCCGTAGTGGTGATTGTCTTCCTATTGCTTCACCTTTTGCCAATTGCCGTAGCTCCGCTGAAAATGCGTCTTGCTGTGCTAAACGACATAGCACAGTTTTAGCAGCTTCCATGTGTTCGGGAGTGATGACTAAAGGTGATGCGAAGTGTGTTGGTGTTCGTTGAGTGCGTGCCTTCTCCTTAGTGTTACGTGTGAAGCGAATGCAGTATGCAACGATGCGCAACAATCGCGTGTAGCTGGAACACAACGTAAACCAAGGGTTAGTGATGGTGTTTACATAGGCAGCACTCACCTGACGAATTTCGAGATTCGTATCTTCAGCTGGTTCAGGATTACAGTTGGGCCAGTTGGATGCGGGTAGTGCTAGCCATTCCGGACCGCAACTCCACAGCTTGCTCTGCAGGAAATCTGCTGCTGACATGCCGCGTGAGACCAGATCGGCAGGGTTAGTTGAGCCGGGAACATGCCTCCACTGACGAGGATGAGTATAATGCTGCACCTCCGATACTCGGTTGCCTACGAACGTTGCCCACGTGTTAGGTGAGGCGCTGATCCACTTTAACGTGACGGTAGAATCGGACCAAAAGAATACTTCTGCTGCGTGTAGTCCCATCGCCTTCTTGACTCGATCGTAAAGATGAGCGCCTAATACTGCAGCACACAGTTCCAGTCGAGGTAGTGTGACACGCTTAAGTGGTGCCACTCGCGACTTGGATGAAAGTAAAGTGGTGCGAACTTCCCCTTGCTCACTTTCGCAACGAACATAAATGCAGGCCCCGTAAGCTGCTTCAGATGCGTCACAGAAGGTGTGTAACTGCAATTTACTACCAGGTAACAGCGCATAGCGATCGATCTTGAAACCGGATATGAGTGGCCAATCTTGCTGAATATTTTTCCATTTCTTGCAGATAGAATCAGGAACAAGATCGTCCCAACCAGCTTTCTGCAACCACAACTCCTGCATCAAGATTTTGGCTCGCACGACTATGGGAGAAATCAGGCCAAGCGGATCGAACATGCGGGTTATGTTAGAGAGGATGCTTCTTTTAGTAGGACTTGCTGTGTCGGTGTCGATTGCGGACTCGAATGATAGAACATCATGTTCTGGCTCCCACGAAACTCCAAGAGTCTTTACCGTTTCGTCGGGTATAAACTGTAGCGCTGACTTTGTGCCGATCTGATCCGCAGTTAGACCGGTAAGCACCTCTAATCGGTTTGAAGTCCACTTCCGTAATTCAAAACCACCCCTTGAAAGTAATTCATCTAACTCTACTCGTAGACGCCGAGCGCTTTCGATCGAATCCGCACCGCCTATGAAGTCGTCCACGTAGAAATTGCTCTTCAGAGCGGATGCGGCAACAGGATATGTGGTTCCCTCATCGTTTGCAAGCTGCTGCAAGGTTCGAGTTGCAAGGAAGGATGATGGGGACAACCCATAGGTTACGGTGTTCAGCTCGTAATACTGGATCGGTGAATGCGCATCAAACCGGAAACAAATGCGGGCATACTTCCTATCGTCTGGATGCAGTAGTATTTGGCGGTACATTTTAGCAATGTCTCCAACAACTGCCACCTTATACGTGCGGAATCGTAGAATGATGTCCAACAAATCATCCTGCACTGCAGGGCCGACACATAGCGCTTCGTTGAGCGAATATCCAGATGATGTTTTCGCTGATCCATCAAACACCACCCTGGTTTTTGTTGTTGTGCTCGACGCCTTGAATACGGGATGGTGCGGCAGATAATATGCTGATTCGTCGTCAGCTGGAGCTTGTATCAGCGACATGTGCCCTAGCTCCAAATATTCATGCATGAATTCATGGTATGCCGCTTTAATATGAGGATCGCGTTCTAGGCGCCTTTCGAGCATTGTAAAACGTCGTAGAGCTGATAATTTCGAAAGACCCAGCTTTTCTTCAAAGTCAGGCTGCTTTGGTAAACGAACAATATAACGACCAGTATCGTCTCGTTGTGTTGTATCTTGGTATAATTTTTCGCAATACCTTTCTTCGGGGGAGTAACCATCTCTTATTTGTAATTCTTCCACTTTCCAGAATCGCTCGAGTGATTCCTCAAGCGTGCTCATGCAGACGGCGGAAGATGCGTTGGAAGTTTCGGTGTTGTTATTACATGCTGATGCTGAGCCGGTCACGATCCAGCCGAACACACTTTCAATGAGGACAGGAAGGTTATGCGAAATTTTATATTGCGCCCCGCTCTGGAAAAATGCATGATAATGCCGGGCACCGAGGATAAGATCGAGCGGTGCCGACTTATTAAACTGGGGGTCGGCAAGCATAAAATTCAGCGGAATTTGCCACTCGGCGGTGCGCACATCATGTGCTGGCAAATCCCCAATCAAATTGTCCACAATCAAGAAATCAGCATTCAGCTGATATTGGCCCGTTCGGGAGGAAATTTTCGCACGCACCGATTTCCGCACCGGGGTGGAAGAGTGACCCGCACCGATGAGCGTTACGTTGACCGTGTCAAGTTTCAACGCTAACCTCTGAGCAAGCCTGGTGCTCATCAAATCAGGCTGCGAGGCACTATCCAATAGTGCTCGCACTGGATGCAGAGTACCATGTGAATCAGCAACGTGTACCACGGCAGTTTGCAGAAACACGTGATCATATGTTTGCTGGCTTGCGTGTGCTGCTACGTGGTGTCTTTGGGTGTTTGTGGCGTGATCGTCTTTGTTCTGTGGGTGGCTTACCGGAACATTTCGCGCAGCTGGCATGGTGTTTGCAGTGGGAAGTGCTCCTTGTGCGTTGTGTACGTTGTGTAACAGTGTATGGTGTGCTGAGTGACAGTGTCTGCATTTGTATTGCGAGGAGCAATCGCGCGCTCGGTGGTTGTCCCGCAAACAATTTAAACATAGTTTATTGGACATGACCTGTCGATATCGTTCTTCCGGACCCATAGTCATGAATCGCGGACATTTCGTGATGCTATGCTCTTGCTGGCATATTATGCACCTACGTGTTTCGTGAGAGGTAGACGGAAAACTAGCCAGCCGAGTGAGATTCGATTGTTTATGTGTGAAGTGCGTGTGATTTCCGCTAGAGGGCGCGTCGGTATTGTTTACCATTAGAGTTTCGAGCACTCGCATTCGGCGTTGCAAAAATTGCACCAAGCCTTCGTAGCTTGGATTTTCATTTGTTGATGCAAATTCCTCCCAATCGCGCAACGTTGTTGTAGGCAATTTTGTGCATAGCAAATGTTCCAATACGCTACTCCAAGCATCTGTGTTTTCACCCAAGTGGTTTAGCGTTTTCTTGTGCCGCTCGAACTCATCGACAAGATGGTGAAGGGTTGAGGCACTTTCCCGTTTCATGGTGGCCATTCCGAATAAGGCTTGCAAATGACGCTTTTTTAACAGGTACTCGTTAGAGTAACGCTCCGTCAGTATTTTCCATGCTATTTCATAGTTTGCGGCACTGATGGTGATGGATTCAATAACCTTAGCGGCTTCTCCCTTTAATGATGCGCGCAAATAGTGGAACTTTTGGATCGGCGGTAGCTCGGGGTTATCATGTATTAAGCCCTCAAAAGTGTCCCTATACGTTAGCCACTGCATGTAATCACCATCGTATTCGGGAAGCGCGATGGTGGGAAGTTTAATGCCTACTAGGGGGCTCGGGCCAGCGTTTGGTGTGGAACTAATGCTTCGAGGAACATGCACCCTTTTAGCCTTTAGCTGGGAATGTGCGCGTATCAAGCGCGGCTCAAAATCATCGCGTAAAGCGGCATTGTGCGCAATTTCTTCTTCGGTGATTGCCAAATCCTCTAGCTGACCTTGGATTTTCTCCAAGTCAATGGACAGCTGGTCGAACTTTTTTATGCGCGTTTCGATCTCGATAGCGTCTCGTTCCGGGAGAAAATCAAGGAGGAACTTTTCGTAGCGATCTAATGAGACCAGCAAAATTGCCCTTCGGGACGATAGAATGACGGCAGACGCTGGCATGATCAGACACGATGGTAATAGCTTCGTCAGCGGTAACGAAAAAACGGGAGTGTTGTGTCGCGATAAAATTTGCGTTATGCGTAGGAAAAAACAGGTCGCGAGAATCCGCAAATTAATAACCAGCAATTCGGCGTATCCTGGTCACGGCACCAATGAACAAACTTGCGGAATTCGGATGCTGAATTTTCTTTCGAGAATAGTTACCGTACGATTGGCGGGATTTTAAGCGAAGAAGAGGGATTTTGTTTATTTGTTTTCCCTTTTATAACCTTTTCTCTGAGTGCCCACTGAGTGCCACCGGCACTCACAATACGACAGTTGCTGAAACTTGACGAAACCAGCAAACTGTCGGTTTATACCACTATTGTGGTTCTTGTGTAAACACACGGATTTGATGCTATTTTCATTGTGTTTTCACCTACACCTAGTCAAGCACAGATTGGCTTTAAGCGCATCTTGTTTGTTTGGGAATCAAATGATGATTGCAACGATTAACTGTGCAACGTGTTTATGGCAAAGGGAAGAGTGTTGATAAAGCTGAAATGGTTTGTTTACTTTTCGAGGGAATCAAATATTGTTTACTACCTTTAGAATTGGGTTATACGTTTGAATGATGCATTAGCTAACAGGCGCGTTTCATATACCAAAATAGAGGAATAAAGTGTAGAAACGTATCTCCTCGTTTAGACAGATTTTGTAATAAAGTGATAAATTAACTAGTAATATTTTTTACCACATTTTAACCTGAGTTAAAATGTATTTGAAAAATATCAAAACATCTCTTTTTCATGCCCAACATTTCAGCAAGCTTTTTCAACAATTTCACTCGCAAGAGTGGATCCTAACCATCTTACATTTTCTGCTACGTGCTACGTCCGATCATTATCACATCACAAACATTCGTTTCGCCCTTTGAAGGAGCAGCAGCAAAAGCGAAACGAAAACATCCAGCTACACCCGGCACAGAGATCTGCAGACCATTTCCATAATCTGTGATATTTATGGCTGGCAAGGTAGCAAAAGTCAATGGCAGCAGTGACCGGCTCTAGTGCAGTGCAAAAGGTTTATACATACACACAAGCACACACCCTCGCCCATGGGCGAGGTAAACTGTACGAGGTGGTGCGAATAGCAGAAGCATATTTTTCCATCTGCGCATCGTTTTTATTCCTTTAGAGTGATCCCTACCTTCGAACAGTTCCATTGCGTGGTTCAGTTGTGCGACCGTCCTGCTGGGATCAATGTGCGCATCGGGAGACTTACCTGTGAGACGGAGAAAAGGAAGAGAAAGAAGAAAAAACCAAGGTAACATTAGACCCGTTTACGTAATATACACGCGCGCGTATTGCGTGTCTGTTCTATTTCTTATACATCCATACAGGTTAGGTTTACAAAAATAGCAGGTTTGAATGGAAAAGGTAAGGGACAGGGGTATCCCCGGGTAATGGAATGTATCCGGAATCTGCTGGATTCCCGTGCGAAGAACAAAGAAGCAAAGCGGCAAGGAGAAGGTGAGCCGCGGAAAAGCGTTTTCCCGGTTGGCCGACTTTCTCCCGGGTTTGGTTGTGGATAATCTTTTGCGTCCAACTTCCATCCCTAAAGCAGGAGAAGGAAATCAGTTAGCAGTGGCAAAACGTGATGAGCAAGGAATGGTGAAGCGAACCAGGGGTGGCGATCTAGGGCAACGTGCTCGGGAGGGGAGCGAAACCAATCTTTCCCACGCCGTGCAAAGGTTAGCGCAGGATGGTTCCGACCCGCTTCCGAGCCAGCCTTCCTGGTGGGTGGGGTGTGCCTGTGAGGGAGTTTTCTTTTGACTGATAAATTTGTTTTTTTTCCTTCAAGCTGCTCGGTGGTTCATTTATTACATTACACGACCACCAAAGAGCCGGTCCCACAGCGAGCGGTCAGTAAGAATAATGTGAAAAAATACCATAAGAAGCATAAAACATAGTACGGTTCGGAGTGCATTAGAAGTAAAGATGTGTAGAGAAGAAAAAATGTTTTCATGAAAATGAAGCAAGTGTATGTTGCAATGTATTCATGAAAAACGCCTCATTAGTCGCGTTATCAACTAATGACATTCTATGTACAATTAAAAGAAGAACATAATAGAATGAAAATATTGCAATAATACGAGTCTAACGAGTAACAACGATCGAATCATCAACACTAACAGTGTGCTTGGGTCAATCACTAGCAACGTCGCTTTAAAAAAAAAACTTATTTGCTTGATACAGTTGTAGCTCTAATAATCCTCCTTCGTTCCGCAAAATGAATTTCTGGTTCTGGTGAAAGTGAATGAATCGAGCTAGCGGAAAGGAAAAATGAAAATTTTCCACCAGCCACCAAACTCTCTGTCGGTATAGTACATTTACATATTTTATCATCAAAACAAAGAGAAAAAAAAGTTAACATTCCAACAATGTTCCTGTTCGTCGGGGATGGTTTCCGCACGATGTAGAAAATACTCAACCAAAGACACCGAGTGCCAGAGTACCGGTACCCGGCCAATGGAAACCTTGGGTAGTATAATGGCAAATGGAAATAATATAAGCAAATCGTATGCGAACGAACGACATGGTGATGATGGTGCTAGGGTAGTTTCTAAACTTTTATTTTTCTGTACAGAATGTAAATGAAGATAAGCGTTACAAGTACGACCATCCTTTACGCAAACAAAATGAAGCGTAGGAGTACATTTTCACTTTCGGCCCACAGACCAGACAGGAGTTAGGACTAGGCTACAGAGGGAAAAAATATATTTCCCACGAGACTAATGAACGACTACGGCTTTAATTTTTGTTGTTAAAAATGGTTTACTGCTTTGTGTTAGCATAGAAATAGCGCACTGTTTGGACATTGCTAGGAAGGATTTGTAAAATTTTATTTATCTGATTTAACATCCCGTCCATTCGAGAATTGTTTCTATTTTCTAGTGATGCAAACAAAGATTCTCAAAATAAAGGCATTAAGACAACAAAGTAACGAGATACATGTTTAATGATTTAGTACTCGTTGTTTAACATGTTTTATTTTCCCATTACACGATACATTCGGGACAGTTTTGCTTCAGTTTTGGTTGCCATTATACATCCCAGTCCGTGAATATCGATCAAACGATTTCGATCGCAAACATTTTCCGGGGGTGCCCCATCCCCATGATAAAACAAACACGAATCGCTTGTTATGAAAACAAAACTGACAACATAACAACAATCACACCGGACATAGCTGCAGTGACCCTGGCGTTGGGAAGGGAAGTTATCACTAACTGTAGCAAAGTATTTGTTACACCCGTACACGAATGAAACCAATCTCCAATTGACACTTTGGCACTTTTGGCCGTACAGAAATGGCGACTAATTATTATTGCTACTGTCCCTTAAGGTTGGCAGGGGTGGCAGACTGCGGATAACAAAACTGATACATTGGTGGTGCTGACAAGCAACAGCGATGAATCCCAGTTCATCATTGGCAATTGATGTCACTGATGTGTTTTTATTGGAATTAGCTAGGCACAGTTGTTGCAGCTTCTAGGAATTTTATTTTTACCTCTCCTCGAATGTGCAAAAAGCATAGATTTTCGTATGAAATAAAAACGTATGCTTGTTAGCTGATTGTGTAACTACTACATAACTGACTGTGCTATGCGAATAAATAGAAAATACGGTTTGTGGAATAATTTTTGTCGAGGTACCAGGCGTCTCCATCAATTAAGCAATAATATTTTTTTTCGATATGCATGTATTTATTTAAACATATACATATAAAATGTTTCGAATCGCAACATAAAGAAGTTTATTCTCATTGTTGACCCAATTTAATAATCTGGTTGCTTTAAATAAGCCTTGAGTGTAAGGAACCCCTTGGAATAAGTGGGTTGCTATTTACCAACCACTGGGCGCCTCCATTATGTCTTCATCTCGAACGATAAGACAATACAACGGTCAAAGTATGCTCATTAATAAACAAATTGATTGCTTATATGAGCTGTAAAAGTTGTTTGATTACACGCAAATCACACCGATTTGTTTCATCATAATGTAATGTTTCGAAATGAGCACAAACAGTTTTCCTTTATATTGTTTTTTTTTCTTCTTCATGGCAAGGTAAGAGTTTACTGTGTGTTTCGTATTGAATTAGTCACAGAGCGTTTTTAGCATTCCCATATGAGTGTAGAAAAAAAAACATGGTACCGTCCATGACATGCCAGACGTCAAGTTACAATCAATCAGCATGTTAAAACAAGATAGAAAACGTGCGGCAAATGACACTTTACACACACACATACATACTGCTTGCGTTTGTACGCTCGTGTCAAAATCACTCGACTGATGAATATCATTATCATGATTCTCATCAGTAAGCCAAAAAAAACTCCAAAAAAAAACAAGAAATCTGTCAACCAAGTCAACAACTCTCATCTCGTGCTGCACTCCGTTCATGCTTTGATGGTATCCATTTAACGTATAACGCATCAAGGGGACGGGCGGCGACATCTTCACTAGCACTAGGAAAAAACAAGCATACGGCCAGCAGTCGGTCGGGGAAAGGATAGAACATGAAACAAAAACTAGGCCATCAAGTTCGATTTCTTCTGTTCAACCGATTGAACTATAGACTCGTGGGTGGTTTGTCGCAAGCGACACACAGAAAGAGAGAGATACCTAAGTCCTGTGACAGTGAGGTAGACCAACGGACCCAAATACGGCTACAGTGAAGTAGACCTTGTACGATGCGTGTGGTAAATTTTCACTCACACCATCCTGAGTGTTGGTGGGGAGGAACATATTTCTGAACTAAGCCTCACGTTTGCACTGCTGCCACCACGTGTTTAAAGCGCATGTGCTTTAGTTTGTTGTTCGCTTCAGTAATAGACAATGCAGTAGAAGAAGTTTCACAGAAAAAAGGATAATAAATGAGGTTTTGTTTTAATTAATTTATGATAGTACATTAAAAGGCAAACAAAAGTGTGTGGATTTCGGCATACAAATAGGAACAGAGAAAAAGAAATTAATTCCAAAGCAATGATACTAAAATATTTCTAAAACTATTAATTATTACCCCCGAAAAATTATATCCCGAGTGTGATCTATAAAAAAAATTTATTAGCAGACGAACAGTAAAGAATATCCTAAAGTAGTTAGGTCGTGTCGCTGGCACTAACCAAGAACAATGGTACAGAAAATCGAACATGCCTTAAATCCTTGCTACAGTTTACTGCATCGCTTACGTAACGGTATGGAACGGAATTCTAAAAGGAACCACTTCAACATGCGCTTCCCATTCACTCCCATTCACAAGAGTCCGTTCGTTTATGTTGCCGGCGTGGACATTGTAGCTAGAACCCGCTTTATAGCGCAACCACAGAAACTGTGCCATGACCTGGTCGCAGATATTTAGAGCAAAACCCAGCTTCAGTGCGATGTAAATGGATTAACCGTAAAGGGGCACGACGGCTCGACACCACACCCTACCTCAAGGCGATACAGAAGACTGTAGGGAAGCATTTTGCTTAATGAGCAGATCGACTAAGGACCTTAGTCGCTTAGTAGCATCGGTATCGCGTTAGAGAAGTGCATCGAGTAGCGTAAAGGGTCATTAATTATGCTAAAAGGATCGAAAGATGATGCATAGAAGGCTACAAAAGGAAAAAAAACCCAGATATTTAAAGATAGAACACGTTTCCTTAGCAGCAAGAAAGAAAAACGCAGTAGAATGGGATGAAAGATTTTTTTTTCTTCTTGCTCGTTGCTCTATAAGCTTTAGGTCACTCTAACAATAACTATATCAATACAGCAGCAATCTATTAGTGGCAAACTGAGCTAAATGGTTGCTTTTTAATAGCGTTTCATTATCATAAGCACAATTACGCTTTGAAACGATTGCGAACGTTAGTATCGATTGTTAGAATCACATTTACAGTACAGATTAATGGCTCATATAAACAGTGTGAAGAGTTGCACGTTGGTACTTCAACGAGTATGCTAAACGATGTTTAATCCATAAATAATATTGTAACACCCATAACTTATTGCACAACCGCTTAAAAAACAATGTTCTAAAATTAATTCGCCATACAAACGCAACAAAGTAAATGGAATTCGAATGAGTTTTTAATGACAATGTTAAGTCGTGTAGATAAAATAGGACTGTGAAAAGGCCGTAGAAATTTTGCTTCTGTAATGAAATGTTTTTAATGCGAAACAATTTAAAGTTTAAAACTTTTTACGAGCTAATATTAAAGAAAGATATGCATGAAAGTCTTATAATATTAGGAAAACACAATGTTAAAAATTTCCTACAAAAATGTTACTCAACTGAATTACAGTGTAACGCCGATTATCCCTGCTCATCGGGACTCAGCCCTTGCCGGATAAGCGCCTATCACGGATAATAGACAACACTCTTTTTATTGATAAATATAAGTGTTTAGTATGTACTGGTTGGACTTTTTTTTCTAAAGCTAAATGTTAATATTCTTAGGTGCACTTTGCAAATTAAATCTGTTTTATTTGGTCGAACTTGAGCCAATTGTATCATTTCCTATTGAGGCTTTTATTTTTTGCCATCACCGGTTTACAGTTAATATGTCAATTCGCTTTTGGAACTGTCATTTCCGAGCTGCACGGATAATGGGACAGCCGGATAAAAGGTACCCAGATAATCGGCGCTCCACTGTAATATGAACATCTGACAGCATATTTGTTTTGGTCATTTAGTGTTTGTGTATGTGAGCGTGATCTTTGCTTGCTTTCTCTCTTTCACTCTTTCACTTGGAAATGTTTCCAATGTGTAGCACATCATTTCGAAGCGTACGGAAAACAGGCAGAATATTGAGATTCGATGAAAATTATACACCAATTAAGATGCCAACTTATAACCCGGAGATTTTTTAAATGTCACTGTTTATTCCCATAAGGAGAAAATAGAGGTGAAATATGTAATTTCCGCTTTATTCCGCCGTACACGCTTTATTATGTTGTTTTTAGCTTGCTAATGGTATAAGTATTCGTTTCGTTTAGTATACAGGATGAGAAACGTGATAGTTAAACCCATAAAAACATGACTGAGCACGTGTAGCAGAAGTGATAATGGTAGTAGCGGAAGTAATAGTTGTAGTAATAGCAGCAGAAGTAGTAATCGGTGACAGCAGATGTACTGAATGATGAAAGCTGTCACTTTGACATTTGTGAGTATGTTGCTCTCTCCGTTCCATTTCTCGACGTTTACTTCTTTCTCCAGCTTTGGGTGCATGTGTTCGTGTGTATTTTTTCTTTGTCTCATAATGGCGTTATGTCCTTTCCGCTTTCGGGCATCGTGAAGGTGGTGATTGAAATGGCGATGAAATTTTTTGTTTTGGTGGTGGAAGCTGATGATGTTACAGTTTTCAGTCTGTTTCGTTACAGTTTAATTGGCAGATTTTTTGCTACAGAATTGATGAAATTCACATGCATATGCGTGTACGATGAGCGGCAGAATGAATCGTTTCTTCTCAGTTTGGTTCTTGTGTTTTATTGACGTATCCAAAAAAAAAAACAAAATCCAAAACAAAAAATGTAGAATAGCAGAGCGAGTGTGTTGTGAGGTGGGGGTGAGAAAAGACAGCGGGCTTTGGCTTCACGCATAATCTGGCTATACTGTTGCGTCCCTTGAGAGCATGATTGCAATATTGAGTCGGGGTTTTGCCTTCTTGTAATAATGTTATTGGGTATGATTGTTCGGGCCGAACGAAACAATAAGTTCGCATACGGAAAAGAAGATAGGTAACAACACATCGCACTGTCCGATTGCCAGTGGAAGGTTCTGGAAGAGTGAAAACTCACCGAAACCCGGCCTCTGCTGTGTGTTCTGGTGATGGTGAAGATGGTACTGCTGTTGATGTTGACTCTGATAAAAGGTCACTTTGTGCTGCTGTTGCTGGTGTTGTTGCTGGTGTCCAGTTTGTGCAAAGTTGTTGTGGAACTGGGCGCTACTAACCCCACCACCATATGGTTGCTGGATGCTGGTGACTGTTGCAGCAGTTGGGAATGTTGTGCCATCCGTACCATCGATCGGTGAGTGTTGCGCAAAGGATGTGCCACCACCGCTTCGTACCAGTGCGGATGCGAGCATTTGCTGCTGGTGTTGTTGCGCAAGGGCACTGACCGGCGTACCGCCATTCGTGGGCGATGACCGTATGGTTGCAACCACACCCATTGTGCTACCGTCGATCGTTGCACCATTGGACGGTGATCGCGTACCGCTGTATTGCTGCTGCTGCTGCTGCTGATTGAGCTGATTGATTCGTGCCATTAGACTGTCACCATTGCTGAGCAAACTGTTGGTACTGCCCGAGTTGTTGGAGCTGACCGCAGACCTGGGACTGCTTCCGTTTGCAGACGATTGCTGTGGCCGATGCTGCGAACGATGATGGTGATTGTTGCCGCCATTGTTACGCTCGTCGTGCAGGGCCGAGCTAAGTTCGTCGAACATGAAGAAGCTGGCGGTGGAATTGCTATGGTCGGGAGAATTTTCCGCCGACGAATGGCTACCGTTTGTGCCGGTTTGCGGTTGACCACCATCCTGCCGCTGTCCCGTTGCATACTGCCGCTGCTGGTCGTTGTTCAACATTTGGTAGTATTTTTTTGTTTTTTTTTTCGGCCAGATGCACGTGTGCAATCACACCCTTTGTATAGTGGCTCACGCGAGACCAGCAATAAGGCCCCTTACGATTGAACACCACAGCCTACAGTGAAGGCACACCGAGTACGCGTGAGGGTTGCGAAGTAATGCTACGGAAGCTTTTTTTTCGCCTTTTTTCCGATGACCACTCTAATGACCACACAACAGGCTAAACAGTTCCGCTGAGGTTAATGATCGTGCTGCTGCGTTCTGTGAAGGGTGGCGAAAGGTAGACGGGACATCGGGGCTAGTAACTTTCGATTCACTTTAACGCCCCGTAATGTGGTTTCACACTCGGATTGGAAAATAATTGCACTTGGTTTCCTAGTGTACAACGCGCTGTTTTGCCGGTTTTGTGCGGACACTTTGTCACATTTCATTTACTCCACAGTACAATCGTTCCTGTTCAGTATCGCTTCATTCCGCAGTAGTCGTAGCATGCTGTCCAGCGTACAGTTGACGGTGGTATGTGTGCCCTAAAAGCCGATTGATTATTTTACCAGTGGTGAGCAAAGCTTCTTCACGAGCGACAATAAACAATAGTAAAGAATGAGATAATGTGAAGATACGCAAAAAAACGAGGGAGGGGCAAAAACTTTTTTTATATAGCACATTTAACTAACATTTAGGTTTTTGGTTGATGCGGGTTTTGCTTGTCGGTGGAAGCCATATTCCGGTTTTGCTTGCGGCGGTTAATTAATGCACGATGAATAATTTATGCTTTTTTGTTCGATACTCTATTCGCTACGTTTTGCTTGGGCAAAATGCCATAAAGCAAAGTTCAGGTAGAATATACATCAAAGCATAACTTTGATTTAGGATGGCAGAGGTATAGAAATGTCGAAATATGTGAAGATGATAACCTCCCAATTTAGCTGAAAAATGGAAGCTTCATAAAGATGAGATTGCTTTTGAAATTAGTTAAATAAATAAAACTAATTTAAAACAAATTGCATGCTTACTAGGCTGCATTTAAAAGAAGGTTTCTTGAAATGAAAATCGGATCAACTTGAACGTTTCTAATTTTTCATTTCATTAGCAAAATCGTGAAGTGTCAAACATAGTATGAGTTTCTAGTTTAGTCGTTACATTAAACATTAAACATTAAACATAGATTTTTAAAATAAAAAATATCTTCTTTTTCCAAACAATTCGATATGGAAATAAAAACAAGCATTGGAAGTGAAAAATGCTCATCAAATGTGTCAAAATCTAATGAAAAACAGTCAACAATATTGCAAATATTATAGCCTTCGATCCGGTTTCAGATATTTTCATTCAGGTATTCAAAACAGGTTCAATATAAAACTTATTATTACATTTTTATTTGCCATCGGAAACTTTTCCAAACCCCATGAATGAATTTAAAATTCAACTAAACAGTTTTCATCTATCGCTAGTGCAGTTTAATCTTCTTTTTTAATCTTTGCTGAAATGAACACGACTGACCGTAGTGAAACATTTGTAGCGAGAAGGGTAATGTTGAATAAAAATAACCCCTCAAACAAGGCAAGCGATAACGTGGTACAACATCTACGAATGCCACATACAGCATAGATCCCCGGCACGAAACACAAGCACAAAAAATCCGAAATACCAATGGAAAACGGTTTTAATCGCGTTGGTTGTTGTATTTCTTCCGTTCTTCGTTAACGACTAATCGAAAGTTTAGTTTCGGAGATTCTTCCAACATTTCCACACGATTTCTTTTGCGCTCTATCTCTGTAAAAGCGTGTTTCGATCGTAACGTTGTCTCTCGGGGTCAGCAGCATCTTGCAGCACTGTCGCTTCATTATCACTTTACGCTTCTGCCCGACCACCATTCATTGTCCACCACATGAACCATACCATACGGATGACAAAGTTGTGTACGAAAATAAAAAAAAAAATATTCATATATGTATCACGCTAAAGGAAAGAAAGAAATGAGAATCAAATGAAATGTGCTGACAACGCGTACAACGAAAAGAAGAGAAAGAGACCACAAACGTGACAAATGAGAAGCTAAGCACAAACAGCTAGCGTGACTTCTTTTTTTTTTGAAACCCCTGTAGGAAACAACGATCGAGTTTGAATATTTAAATATTCAAATAAACCGGCCTCTGCAGATTGCGTTTGCATTTTCGGTGGCATCAGTGGGCAACATCCCGCCGTTAAGGGCAACAAATGGAAAGCTAGAGCGAGAAAAAGATGATCGCGAACTGATCGTGGAGCACATGTGGGAAGCACTGCACACTAAGCGGCAAAACCCGTGTGTGCCTTATGATGGAACATCATCATAATGCGTTTGACTTTTTTTTTCTTCCCATCGGGCTATGAATAAAACGGATCGAATTCGTGGATCGGTTGCACGGATGGCGTGGACGATCATGGCGATAGGGATCGTGACCATGTGTGCGTTAGGTTAATCGCGTGTCTCACCACATCAACCCCATTCCCGAGTGTTAGAAGCAGGTTAGGTATGGTGACCCTGTTTAGTGTGATCAAATATACCAAATATTCCAACTAAAAACTCCAAGAGCGCTTAATTTGGGAAGAAAAGCGTTAGAAACTAACGATTTGCTTAAAGTTTTGAATTTTTATTTAAACTATATTCAAATAAGCTAATCAGTTTTGGTCTAATAAGCCAGTTTTGATCATTAAATTTCTCTCAAGCCTGGAATTACGCTTCAAAATGCTGTACGAAAGGTGTTCTGGGCGTTGGGCGGAAGTGCATTATTAGTTCCAGCAATAGACCATGCGTCGAAATGAGTAATTATTGAATACCTCGACATATCACATATTGTGCAAATGGCTTAAAAAGTGCTTTAAAGTGAGTATGGAGTGCATTTTACGGTAAAGTAAATTAATGAAAAATTATCATAAATAAATTTACTTAAATAGGTTCTTCATAAAGAAACAAAATAAATAAAAATATTTGTTGGAACTCCTCATTTTATATGATGGAAATTAATACCTTTTCGAAATAGAAAACCTTTTATTTGAAAACGACAGTATCTCTGCCTGTCTCTGTACTCTGTATAGACCAAAACAGATATATGTGAGCAAACAACAAAAAAAAGAAAAAAAATGAAAAATATGAACGAAGCCGACAAAACAAAACCATTCAGCGCCATATTTGTGTGTTGAAAAAAAGCGACATTCAGTACAGTAGTACATGACAAGAACTGTATCAACTGAGTCGACTGTTGTAAAAGCTGTTTTTCTTATCATCGTGCAATACGAACCACAAATACAACCGCAAAAGCAACATTACAAACACGCATCAGAACTTATGGTGTGAAGCTGCCAGCGTGTATTTTATTTTTTCACTTCCACGCGATGTTGGTCCAATTCGCGGACAGTTGCGTGACAAACATAATGTTTGGTAAATTATGATTCTCGCACCCGTGATTGAAACTATATAAATCGTAGGGCAAATTTTTGTAGAAACATTTTGTTTCGTATGTTTTTTTTTTCTTTTTTTCTCTTTATTTAATAGAGCGGTAAGAGCGTCTAACTCACGTTGCAGTATCATTGCCAGCAGGTGCGATTCCATAGCCTTGCCTTCGTTGTGATCCGTTGCGTATTCCAGGCGCCACATCGCACTCGGTGGAGGTGCCAGGTGTTTGGTGCAAGGATATGACCACTAGCCCTTACAACAACAAAAACAGGCTTGCTAAAATCAATCACAAAATGGTACTATCACCCTTTGCGGACTGGTAAGCGAAAAATGTCACCATGTATGTATGTAATATGCTGCAGAGCGACAAAATGGCACACGAGAAAGCACTATTTTAAATTAAGACAATAAGCATTTTGGAACCTAGAACACAGGAACATTGCAAAACACACACATATACACACATAAACACGTACGGACACACAAGCACGATTCGGGTGTGGGTAGCAAAACCACATCTCAACACTGTATGTAAAGCTTGGAGTGCCCGGTTTTGTGGCGTTTAGCGATAGAACTAATTCCGCGTACGTGTCACCAACTGTACGAAACGATCGGACTGTCGTACATTTTTTTTCGGGGTGGAGAGAAAAAAAGATCACCCAGACACAACGCGTATACGCGTGTAAGTGCGCACCCGCGCGCTAGCGCCTGTGTCAAGAACGATCGCGTAACGCAGTGTAACGCGTTGCTAGATAAACAAACAATGGAGCTGGGCCGAACTGGAGTGTCACACTGTAGCACACGATCGTAGGCTTTTCGGCGCGCGCGCGCGCATCAACACAACAACCAAACGCACGCATACAATCGCTGTCAAACGTGTGGAATCGATCGCACCAAACGCATACGGCACTAAAAGGGTGGGGGGAGGGGGGGGTGATGTTTCTTCCGAGTTCCCGCCCAAACCTCACAAGGGGCCCATGAACGGACGGGGTTTGACACTTGTTGACGTTGACGGTTCCGCCTCGGTTCGCTTGTTAGGTTCTGTTTTGTCGCAAAACATACTCTCTCTCTCTCTTTCTTTCGTGGTTAGTGGACAAGTGCGAACCAGAATGGGGTGTGTTTTTTGTATTTTTTTTTTTTAGGTTAAAAGAAGATTCTACACTCAGTTCTGTTCCATGACAGTTCTAATAATGTGGCGACAGCCTGACGTGGACAAAATGTCGTGCGGGTGTCGAACTAATATCAATAGAAACTTTATCAACCCTTTTAAGCGCACACTCACACGCACACATACACAATCCAATGGCAATGGGGGTTGTTCTGAGGCTGTACCACACGCTCTGTCACGGTCACACGATTGGTCACGAGAAAAGGTATGTTATGGTGAGAGCATGTTTTAAACATACGCTCAACGTCATCGTTTAGCAAACAACAACATGCCCCCCCCCCCCTCATACACGCACGTACAGCTACACACATACACACGCACACGGAGTCGTACGAATTAGTGAGCAAAACCTCGGGTGCGAGCCGCAACAGCACCGTCAACCGTTTTTGTCTATTTCTATTCACGACCGATATTGGACTGAAACTGACACGCGCTTGGTGGTGGCGGACGCCCTCATCGTCGTCGTTGTCAGCGTGGTCCAGGTCCGGATCTCTCGCTCACACACGCGCGTTCGATTTCGATCGCTGCACCCCGCTCTCTCGCGTGCTCTTTACTTTTACGCTCGTTTCCTCCTACCCACGGATTTGTTGTGCCACTGTGCTTTGCGCAATCATAGAACGGCCACATCGGGCCAAACGAGCCCACCCGCGGAAAAGCTTAACCGAGGTGAGACGAGTTAAGGGATGATCGACGAAGCCCTGGTGGTGATGATCGTGAGGCGCCTCCACCAAGCGCTACATCCATGATCTTAAACACCATATTCCGGTTCGTAGGGATTGTTGTTATCGGATCTGTCCGAAATTGTGTCAGAAAATGTACGAAAGGTTTGAAGCATAAACATCTATGAATGAAGTAAAAATGGGATTTCATTTAACACTTCTCGAAAGACTAGTAGAAATGGAAATGATCATGGCGACAGTAGCATCTTCACACGCCTGTTAATCTGTGCAACGACGCAAAGTGCAAATGAGAGTCCGATAAGACCCAAGAGAAATAGAAATCACGAGAGAGAGAGAGAGAGAGAGAGAGAGAGAGAGAGAACGAGGAAGAGAGAAATGGAATAAACCCGATCGCCGAATCAAACGAGACAGATCAATATGGAGCCGCTGGAAGCTGTTTGTGAATGTATTTCTGTTGTATGTATGCATGTGTGGGGAGCGCGAATATATGAAGAGTTGTGAATTCAAAGTGCTTCTTAACTTAAACTCATTTCATTTCCTTGTGTTTTTTTTGCAACATCTGGCAAAACGATCGCATTAAATCACAGTGAAATTAGGAAGCGATACTTCGAACAGTGCTACAAGTGTTTTGAGCTCTAACACAAACGAAAACATTAACGAACAAAATGAAATAAGGAAATGTGATTAGTATACTCATTGCGATAGCAAAATATGCTAAAAACAAGATGAAGTAAATAAGTATAAAAAGTTCGGTTAGCAAAGAAGAAAATATAATAAAAAACCTCAAGTGTTGAAAGGTAGTTCATCATCGATTAGTTCACGAAACGTTCCTTTTAAATATGCACTTTGTACACTTTAGACGAAAAACATTTAAATGAAACTTCAACACCGTTCGAACGTGTTCAAGGGTACACACCATTCGGTTGGTGCGAAAAATTTGTCGAAACAGCTCATTAGCGACTCATTTGCACGAGATAATAGAAGGGTTGGAACGGACTGTGCGTGATTGACTTAAACGCCCATTTGGCCACGAACGCGTGTGTTGGTGCAAAATGTTCGAAAGCCTAAAACACTATTTCCTCTTTTTGTGTGCGGCATTCAAATGCTTGATTATTGGGCTAAATATTTTACCGTTGGCTAATTGGTGCTCAATTGCGGTAAAACTGGACACGTGATTCCTTTAGCGGCGAGCGTTTTAAATGGCCTGTGATATTTGTATTTAAAAATTTGACATATTTTTTGGCACTATAAATATTAATTGAATTAATTTTAACATGGACGGGCAAAAAATAAAAATTAAATGCAGCTTAAACAATTCTTTTCAACAGTTTAGTGTGGCCCACAAACGGTAACGTCGTTGAAATCGTTGTCGTCGAAGGCTGACAAGTTGACGGCTGTCAATACACCAACGAGGTTAGAATGGTAAGAAATTCAATTGAGCAATGCTTCATCGATGGAGGAACAAGACACGAGGTACGTTGCGTTTGCACAACTGCAACGCCGCGTCTTGTTGCACTTCTGAAGGCAAACTGAAGGCGACAGGCGCTGAAGTACAATCGATGGTTTGTTCTGCTGCAATTGTTCTATTGCAAAATGATAGTGAAAGAATAGGATGAAACAATATTTTTACTTTGTGCAATAAAACATAATGGTACAGTGGAAGTTGGTGGATGTTTAAAAGGGTTTTAACAAAACAATATTCCAATATGAAGGAGGCAGTCAAGAGCTGTGTACACAATCACTAAAACACCATCATAAGCCATGCAGCTGGCTGCAATCATTCCGTTCCGGTCAATTAAATGGAGAGACCATTCGAAACAGACGGGAAACCCGGCGCAGAAACCGAAATCCCTTCTCACGGATGTATGTTGAGCTCTGTTTGAGCTTCTTTATGCCTTCTCGCGGTCACCGTATCAAATGGTGCGATTACCGATCAAAGGTTCATAAATGGCCGAATAGAGGATTGATTTATCGAAGGAAAAAACCACAACCAGCCCAGATAAGCTCGTTTGCGGAGAGCTGTTTTAGGGTCGTTAATACCTTCATCACATCGTAATGGTTCCGAGGGGTTCCGAGGTATGCCGACCAAGTGCGACTAAAAAACATGCCGACTGGTACGCGTTCCAAAATGAAGTCAAGCAAGCAAGCAAAACGCGTAACAAAAATAGATTAAAACTGTGTAACAGCAGTGCGATTGATAAGAGCGTTATCGCATACACACTGAGGAAGCATACGAAAAATCGCTTCCAAAAGCGAGTTGTGTTCCGAAACTGTACGCGAGCAGTACAACATATTTACTTCCTTATCATTGTGTGTTAGATGAAACTTCTTACCAAGTGAGCAAAAAAATAAAAAGGTTGCCAAAGTTTGAAAGAACAAACAAAAACCAGAGACCCGAGCGTTGAGGAAAATAAAAACGATATTTCAATTATTGAAGCTTATCACCAAGGTTGTTGAAAAATTTCCAAGGATTTTTTAGTGTCTTAATTTAAAATTTATAGTTTTACGGTTTTTTCTTCTTGTTCGTTATCAGTTTTTCCTGCTTTTAGCAAAAGTTTTGTTTTTTTTGAAGTCCCTTTTTCTGAGTGTATTTTTACTTTGCAGGACTAATAGCGGTTGGGATTCGGTTATCTTGGAGCCGATATATATATTGTTATAGAAGACAGTAGTGAGTCGATAAAGTATGCAATAAATTTTAACAAGATGTTTTTTTTTCACCAAGATAATGCTACCATTGCGTCACATCCGGCAGCTGACTAATCAACGGAATCTGGCGTGTGATTGAACATCACATAAGAATCCCAAAAACTGATGATCAACGTACACATCGTCTGCGACACAAAAAGGGGGCTACACAAACTGCAGTCAGCAAACTGCTCCAAATGTTCCCCGTCCTGACATTTGACATATTGAAGCTAAATGTAGGACAACGGCGTACGGTGACACAGCGCATGGTTTGCAACGATGGATTTGGGGTGTCATCAGGCTTCGGGGTGCCATCGCACTGCAGCACGCTAGGAAAACACACACGTGCGCCATCGTTAAACCCCAAAAACACGAAAACGTCACACACACACTCGTATACAAGCGAGCGAACCGAGTTGGGGGATGAAAACCGATAAAGGTTGAATGTATGTGTCAGATTAAACAAGTTGCATCTGTGTTGTGAAAAGGATCAATATCATTGGGGCCTAGGAATTGGAATGTTGTATACTGTATGTGTGTGTGTGTGCGAGTGATGAGGGAGTAAATGTGGCATAATCAAGAGAGTGACTCTTCCCCGAAATGCAGGCGACAAACAGCTGTTGAACGACGTGTCCCTCCAGTGACAGGAGACTCACCCGAACTGAGCTTCGTGAATGCGCTAGTGTTCGACAGCTTATTTTCAAACAGAAACAATAGATATCGGGGAATGCTCATGAAAAAATGGAAGCATCATTTAAAAATCCGAAAACACCCATGAGAAACTCGTTATGAGTTACCTTCCATGTGAGCAAAACCATAGTCAGCATTGTGAATATTGTACGTCAGCGAGAGCAATTTACAATATGGTCAGGGTTTTGTGTGGGGTTAGTATTTAAAAAAAACGGACATTCTGTTGACCAATACAAGCGTATCGCCTGAAGGACGACCTGATGTACAGGGGGAGAGAATACAGTTTTCCCGAGAAAACACGTGCGTTGTCCATTGTCGTTGATTTAGTAGCAGACTGAGAGGGTGAGAGAGAGAAAAAGAGAGAATGGAAATCTGCGAGTAAAAATCTTAATTTTTAAACACACCACAAAATGATCTTTAAATTTTAACATAAGCAAAAATTTTAAAATTTCTTCAAAATTAGAGCATTCCTGTAATGTAGGAAATTTTCTTTTTTCACAAGCACACGTTGGTCTTATTTTTCATCCCTCATTGCATTCTTCCTTTGCTTGTTATGTGTACACTTCGTGGGGGAGAGAAAGAATGTTGGCATCGAAAAAAAACACGAGAGTCCCTGTACGGATGAAAACTTTCTCTCGCGATTTTTCCCCATGTTTTCTTCTCTCTGTTAGTTTATTGACAGCTGTGTTTGAAAAAGCTTTAAATGGTTTTTTCCCCAGCCAAAAAGGAATGGTAGGCAAACGGAACGGGGTATGCAGGTGAACAGGAAAGGTGTTCTTTTTGGTTGTTTCTCTAGCTCCAGCTGGAAATGTAACCGTCCTAGTTTGGTTTCGGTTTGTGTTTCCGTAACCGTATTCGGGTTCCGTTTTGCACCCGACCAGTTAGGACAAATGTTGCCCAATGGACACCAAAAGTATTTGCCGCAATGAATGAATGATTACAGCACACGTACACACACACACATACACAAACGCATAGCAACTTCAAGTTGCACTACCGTTGTATCTTCATATCAACCTTCAAACGTCAATACTGTGTATTTGTACACTTTCGTGTTGGAAAAAAAAACATTTGGAAATTGTGTTTTTAGGTGTTCAGTTGTATAATTGACTAAAAAACACTTCACAAGTACAACGGACATTCATCACGCAACAGTTTAGCTTAAGTTAAAAAAAAAGAAAATAAAAACCAGAGCAAAGTTTTACATTACACAAACCAAATGAAATATAAAAAATAGTGAAAATTTTAAAATATCAAAAGAAATAAAACCGAAACAACCAAAAAAGGAAAGGGGTGAGGGGAAAAAAAACAAATACAACCGCAAGGTAAAGAAAACAACTATAAATTGTACTGCTTACGTTGGTGTGCACCACCGTTGACGATGAAGGAATCCAGGATGAGGCCGCTACACCGTAATCGGAACCGTGTTTATGAACCGAACTTCAAACCGTCGACGAAAACCTGCAGCCTTAGAAGCGCCCGCACTACTGCTGGCGCTCGACAAATGCTTCCGGTCTGACTGACGGGGTTTGCGCGCACGTGTATCGGTCAGGGTGGCCCCAACACAACACACGAGAACGTTGCGGTGGAATCGATTTTCCCGGCAGTGAAATGAAGCCAGCGCACCTTTTGCGTTCGACGTTTTTCGCCGTACTGCATGAAACGGTCCGTCAAGTTTACAGCTTCAATTTGCTACTTAAAAAAACTGTCACAACTGACCGGTGAGGATGTGTAGGAACGTGTCGTGGACACATGTATCGGGCAAAAACTACGAATGCACATATTCTTCCACCAAGACCGGAAATTACCACACACCGAGATATGATAACTATTCACTCTTCGTTACCTTCACACTGAGCACTGGACACTTCTTGTGGGCAGTTCACTAAAAACCTGGTGGTTGCTTTGATGCTTTCTTTTGTTCGGTTTGTATACTCTGGAATGCGTTAATGTGACCACTATGAGAAAGCAAAAATGGTAATGCAAACACACCAAAAAAGCTAAACTTTTGACTGGAAAACTGTACGACGAGACTGTTCAGCGAGACAGTTGGAATCCCCGGGCAAACTAAAGGCCCCCGTTATCCTTCGACCGATGATACCACACGCACGTACACACGCAAACTACCGTCGGTCGGTGGTACGCAGCAGTAATGACGTACAGTCCATGCGTGTGTATGTGCGTCTGTCTGGTTCGGGTTTTGGACCAGAAGGACATCGCGAAGTGGTTGACATTTTGCTTACGGCTAACTATTTTGATTTTAAAGTTGAACTGAAAATTTGCCAAAAAGGATCGCTACTACTATTATGACACACATGTTCAGATTATGTTCGTTTCCTACTCTAGCTGTGGATCTCTCTCTCGCTCTCTATTTGCCAGCCTGAATGTTTTCTCCTATTCCTGCCGTAGCTCTCTATTTACGCTCGCATATCGTCTGCCCAACAGTTCTTGTAGGTGTTACAGAACACCCCGTAGCTATTCACATTCACGGGATGCCCGGATTACCGTTGTTATCCTACCGCCGACACCAGCGCATCCCTTACTAGCGACCCCGAGATGGAGCGCACCAAACAACGAGAACTGCGGCAAAAACCGTACAACACTGCGCCACTGCTGTTGGCAGGACGTGTCTGTGGGATCTTTAGCTCCTCTCCGTTTCTCGTCACTCTCACTGTTATTTGATTGTTGTTATGCTGGGGCTGTTATGGACATTGGACACCTCTACTAGAGGAAGTTTCGCATTTCCGCACCGTACCGTAAAACAAAACACACACTGAAACTGTACGCAAGAGAACGTTTGGAAACGGTTTTTTTGTGTTGTTGGAAAATTGACACCTTTTGAAAGGAAATTACAATCTAGGATTTGGGAGCGAAAGGTTTGTTTTGCCTGCAGCTACTGTTAAAAACTGTGCCCGAATGTGCCACGTCCAACGTTAGGACATGGTCTGGTTGTTGGGACAGAACCTTCTCGGCAAACCTGACCCAACGACGGGACACTAGCACAATAATGCAAAACACGCACACAAACACACACTTATAAACGCGATGGAATCACGAGAATGAAAAACAGATGAAAATTGACAAACAGGAGAGCGAGAGAAAACTTCTGAATATAGGCAAAAGGCAAGAGTTTACACAGGTTTTTTTTTAACACGGTTTTGTTTTAATCACAATTAGCTTTGCTAGTGTACACTTGCTATACTATTGGCCACGTACTGAAGCCCTTACAAGTATCGGGTATAGAAAAGTCTTCAACAAAACAGACCACACTGCTAAAAGGAATGCACTGAAGTTGTCTTGAATGGGTTCTTTCATGCCAGGTTATGATGGTGTGATGTTGTCACAAAACGTTATGGAAAACCCATGGGTGAACTCCAGCTTTCCAATAAGGAAAGAAAAATAAATACACACATACACACACACACAAGTACACCCACACTCGCGCGAAAGGATGAAGTGACAGTTAGTGGTCGCGGGTGTCAGACAACCGAACGACCAACCGTACGGTATGCGAATCGGTCGCGATCGAGAGAATGACCGGCTGAGTCGCGGAAGGCTCGGTCCGATTAAGGAGGGAAAGCACTCTAGACCCTGGGCATCCGAGTTCTGAACCGAGCCAGCAGGAGAGAGTGTCAGATCTCGCGACATTCCATCACCGATTTCCCCCCTTTCAATGGGTTGACATTAATGCTCCCTTGACTCTCTGAGCACTCATGCACAGAACACTCAACACACTCAAACAAACCGTTTGCTGCAGTATTGAACAGAAGCAAACAGCAAAACAAAAAAAAAAACAACAAAACGGGCGCGCTGTCAAACAGGACTGTCCGAGCGAGCCTGGGTGGTTGAAATGGAAAAGGCACCATCCCCCCATTTGGGGGTTGCGCAACCGTCAGCTTGGCGCAGTACTTTGGAAATTGGGAGAAAGAGAAGAATACAAGTGAGTGCCCACACGAGTGCGAGAGAACGGGCACATTTGCTCTCTCTACATTCTCTGCTCATCGACAGAAAAAAAAACATCAGCATCAGCTGGAAAGAATAGGAGGAAGTTTGTGGTGGGCGCAAAATGTCTCCCCAAAAGCGCTAGTGCCCGCAACCGATTGCGACTGTGCGTGTGCCCGCCACCGTGTGTTTCTTGGTTTGGAAATCTTCTCCTTGTAAAACAACCCTCCTCGTCAGCTGGCCGCACACTTTTTTGGGCTATCAGCTGAAGATGTCGAGAGACACACGGCAGAGAAAATGTTGGAGCGTGAGTTCCTGCTTCGTCAAGGTTTTTTGGGAGGATGACGGATTTTGTCGCACTGTGTGAGAGCGCGCACTCACGGCGCGTGGTCCACGTGGTTTGTGGACTGAGCGTAACATGGAATTGTGAACGAATGTTCACAACGTTGCTGAACGGGGAGAGCAAATTGTTTATGTAATGGTATGTTATGTGCGGGTAGGCGACGACTCTCACGGAAAAAAAAACGAGTGACATTCCACGAACAACCAACCCCCTACCACCCCCAAAAGCGCACAACAACCATGTGCCGTGACGTTTGTTTGGCGTGTGGAACGAAAGTGGGAACCAAATCCATGATGGGAGCTATGCATTCCTCAAACGAGCTATACATTTCGAGCACCGATGACGTTCCGGGCAAGGAAAAAGGGTCAAATTCGTGTTGTTTTGGGACAACTCTTTTTATAAAATTTCTAACCAAAACTTGAGCTACCTTTCGCTTTAATTTTCATTTGTTTTTCTTTGGTATGTCTTTATTTTTTTTTTGTTGGATTAGAAGCTATCACAATGCAGCAAATTTTTTTTATGTTCTCCGTAACCCTTACACATGACAGAGTGTCTTCAACGCCGGCGGGAAGATATTCATAATGCGGATCAACAACGAAAACTAGGTCACTGGCAAAATGGTAAAGCACGGCAAACGGAAGGAATTGTCGCTACTGTCGCATTTTTCTAGCCAGCTACTACTACCCAGGGCCAGAACCTTGTCATGGCTTTCTCTCTCTTGCTTGTTGACATTTCACGGCGCATCGCCCTCCACATGGTGAGAATGGTAGGAGGGTTGGTTCTATTGCAACATATTGCAACAAACTTGATTTAAAACAGAAAAATAAGTAGCTGAAGTATTTATTTAAACAATAAATAATTGTTTAAAATAACGAATGGACTAACTAAATAGAAGCCAATTAATTAAGTCATGTTTCACATGGAAATGCTATATATATTCAAAAGCATTCAATAATCACAACTTATTTCAAATATGAAAATTAGTCCCCCACTCGTACAATTCATAATGGAGCACATTAATTCATATGCCAAATTGCATAGCGTTTTGCATGGAATGTGCATTAATGAAGAATGCATAAACACAGCTTTAAGACTTCGTCACGCGGGTTTATTTTTAACGGCAAATCAATGATTAATGTTTGCAGATTAATGAATCGTATGAAATGCTTTTAAAACACGCAGAGTAAATGTTTTTCTATGAATAAATAAAGTATAATCACATCACATATAATAAAGGTAACATTTTATAATGACCTTGTAATGCTTCTCTTTAACTTTGCTGCTACTGTGATTAAAGGGTGGAATGCTTTTATACTAGCAACTATTAACAGAAGACATCAAAAGAGAAATAATTTAAAGCGAGAACTGAGAAACAGTTTAAGACATAAAACGAATATTAGAAAATTGAGAAACATACTTAAGCCTTAAGTGACAAAACAAGTAGTACGAAGTGGCGGAAAAAAACAAAAAAATATAAGAAAAAAATACACCATTTTGTAAAGGTGAACCAGCCATTTTTCTAAACGTTTGGTGACACCAGAACGTAGGAAGGGGTTTTTGGGGAGGAGGCAAAGTAAACAAAACGAGGACCATGAACCATGAACCATCGATTCAAATTCAAATACTGTTCATAACACCGCCAGCCCAAAAGGAACCAAAAACCTGTCCCCGTAGCAGCAACGAATACAAGCAAACAAGGACAGGCAGGCTGAAGGGTGTTAGCAAACAAATGGCGAAAAGTGAGAAAGAAAAAAAAACACCATATTTAAATCGAACCGGTTGGGCACGGAAACGAACAGCAAAATCGGAATCCGAAGGTTGATTCGGTTTTTGGGAATTCCTGTTTTTTTGGTTTGCTTCTCCATCCTCCAAACCAACCGCAAAATATCATGCCGGTGTAGATGGGTTTGTATGGGTGAGTATTATGCGTTTATACAACTTCATCTCCATGATCGTTTCCCCCATCCCACCACCCAGGGTCACCTTGTTTAAGACATGACCAGGCCAGCGCCCGATTCGCGAATCATCGATTAAACGATCAGCCTCTAATCAGGTGAATCTCAGGTGTGGTTGTGTGGGTTTTTTTTTAATATATCGCGCCACGCGCACACTGCTGGCAATTTGAATAATCCTACGAGGGTCATTTAAAAAACTCGCAGCAAACTTTAAACTTGTATATGGACGTTTTATGAGTTTCACCTTGATGTTTATGTGCTGGAGGCGTCACAATAAAAAAATGAGCAGAAAATGTAGCAAATGTACCAGCTAGAAGAAATAGACATATTGAAAACAGAATACAAAATATATTGCTTCCAGAGTAGGTGTATGTAAATCGATTAACAAATGCTAATATATGACGGATGAGTCAATGGTTGAATAGAAATTCCAATACAACAAAACACAAACGAAATTGTTTTTGTTCGCTCCTAAAGGCAGCCTTTGTACTGAAACTAATTAAAAGTAAATGATTTAGTGATGATGAAGTGAAATCGAATTGGCAGTGCACTTATTGCCAAAGGTATACATTTGTCATTTGTAGGTTAATTCAATTACCGGCAATTAAAATGCACACTACAGTAAACATGCATGCGTTTTCTACCACTCGTTACAGTGTGTGCTATAAAGCTGCTTCTATTAGCATTAGAACGGAAAAAAACAACAAAATATTTCCCTTATTGCCCAGGGAGTATGCAACATTTGATGTCGATTTTTCGCTTCCGAAAATGTTCCCTCCGGGTACCTTTACAATCACTGTAAAAAGGGATTTCAGCGTTTAAGGGGGGCCCCTTGATGGCTGAAGCTGACGTTTCACTTTTGCGGGAAAAGCTACCACTTCCACGTCCTTTTATCCTATTCTAATTAGCTAACGGGCCCGGCATAAAGCTCTGCTGCCAAAAGTGCCAAACAGTCATGTCTCGTTCAATGTCAAATTAGGTCGCACTGTGTCACGTGTGTGGGAAAGATAGAGGGGGAGGGAAAAGGATGAAACACACGCTGATCAGGATGGACGCTGTTATATGACGCACTGGGAAAAAGGGACACACTGGCAGCTAATTAAAATTCATTCAAAATTCTCATTACACTCCTTCTCGGCATTTTGGGCCGTTTTAGGTACACACTAGAGTGTCAGAGCGCTTGTGCTCTGGAAGATCCTTGCCAGTTTTCCCGCTGGGTTGTCCTTTTTCCGGCTTCGTCCGGGCTTGGACTGCCTAACCAGGTAGAATAAAAAATTGCTTCGCTCTGCCAGAATCCTCACGGTCCTACATACCGGACACTCCGTCTGTTTCATGCTACCGTTAGTGGTGGTTCTCCTCAATTACGACACAGTGTGGCAGGGCGTCAAGCTGATATGGGCGGGACGCACCGTACCGTTTATTGGATTTTAATTAGGACTTGACGCCCCGAAGCCACCGGCAAGCGCGGTAGAAACCCCTTTTTTGCTTTTGTTTTGCTACTTGGAATTAGGGCGATTGATATGTTCGATCTGTTTAGCGTCGGCGAGTGTTGCCGATGTCGACAAGACGTAACAACATCCCACAACACAATCATTTGTGCACCTGCTACTCGGGGGCCTTTATTAGGCCGTTTCGGGTCCAGGTATGTATACACATACAGAAAAAAAGGAAACCCTACTTTACATTGACCACAAAACTAGAACACGTAAGCTGGGGACGGGTTACCGGTTCAGCATTCTAGAGGAATTTTCTTCTAATTCCAACCATGCTCGAGGGAAGCCGTGCAGCTAACCGGTGCTGTACAACCTCGTGTAAGAAGCAATAGAACTTATCGATGCGTGAAGAGAATTACACGCGTGTGTCTTCTCGATAGGTCTGTGTTGTGTCAAACCGCCATTTGGCCGCCACAGTTTTGCACCTGCGAATGGCCGGAAAAGAAATTCAACTGACCATGATCCATTCCATTTTGTTATGGGTTGTGTCATTGTGAAGCCATGCAGCAGTTCATTGAAATTGATAAAAAAGCATTTTAAAAAATTCATAACAAGCAATAAAGTTGTACAAACATATCATAAATTGATTAAAAGCGTTTTAGAGAACGACTATCAAAAAAAAAAGTCGAAAGGAAGTAATAAAAGATTAATTTTCCCACATTTTTATTCATTGGCTATAAATCACATTTGACAAAAGGGCATCCATTATTTGTGAAATTGACGATTGAATTCATGCTGGGTAATCTATTTTCATCTATTTAATATTGTAGAAAGTAGATCAACTCCAAAAATATACAAACATTTTTTTTACTTTAATTACTTTAAGTTACATAACTTTTATTATTTATTTTTTATTTTAAAAAAATAATAATTTTAAAATTATATTTCTTTGTATCTGTCATTCTTTACAAATTTGTTGATTCATGGAGACTTTGAATTTTCTCAATTACAATCGTTTGATTATCTTCGTCAGAAAAAACCAACACAGTTTTGCAGTTGTCTTTCATTTTGCCCATAAGGTCCCATAAGACTTCGGATAATCCGCATTCTATTGTAATTATTTATATTACGCTATTCATAGAAAAAATAATAAAGAAGTCATTATTTCTATTTTTTGTCCATATTTTAGTAGTGTTTGCTGTAGTCAATATCATTTTCCGGATGCATAAAAAGGCATTCAAACCGTTTGGTAACTTATCATCTCTACATTTACCCCCTGATAATGGTATCGGGCCTGCCAAGGCTTGTACATGTTTGGCAACGAGCAATACTGATAAGATTCTTGCTAAAGATACGTGGCGTGCTACCATTTAAAAAAATGGAAACCTTTGTAATCAACTGAAACTGTTTACGAAAACGTTTTTTGTACGCTCGAACGCCATAACGATCCCATTGGCTATCGGGTCCGGGTCGGTTCAAGCTTAATCTTATCGCAACAAATATGAGCTCAAATACCTTTTCCTTCGAGTATGATTTGAATACAAAAAATCACACACTCAAACATTTTCTAAAGTCACTCATGTTATAATAAAAAAGAGACTTAACAAGCCGTACTACACAGACCAATAAGAAGTGAGCCGTTTCATTTCGATTGCAAATACATTTTTTGCCTGTTTTTTTGTTATCAAGCCATGTTTAAATTTAGGGACATGTGTTTACGCAGATGACTGTTCAAAGTTATTTCAGGGGGGAAATATTACGGATACGAATAAGAAACATGCAACCAGAATCACAAAAAGCATATCAGTTTACTGTTGATTGGTAGCGGAGTGAACCATTTATTTTACTTTCTTATCAAATCAAACTTAAAAGACTGAAAAAACCCCAAAATCGGACTCAATAATTTTGTGCAGCACATTAAGATAAGAGAAAAAAAAAAGTTAAAGCCATCCATTTTTCCATTCACAATCAAACTTCAAGGCGTAATAGAATAAGAAAAATGAAACTAGCTCAGCAAATAAAGCAATAAACGGAACCGATCTAGCCAAGCATTAAACATAACTAAACATAATCCACTTGATGAAGTACCAGCATCACTATCACCTACCATCCATCTCGGTCATATGACACGCTGCATTGGAGTACTTTTCTTTTAGTCAGAAAAGCAACCGAAAAAGGAACAAAAGAAGCACGCCAACAAAACGATGTTGGGAAACTCCGAAACCACGTTGGGTATGTGATAATGGTTGTCGCGATACACATAAGAACCAGAACACAAGGAAACCTCAAGAATGGAAACCATGCCCGGACGGAGTGGAATTCTGTTTCCCCCCCCCCCCCCCCCCCCCGAGAAAGCCATTGACTCCATTCGTCTGTACGCTTGTATGTGTGTCTCGCGATAGTGTGATTCGCGGGGAAAAAGTTTTCCCTCGCTTAGCCTGGTTTGCCACATTCTATCGGTGGTGGAAATGGTTTGGTCCACAGCATCCGTACCACAGGATGGCATTATTAAGTGGGCATAGTCAGCACAAATGCTTCGAGAAACAGGGGAACATAATTCACACAAAAGTTGCTGATGGCATCACTTACAAGTGGAACATTGTTTCCGGTTTGCTGACGGATCGCTGTCAACCGGTGCAAGCTGGGATTGCATGGAAGCGTGGTTTTATTGTTTTTTTTCCCTTTGGTGTCACATTTTAGTTTGCAAAACTTTTTTTAAAATATTTGTGTGTTGAATTTTTCCTTCTTTAAATACGTATTTTAAAACGAGGTTAAATATATTAGAAACATTTCTAAATAATTTGTAAGCTTAAAAAAAGTTTATGAGAAGCTTTATATATTAAACATAATAAATTGTTTTCAATATAGGATATATATATAAAATGGAAGATTTGCAATATTTTTTTCTTTCTATGATAATTTTATCAATTCTTTACAAATATTTTTGATAACTTTAACAAAAACAGTTGTTTAATAATAAGTCTTCACATGAAATAACAATTTATTAAAACGATTACCCAATAGTGCAAACCAATCTTTTACATAAAACAATCTATTTGAGAGTATTCATGAACGAAAAAGCGAACGACAAGAGAGGGGTTTCACACAACCAACGTATGGTGAAGCCGAATAAATTGTTACTAATTCAAATCACTTAAAATGGGAAACATCCGGGCGCTATCGGCAGCACTTTACACAGCTGATACGCCTAACGCTATATACGTTATATTTAACGTATATCATCCGCTGGTGGTTTTTCCCTCCACCATTACCTACCCACAAAACCCCTTTCCAACCAAATCACCCTCTTGTCACCCCACCCCTTGGTTTGATGGCATATCGGCAAAAGAGGGATCGTATCGTATCCGTTTGTTTGCCGGATTCAACAAGTATGCTAAATTGCATCCAATTGAGTCTATCAAAGTTGTTGCTGCCGT
Organism: Anopheles funestus; assembly: GCF_943734845.2. NCBI lineage: Eukaryota > Metazoa > Arthropoda > Insecta > Diptera > Culicidae > Anopheles > Anopheles funestus. The sequence continues at coordinate 33,116,666 of NC_064598.1, read as the reverse complement.
TTGCTGGGTATTGAAGACAGCCGAAATAAAACGCACGCTACTAGTACTAACACAACGTATGAAAACCGTACAATATTGTTGGAAGTATAACTTTACCGTGGAGAGTTCTTGAGCGGCTGAGATGAATCTCTGCTAGAGCCCGCATCTTCGTTCAGCGATGACGAGACGATGGCAAAGCTAAACATGGCATACATATAGTGTTGCAGCACAATTGGTCAATTGGATTGCCTGTGGCGAGGGGTCTTCTCTCATACTGCGTAGTGTGTTTCTTCATGCTTTTTATTCCTGTTTAGTTGGATTTTTTTTTTGGTTTTGGTTTTTATTTCCAAAAATTCTTCTTCAACAAACCATACGCTCTTAACAAACCAATCTCCTCGTTCGGAATGATCGTACGGAATTTAACACTCAATCCACTGTCGATCCGTTTGCTTTGATTGCGTAAAGTGCGGTAAAGTGTTATGATGCGTAAGATTTGCCACCAATCAACCCCGGTCAGGTAAGGGTAAATATATATATACACACACACACACGCACACAGAAATGGACAGTCACACCATGGTATCCAATTCTGTGGATCAAGTGAACGCTAACTGACGAAACACGCTCGTCGTCGACCTCCAACCAAAGCCAAGTCGACATTGTCGTCATCAACCTACTCTATTGTTTCGTGTGTTGCAAGTCCAACTGCAGCCCCATGTTGGTTTTCTTCGTACTGTTTGTTTATTTTTAAAAGCCATAGCAATAGGTTAAAGGAGAGAGAAAAAAACGCGATTTTTTCCGAAAAGAATCAACGGAAGCACCGGACCAAAGCAAACTCCACAGCGGCAAGCAATCGAAATGGTCGAGATGATGAGCGCGCCACGCACACAACCGGTTCGGTGCGGCGATTGTGCAAACAGATGTCATCGGTACACTGCAGGTTTCGCACACTTGCGGCCTTAAAAATCACTGACCACTCTCACACACCACCGCCCCGGCGGGGGGTGGGTTTGCTGGTATGCATTCTCATACATTCACGCTCGACGAAAGTGACTTTAGACATCGGAGCGTATTTAGCGTGTGGGGTGCATAGTAAGGGGGGTTGGTTTTTATTTTATTACTCGTCACGGATGTCATAAAATATACCACCTTTGCCCGCACCATTTGTCCTGACCAAAACTCACTTATAAAAAAAAACGTAAAAGAGAACATCCTTTTCCTCAGCAACCACTACAACACACAAAACGGTTTGCCCTTTTTATTAGCTGTTGGTTTCACAACCCCTCTAATGGAGATGGACACACGGTTGCGGTTGGTCTTTTTTCTTCGATCTTTTCAACGAAAGCATATTTGGAAAAAAATAGAAAAATATTCATTTCGGTTTCCATTTCTTGATGATGTATGACTGTGAGTTGTTATTGGGATGGGAGCAGTAAGACACAAACCGAAAAAAAATTAAACACTCTCACAAAAATAATTCATTTCTCGGCACATAAATCGACGAGAGAATGATTTTACGAATGACCTTTCGCTTGGTGCCGTATCGGATAGCTGCAGGCAAAACGTCTTTGTGTTAGGTTAGTACACGATCATAAATCAACTGGTGATGGTGCGGTTTGTTCACCTTGGTGGAGGCGCACATAACGTGAGGCGAGCATTATTACAATAATTTTTTGGGATAGTTCACACTCTCCCCATTTTGTGCTATTTTTTCACTATTTATTGTGATTTGTATTTTTAAAAAGGTTTCACTTGAAGAAGGTGATTTTTTTTTAACACTCAGAGTGTTACCACTATTGGAAATGAAGCTGAAAATGTGAATTTCTCACCTCACGATCCCATTTGGCAAATAACAGTTTGAAACGTGACCTACTACAATCCCCCGCGTACTGTTTACGTCATTTGCCAGTGCGCTCGTTTACTTTGCGGCTTTCTTTGGCGAAAGAAGCAGGGATGCACAGCTGAACAGCCCCCTTACCGGTGGTTGGGACAAAAGTAGGCTGAATGGACACAACTTTCCCTTTCATCTTGACCTTACGATTACTGGCCAAATTGTGCCGAAGCTGGTGAACAGGTTTCGTGGGTTAACCATAACAATGGCGGAAGGATAAATCGAAACATCCATATGTGAGGTAACATGCACGATTCGGGTAGGAGGTCAGTAAGATCAAGATGTGGGACAGACACCTTGACACATTAAGAAAACTATATTTGGATTATTTCCGGATAGGTTTTGCCATATCACATCATATCCAGCTTAAAAAAGATGCTCCAATTAAATATTATTAATAATTATTTATTTTTTATGACTATATATTTTTGAAGACGGAATTAGATATTATTTTCTAAAGTAAGCAAATATATTAAAAATGAAAATATATTAAATTAAAGAAGACCAAACCTTGAAAAATCTTCAATTTTTCGGGACTTTGCTAGGAATTCAATTAATTTACTAATTAATTATCCAAAAAGATACTGCTTAGCAGCTAACAGGTTCGTTAATATTTGTTTACTTTTCGTACTGCAATTAGTCTTCACTGTTTCGCACCTTCGGACAACAACTCGTAAAATATATTTGGTGCTCACTCATTGTCAATGCCATTCGGGGTGGCGCCATTTTTGGAGGTAAGAACCGGTTTTTCCCATTTTTCGATTTTACGTAAGCGAATGGAAATAGGCCACAAATCAAGCAGTGATGTCACTGACCACGACCAAAAACTGATGCAGTTTTTGGCTGGTGAGAGATGATATTCACGATGGCATTGTCTTACCTCATGAAAATCACAACCACTACCAACACCACCGTAATATCACACAGCTGATCGGTCCAATAAACAAAACACGGGGGTTGTGATTATACGATTATATACCAGCGGTGTGGTAAAGGAATGGCACTCAGAAGGTAAACAAGATTCCTACGTACGGCATTGGGAAAGGTTCGATCGTTCGGTCGTTGGATGGATTGCGACAGTGGCAGTCAGGGAGTTGGGATGTTTGTATGATGAAAAACTGATCAAAACAGATTTTTGTGAACCTGTTAGGCATTGTTTAAGGGGCTTTGTGTTGGGTTGGACGGACGGAAGTTGCGTTATATTCCTTTCTTGAAGTTTCAACATACGTTGAAACTTTAGGATTAGTAGTTCTTTGGGAGTTGGAAATGTGGAAATGTTTGACGATAAATCTCTCCCCTGCACCGACATTGAAATTGAGGATTTGTTTAACAATAGAACCAAGCGATTTAAGCGTTTTTCGTTCGCGGTTAATTTGGAATTAATTTCGAAGATTTGGAGTACACATATTTAATTGTTTATTGGAAATCGTGCTATAGAATATACATGTGAAATTCATGTTTCAACAACCTTAGGATTGATTAGGATAACCCTAAAAAAATAATGTGATGAAAATGAAGCGTTCCAATCAAAATGACAGGTCCGGTAGTTCTAGTGTTAAATATCATTATTTTATTCGAAAAGTGTGACATCCTTAGTATCACACTGCTCCGTTGTATTACGTATATGAATTCGTGTACTTCATCAATTCTTCAATAACCTTCTTATATGACCATTGCTCCAAATATTAATAAATGATATCAGTTCACTGTTTTCATGGACATCACTACTACGCATTTGTCCATATCTGAATTCCCAATATCTGCGATCAGGGTCATTTTATTTCAGATTAGCAGAACTTAACGTATATCACCAATTACCAATAACATCTCACCAATATTACAATTGATGTAGATAATGTACATTTAAAGATAGTAAAACTAATGTCAAATTAGTCCAATTTGGATTCTAAATATCCTTAAAGCATCAATTATTCCACCCGTTATCAGTTTTGCTCCTCCTGTTAGCTTGTGTTTTTGGGATATTTGTGAGCATTAAGAGAAAATGAAACAAATTTCATTTTTGGGGATTTTAAACCCAATAAAAACCCAAACCGAAGAGTAAATCTTTACTAACGCACTCAAGGTACGTTTATTTCTTTTTTCCTGTATCGATTGGGTTGATTGCGGTTTGGGAAATTAACCAAACCTGCCTTTACAGCCAACGAAGGGGAACGTTCCCAGGCGTAACGAACGTTGGTTTAAGGACTGAAGTGAATTATGTAGGTTTAAGAGCTTCAGGCATTCCACGTACCTTTTGCTTTGAAAAAAAAGCGCACCCAAACGCTTCAATCCGTGAAACCCAACCGAGTTTAACCGCGCTGTGTGACGTAAAGCGATGACGACATCAGGATTCGCGGTATCATCTATCTTCCGCTGTCCTTAGGCTGTCGCTGGCAATTCCTTTCGTTTCGAATTCGAGCGGAAGCACAAATCGACGTTAATTAACGGTAAGCGTTTTTGGGGGAGAGTAACAACCAAAAAAAAAACCCCTCCCGCTTGATTCTCCCTGGGGAGAGAAGAAACCGATGAACGTGCGATAGGAAGTGGTGCTGTGATCGGTTCCACAGCAAATGGTGACATTAAGGTGTAATGAGAAAATTCATCTTCATCTGAACAGGGTTTCACACGTGGCTGGTGGCGATTTCAATGACGTGTGGAGAAAAGTAATTTTCCTGATGCTGAACAGTTGATCCAATTACCATATTACATTACCTTCTTCCGGGCATATGTTTTGGGTGATAGAATTATGGGCGATTTTGAAGAGTATGGATTTTTGGGTAGAAATAAAGGTGTTTCCATGAAGTGTGAGTATAGGAGATGAGATGGATAAAAGAAATGTGTCAATCAGCATTTAAAGATAAATGGAATTGGCAAATATAAGTGTACAAAATGATGCAAAAAATGGATAAATTAAGACACTCATTGCTTTCCCAGGTCGGATAAAATCAATAAGAGTTAAAATACGTAATTGTGTTAAGTGATACAAGGAAGGAGAAATATACCACAACATGGTTATATTAGGATTTTGTTTTTTAATTTCCTTTGGTCAAATATTTTGCAAAAAAAAAATTTACTTAAAATAATATAATCCGATTTCCTCAACAACAACAAAAAGAATGATTTATAAATCGGATCTTCTTTACACATTTTATCACTTTGCGATAAAAGCTTCTTCTTCTATTTCAGTCAAATTTCGCCTTCATTAAATATCCATTGAAACTTGAGAAACCTGGCATAAGAATTACTAAACTTTAGTATCTTCATTTAAAGCCTAATAATTTATTTTATTTTCAAAGTTTTTTGACGAAACGCTGAAACGTATTGCAAATTTTGTTTTGTTTGAAGAATTGTTTGTAAAAAAAGGCCTAAATATTTTGTTTTTTTATAACTTTCTGTGACGCACTTTTGACTGTGTGGCTTTCTCGCAACTACTTATCTGGGAAAGCTATTTCCAATCTAATGCTTGAAGTAGTTTTCGATTTCCTGTTTTGAGCTAAATCAACATAATTTCCTTAACAAAAAAAAAAATAAAGATCATAGTTTGTTGCCATACAACAATATAACAAAATGTCTTTTACAATCTCTTTAATTTTCACCACAAATTGACATATTCAGTAAGCCAGAAATCCAATTCGGAAAAGAAAGCTGTGAAAAATATGGCAAACAAAAACAAAAAAAAAACACTTACCGATCGTGCTGCCCGGGTACGGTTGTGCGATCGGTGGCAGGTCAGAACCGCTGCTCGACGATGATGATTTGGCATGAATCGTCCCGAATGAGAGTGTGTAATGATCATGAAAATGGGTGTCATCTAAAAGGAAAAAAATATGAATGATAAAACAACCGATGGCGTGGAAAAAGGTGAAGGAACAAAACGAAGACAATGTTTTGCATTAACATTTGACATCTTTTTATCAAACAAAACCGAAGCGAATGGTGTGACTGGTTCTAAAGGTGTGTCTAAACCGTTGGTATGCCTCATGCAATCATGCTTAGCTTAGCGCAATTTGTGTTCGAGGTGTTGAGATTTCCCTTTTTCCCTTTTCAATTGTGTTCAGACCGTTTCGTAACGTCGAAGTGACCAACGAATCTTCACAGCATCGGAGATAGCCCTTTTGTTGGGATAACAAAATTCAAAACAAACCACTCCCACCATTACAAATGCATGTAGTCGGTCCCATAACAAACTTGATCGTGCATTCAAACGATCCTCATCAAAACTCAGCCGCTGATGTGTATGTTTAATTTTTCCATTACGACCCCAACACATTGCACCAGCACCAGTACAGTTGTTTACTTGTACGATCCGGCCTATCCGAAGGTGGAAATACACGGCACAGAAAGCTCATTGCACGTGTTTGTTCAAACGCCGTTGTCACTGGCGTCGCAATGCGCAACTGCAGCACAAAAATGGCCATCCACAGCTGAGCAACGAGAAGGAACCACTTTTAATCGGCACGAAATTGGATTATTGTAATTATTTTCACACACAGTGTTGTTTTACCGTGGCGCTGGCTTTTGGCTTTTCTTTTTTCGAAACATTTTAAGCCAATGTCAGCTGTCACCGTAGGAAGGGATTTTTTGGCAAACAATATATGCGCCACACATTAAACACTGTTGGTTGTGGAGTTATTTACTATTAAAATGAACATAAAATAAATAAATAAATAATAAATAAATAAATACTAAAATAAATACTTAAATATTTTAAAACAGCAGAAAAAGGAAGAAAATCAAATAAATGAAACAAGTTTATAAAACAAGCATTGATGTTACGATATTTCTTAGTAACACTAGTACTACCGGTTTAGTCATTTTGATAATAAAATGTTTGAGTAAATTTTATCATAATTAAAGCATGACTTTTGTATAACTATTGCATAGCACGAACCAAAAAAAATCAAATCAAAATAGTTTATAAAGAAATCACAAATTTAAAAAAAACGCTTAAAAAGTCTCTCTCTCTCTGAATAGTCAGTCCTTGCTACGGGGTGGAGACAGTCCGGATGTGATTTGATCTCCGGTCCTGTCGTATGAACCACTCGCGGTGAGTAGGTAATTTTAGTATTGAAACTGCTATTTATTTATTTATTTATTTATTTATTTATTAATGATTAATGATGACTGCATTTAGCCCTCTTGTCAACCTCAGAAAGCTAAATTATTTATATTATTTTTTCAATTAATAAAAAACTTTATCTGCATTGCTGTAATAACTAGAATCCATCTTCTAATTGTTACTTAACTTCAAAAAGTATAGTATATCATAAAAACTGTTAGTGTGGGTGAGTGCCAAAATGAATCATTTGCACCGTACGACGAAACACTGCTGCTGTTAGTTGTGTGCAATTGTTAACAATACGGACACGCCATATTATCACCTAATCGTCACACCATAAATTCATCATTACCGAGCACGAATACCGGCCCGTGGGTGTTATTCAATGTGTGATTTAATTTTGTTTTGTTTTTGCTTCAACCCATTTCGGTGACACCACCATTTCGTACGTCCGCAAAATGGCATCTCCGCAAAGGCATGCAGGTGATAATGAAGCTGCACTTTTAGCGCTAAGCTATAAGCGCAATTTTGTTATTCAACAATCCGTGCAAAATGGCAACGGCCGGTGTAAAGCAAGCAGCAGCAAACAAAAATGGAACACAAGCGAAAATAAATGAGATGTACAAAATGGGGAGCAATGGTTTTTTTTCCTTTTTGGCGAAACATGTTGGGACTGCAGCATAGAAAATGAAGAAGAACACCAACAAAAAAAAAGCTTATCCGAAAATAAACGATTTGTCCGACCGTCCTTGAGCTAGTCTTGTAGTCGGTACAGAGGCAGATCCCTTGATTCAAGGGCGTCAAACTACGAGTTGGCGTGAGCGCAAGCCAACTGCGGGAGCTTTCGTGAGGCACAGGATGAACCGAACAGACGGCCATACCATTACGAATGCACATTTGCACACGTCCTTGATTTGTCCTATCCGGGCCATCGAAAAGCTGCGATGACCTGCATCTTTTGCTATTTTTGACAACCCCCGGTCGGACGCCTGACCATCTCGATCGGTAATTGTTGTTGAAATGTATTTTTAATTTCCCCCCTTTCGCATGATCGAATGTGTTTGTTTGTGACAATCTTTGTTTTGTCGAAGAGAATGTTTTATTACATTTTTGCATTTATTTTGCGTGTTTATGTTAAAAGGGATCCCCAACCCATCAGTTTGCTTTTAATGGATAAACCATCAGCTGGAAAGCTTTTAGATTGGTGGAAAGATTTACTGACATTTGAACGGAAATCCTGAGCAGGAAGCGACTTTTCATCCTTCCGGTGTTCTCTCGGTTGGCCGCTACCGGACAGTTAACGGATAAAAGCCGACAGAAATTTAGCGAAACAGAAGCCGAACACGTACACAAACCCGAATCGTCCCGGATGAGCTTATGGAAATTTACAGGGTTTTCCAGCCCAGTTCAAATATATAACGGGAGGTTTCAAAGTCGTAAAACGCAAAGTAAAAGAAGCACGACAGTATTCAAGTATGGAAAGCCAATTCAAAGTAGTAAGATAGCACCTCAAAATCGTAACAGCAAATCTCAAATTCAGCAGTTGTTTACCCCTACTGACGTTTTGGCGGTTCTTCGAAACTATGGGATAGAGGTAGCGATAATGAAGTCAAAATATTTTTGTATATTAATTATGATAACTCTTTCAACAAAATATGCATTTTTGTATGCCTATAGTACATCAGTATTTTCCAAAAAATATTAAAATATCAATGACAGTTACAAGAGTACATAATAGGGCAAAACTAAATGGAAATTTATAAATATTTTTAGAATTTTTAATTAAGCACTTGAAATTTATTTAAAAAAAAAATATTTTGACTTAATTATCGCTATCTCTATCCCATAGTTTCGAAGAACCGCCAAAACGTCAGTAGGGATAAACAACTGTCGGATTTGAGATTTGGTGTTACGATTTTGAGGTGCTATCTTACTACTTTGAATTGGCTTTCCAGACTTGAATACTGTCGTGCTTCTTTCACTTTGCGTTTTACGAATTTGAAACCTCCCATTATATATTTGAACTGGGCTGGAAAACCCTGTAATGTCCCGTACATTAGACATGAAGCAAACCGATGTTTTCCCTCCCTCCGGGCGCAACTATTACCAGGTGTCGGTTAGCTTTAGCCGGTTTTGGGGAAAGAAATCTACTGCGGAAATTCTTCCATTCTTTACTAGTAGCCAGACTTGAACCAGAGCCAACCGAGAAACAACACGCAACAGAGACGTAAAGTTAGGAACAAAATTTGGTTAATAAATTGGCTTTAGCTACGATTTAATCAGTATGCTGATCCGTTTTGGTGTGTTTTTTTGTGGTATAATTTAGTTTAATTGTTTCGTGTGTTCTACACGTTGTACGGCGTTTGGAAAAGGGACCTAAAATTAGGCTTTATAGCAAGCTTTATAGCTACAACTCCGGTGTGTATGTAGAACTTTTTTTTTATTTTTGTATCCTTTTGCGATAAAATCTTCGATTTAATTAAATGCCTGCCGCTGTTCCCCTTCGATCCAATCGCTGCACAATGAAGAAACTGGGACGTGACCCACTGCTAGCAAATAGGCAAATGAAGCCCAGAAAGAACCCAGAAAGCGGGCCAGAACTCTCCGTGACATTTAATCATGGTAGATGAAGATTTCACGTACACGTGTCTGGCAGGTGGGTTGCGTTGTTAAAGATTGATCCATTTGGCACCATTTTAAACCAAAAACCTGGTACATCGGAGTACAGTGGAGAAGCAGCGCCAGAAATGCTTTTTTACTCCTGCCCCCCCCCCCCCCCCCCCCCCGGGCCAACAAAACACGATCCCTTCTGATGACCCTGTGGAAAGATGACGCACTGCGGACACACCGAGATTGGCCCTTTGCCCAATTTAATGCCATCTGAACTGTTTGTGTTTTTTATATGCGAGGAGACTCTGTATATTACAGAGGACATCAATGGAAAGGAAGACAGGAGCAACATTTAATTATGTGGAGAAGGTCCTACAGACAATCGTTCGCCGATTTTACCGTAGGCTTTCGGTCAACGGGACACACAAAACGTTGATGATTTATAAAGTTCGGAAATGAGTTGTATAATGTGACACACCCTCACCCGGGAGTGAAAAATCGCATAAATATACGACTCCTGGGTCTATTAGCTTCGTGTCCGTTTGAAGTCAATTTATTTTGTGGAAGGACCTTCTAAACTACCACAACACAAATGAAGCATAAGTGACGCTTAATAAATTCTGAACATACATGTTACTTCGCCGAATTACGTAGGACTTTTAGACGAGATGTTTATCAAAAAGTTGGAAGGAAATTAGGAAGCATTACACGAAAAAAATATACATCAGAAGATCTCAATTTTACGAGTCTCCAAACGAATAGACCAAATTGAAGCTTTTGGAATGGTTTTTTGTTTCATGTTTTCTCACATATCTCTTGGGCATTCGCTGTAACTTGGAATATGTCAGATTGTTTGAAAACATCGGTACCCAAAATGGAGGATTCGCAGGATTTACTTGACACCATAAATCATTCCTACCCAAAAAAAAAAAAAAAATTACAACGAAAACCGGCAATGTTACCACCTCATGGAAAAGCTAGCCGGCAGGCATTCCAGATGCTTTCGGTTATTCGGTCACATTTCGGTCAGTGTTTTGGGGCTGTTGCCTTTGCCACAGTGAAACCACAACCGTCTGAGGTGCCCATGACCGAGTAGGCAAGTGTTCCGGATACTGTCGTTTGAATAACCAAACACAGCTCCTTAAAGGAGTGAAAACAGAAGTATCAACCAACACCCACAAACTACGGGAAGGTTTTAGCAGCTCGTTTTCATTGCGTGATGTGCCACGATTGATCCACTTTTGCCAAGGGTTCAAATGCCAGGTTTTTTTGGGCAATAAATAAAGGTAAGCCAAAGTTGTTTGTGTAGAGCTGTTGCCTTGATGTTTCTTTTTTTACTTTATTGGGGTCACCACTTATTGTTCTGATAGGAAAATTGTTAGTTGAGATAAGAGATATTTTTGGTCCTATTTTTGCATTGTAAAATTAAAATAAATAATGTTGAAGATATTTTTAGAATTTAAACTCTATTTCACACTAGAACTACCAAGCGTTTTAGGCGTTTTACGTTCTTGATTATTTTTTAAACAATTTCGAAGAGTTGGAGTATTTTTTTTTGTTTTTGGAGGATATTTTATTGTTTATTGGGGATCGTTACTATAGAAAATATATGTAAAAGTCATGTTGCAACTAGTTTGGGATTGTTTAACACCCAAAAATAATGTGATGAAAATGAAGCGGCCCAATCAAAATGCCTTATCCGGTAGTTCTAGTGCTAACGTTTTAAATTCAATCAATTCAAATTATAACTCGTTTGTAGTTAAATGTCTTCCAAACTTTCCAAAAAGAAGGAAAGTACCAAAAAGCAATATCTCGACTCTCTTGTATTATAACATAAGCCCGACAAGTGAACGATTGTTTCACGACTTTTTATTGCTCAATCGAAGAAAAAAAAATGAAAACTGTGAACTGCACTGAACCATCCGCGATGGCACCATACATTCAATACGGCCAACCACATCACGTATCGAGTGATCGTTTGCAAACGAATATCCCTGAGGTGACACTAAAAACGGATGCGAACGGAACGGTTAGTAGCGCAGGAGTGAGCGTATTATTAAATTACGTGTGGCGTGCGCTTCCGAACTGAGTATCGAAATAGAAAAAAAAAAAACGGAACAGAAAACCCGATGTTGGAAAGTGGAAAAACGGCCATCAATTATCCATAAGTCACGTGGTAGCTTCCGTTGCACACAATCAAACCCCGCTCACTCATATCAACCCCCTGATGGTGGGGCGGCCTGCAAACAATGCGCAGCTGTTCTCTAGTTGCAGTTGTAAAATGTATGTTTCGTGTGTTGTAAAAAAGGAAAAAGGGTTGTATTATATCGAATAATGTTACGTTTTACATTTTAATGTTTTGATGTTTTTGTTTCAAATATTCCAATTTCAACCCTTATTTGTTCACCTGATGGAGGGCAAACATAAGAGAAAAAAAGGGAAATATTCTGAGAAGCTTTCCTGCTCAATGCGACGAATAGCAGCAACAGCTCACTGAAAGATAAAAAAACAATAAACACACACACCGAGAGTGAAGAGAAGAAAATGGACCGAAAAATTCAATACTCTCCCTGGTCTCGTTGTAAAGCTCTCTTCTTCAGAGCAAAAAAACAAAATGCGCGGATTGAAAAGCTTCGTCGTTTGGGCATGGATTTCGCTTTCTCGGTTTCTATTACAAGGTCGCATGCATTGCGCAGATGTCGCTTGTCTTCTCTCCTTTTTTTCCTTTCTTTCTTTCTGCCCTGACACACAAAACTCAACCAAACAACCATCGCCAGAGCTTGCCGTTTGATGCCTTGGCTAACGAACGGAAAACACGACTCATTTCTTCCCATTTAAATACAGAAGACAGAAAAAAGGGGAGCAAGAAACATCGTTACCATGGTGCCCTGCCGTTTGCAGAGAATAGGTTGCTTTTAATTTTGGTTTGGTCGTACTCCAAAGAGAAGCTTCGGTGGCTTTTAGTTTCTAGTTCCCAAAAGGTGTGCATCTTGATGCTTGGCGATTGTGTACAGCTTGGTGACGGGAGTAAATCCTTTTGCGGAGTAGAATTAGGAAGGTGTTAAGCTTGTTACAGGCGTCAAAAAATAAGCTTTAGGGTTTTTTTTATTTGTTGTGAGTGAAAGTCCCGAAAGCTACCCAAAAAAGCTGTGATTTATTAACATGTTTGCTGACTACAGAAGAAATAAAAAATCTAACAAAAATGACACAATTAATACTAAATTTGGAAAGAATTCTAACAGCAACAAACTGACGAAAGAAAATAAAAAAGGACACAAAAAAGAGAGCAAATTGAAAAAGGATACATATATTTTGATCCTGCCTGAAAGTGGGATGTTCGCCCGGTATAATCGTATATAGCCCCATCTGCACAATCTTGGCGCAATGCCACACTAGAAAATAGAGCAATCGAGCATGAAGACGAGAGCCTTTCCTCTAGCATGTATCCATATACCTATGTGTGTGTATGGTGAAGAAAAAAAATGCAGCAGCGGGCGAATGTAGGACACGGACGGAACTGTTAAAGTCCGTTTGATGCCAAACACTGTTCGAATGACTTCGTCCCAGAAGGGAGTGCCATACCTTGTATTGGGGGAAAGGAATCGGTGGGGGGTGGGTGGGTGTAGCAGAGCATATCTTCCCGGTAGAAGCAATTGATGCAGCTGCAAACGATCCTTAGCACTACAAATCAAAGCCGTACAGGGCACAGATTCGCTATATTAGGATCATTGTTTTTATTTTTTTATTATTTCCTTTTTTTACATTCTTGTGCCTTGCTGAAGTGGAGTAGAGAACGAAACAAAAGGGACACACACAGAGCACGTTAAGTTGGCCATTTTTAATAGACTATTCACGACTGAGATTCTTCCCCGAGTGAGAAGGATCGTTTACAGGAAAGAATAGAAGAAAAAAAAGCAGGACACACTGGAAACATCCTGGGTGTGCTGGTGGGTGTAGAATGAGCACGGAATGAAACTCACCGAAAGGACGATAAAACAATAATGTAATCTTTGAAATGAATCCCATCGAAAATGGGTCACTAAGGGTGGACCAACTTTGTACAAGTGCTATGTTGAGGATTGTAGGAAAAAAAAGAAAACGCCCCAAAACAGAAATAAGTACGTTTTGGTGGGCAATTGTTAATAGTGGATTGGTACCTAAAAGAATACACTATAGTGATGGGAAAAATGGAAAATGGGACTCCCGGACATTCGGCAGTCGACTCTGGATCAACTCCGAAATTTGGAGAATATCAACAAGATGGTACGGAACAGTGGAAACCACCTTTACTAATTTGTTGAAAACCAACTATAGTAAGGTCGTAAAAAATGTGAGAAAACCTCTCCGAAATCTATTTAAATAAAGTCCCCGACAACAATGGAGCCTTTGAAACATTGATACTAAATACCAATATCCAATTAAAATCTGTGACAAATACCAACGAAAAATGTTTAAAAAATCAGAAGTTCGAAACATTTAGGAAAACTTTGGAGAACTCCAATTGGAATAATCCCCAATAATACGGAATTTTACTCCGGAGTTGAATCCGGATTCTGTTGGAGTCGAATCCGGTACTGCAACTCCAGAGTCGGAGCAGATTCATGATTCCGCTCCGCGGAGTTCCCATCACTAGAATACACCCCGAATACATTTAGTATATGATGAGTACTTTTATGAAAAGCGTTTCTTTTCATTTGTACATTACTAGTACGTCTATTTCAACCTTATCGCGTAATGTTATCAAACCTATTTAAAATGCAATAAAATTGTAACCTAATTTTCTATGGGAAACAAATTCTATTTGTTCATTGTTTACAGCTCAATATTGTTGCAAGGTATGTACATTAGAGAACGTTAACGTATGTGTTAGAAATAGTATTAAATGTTGATGTATGGTGCTTTTAGATAAGGGTTTTTTTGCGTCCCTTTGCTTGTGAACATATTGGGCATATTTATGCTTTCGTAAAACGCAATCTACGCTTCAGCTAACAGTACGATTCACCCCCGTTTTTTTTCCAAAGCGTCACACCGTAACCAGCATTTGTCGTAACAAAGCAGAGAATAGAAAATAAAAAATATATTTTGAAATAGAAACCCATTACACATCGTTCGTTTGGAAACATAAGAGACAGATAAGTGGAAGCGGAAATGAGTATAATTAATTGTGGCTAGCGAAAGCAAAATAGCACAAAATAAAAAAAAAGAAAAACATTGTGACACTTTTCGATGTGAGCTATCTTATCACCTTTGCACACAAGTTTTGGAATAGTGCAGTTAATTATTTGTGCTAAATTAAAATTGAGATAATAAAATTTAAATCATATGTAAAGGTGTTTCACATGAAACCTGCTTTTAATCATTTATGACCGCACACTGACGTCCATCATTTCCACCACTAGTGCACGTTTCCAATACGCGCGTACACGTGGGGGACTCTACATCGTACTTCGCAAACGGGCGCTCTAATCAAGCTTTGTTGCAGATGCAGTGCAAAAAGATCCCGACCTCTGCCTACTCGGCACCTGTCCGGCACATGAAGGGGTGGAGGATTGTGTTTTATTTATCGATGCACCTACATTCACAAAAGCCTCCGACTCCGGTCGGCTAGCAGAACCGGACGGATACAATGGAAATTCGCGAACGAATGAATTAGAAGTGTGCGCCCCCATATGCTCAAACCCTATTGCCTATTTGCACCCACATGATTGGACGTATCGGGGACCCAAGCCTGAACGATGGCGTTGCAAATCCCATCTCGACCTGAACCGAACCATCGTACGAGCCATCGTTTGGTGGCTGGCCCTTGTTTCATACAACGATGCCTTTTGTTTGTAACGCAGGGCAAGCTGATGCTGTCAAATACGTTCCAATAAGCGATGTGTGCGGGCAAAATGAAGAGAAGAAAAAAGCATCAAACGATGGAAATGATCACAAATACGGTTGATTGCGGGTTTTGGTGCTGAAGGTGCTGGAACGTATGTGGAACTATTGTTACCGATGATGGAAATGAAGCAGTTACAGTTGCACACTGCATCCGATGCACCGTCGAATGGAAACAA
Source organism: Anopheles funestus (assembly GCF_943734845.2). Lineage (NCBI taxonomy): Eukaryota > Metazoa > Arthropoda > Insecta > Diptera > Culicidae > Anopheles > Anopheles funestus. The sequence continues at coordinate 33,101,068 of NC_064598.1, read as the reverse complement.
AAAAATGGGTTTGCAATTTACTACGGAAGTAATACACATTTGCACACACATTACTTCGTGGTTGTCTTTATCTCTTTGTTTGCAAAAAAGTAACGAAAAACAGTTCATATCTTTCCAGTGTTTGTAACAGATAATATAAGCCACAAATTCAACGTTCATACATTGCAAATAAAAAGCTCTTTATGGTATTACTCAATCGATAGTCTGTCGATGAACTTTACCAACTACCCATTAAAGGGTATAAAAGGATGTTTAAGGATGGAAAAGAGGGCTCAGCCTTTGCATATTAATGAGCATGTCTTGCTTGAAAACATCGGGAATGAAATTATGCGATCGATTTGTACTTAATTTCCTAATTAGTATGCGTTTAACTTGCGAGAAAACTTTACCAAACTTCATTTTCAGCAAATAGATAAAACTATACACTTAAAATTCTAACAAAATCCCCCCTTAATTCTATTCGCAAACCCCTTTTTTCCACCAACTGATCCTTCACCAAACAATGGTGGCAGAAAAAAAGTTACCGAAGATAAAAAGTACAAATAAAATCAATGATTGATTAAATGCTTGAACCTTGGCACGGGTATGTGGTTGCCCTTTTTTCCCTATTAGCCTATTGAATGAATTTGTTGAAACTAGGCCGTTTTGATGTTTTTTTTTGTCGCTTGCAGCGATGAAATGTTTATCCCGCCGTGCGGCGGGGAGCGAAAATAGAATGATGAACGACATTTTGCGGTCATTTGTCAACGCGGCTGATAAGGTTTTTTTTTGTTTTCTTTTTGGTGAACGTCAACACTATCGAAACATTTCACTATTTGGTAGGAAAAAACAACGAAAAAACATGAAAACACAGGTCGTGTATAAATGTTTGAAGAAATGGGATAATCCATAATCGTGGACATAAGAAGAAAAAGAAAGATAAACAAATATGATAACGTGAATTAATCCTTTTTGGGCACACTAGAAGGATTTTTTCAAATGAAATCATCAAGCGAAAGCTTTCTATAAATGATTGATTGATATAATTATGCACAAGTATTCCAAATTGATACACGAATACGAAATAAAAAACCTCAACTGTACTAAAAGCCCTCATGTACTAAAGATCCTGTATGCCTTTACAGGATGAAATATAGTGTGTAGAATTTAAATAAAGTTTAAGTACAAAGCTGGAAGTTATGTGTTATTCTTCTAGAAAGAATTTAATATCTGTTGGAACTGTAAAAATTCGTAACTTCTATTACTACAGAATTGGGATTGTTTTGCGATCAAGCATATTATGGGAAGAAAATTAGACATTCTTCTGACGTCGTTTCTGATACACTGTAGAAACGAATGCATAAGTCATAATTGCACCAAAAATATCTTTGAAGGTGCTCAGTAAACTAGGCTCTGTAACGATGTCTTCACTCCGCTACGAACAAGCTTTTTACCCATCTCCAAAGTACCCTTACGCATTGACCAGATGGAACACCAGTCTACGTACACCGATGATCGCGAATACGACGGGTTTTTTGGGGGCGCACTGGCACAGACTTACCGTTGGTGCTGAAGTGTGATCGCTTGGAAGTTCCATCGTCCGTACCATCATCCAGCGGTCGCTTGCGCGAATCTCCCAGCTCCGGGCTTGGACAGGTCGTGTCCATGGCAGCATCGGCGGCCATTATACTGTTGTTGTTGTTGTTGAGTATGTTCAGAACCTTATCGCAGACCACGTTGCCGGAGGCTGCTGCTGCCGCTACTGCCGCTGCTGCTGCTGCCGCCGCCGCCGCCCCTGTTGTCGTACCGTGCTCCACCGTGACCACGTGTTATGCCACCGGATCAGTGGAGGGTAAAGGTGCACGCTTAGGGCAAAATACTCCCTTTCGTATTTCGGCAAGAAAGTTTTGTGCGCGAGTCCGTTTTTGTCGCGACACACCACAGGATGATTCTCCTGCGATCAGGATTTTTTTTTAAAAGAAAACTTTGTAAAACAAAAAAAACAACCACTCACTGCACTACCTTTCTATATATATATATATCTCAACCTTTTGCAGGGATACTATTTTTACGGTTTGATAATTTTCTATTAAATTGCTTCTCTTTTTTTTGTGTTTCACTTTGAATCTTGATCGCTTTTTAGCGGCTTTTACACATCGTAAAACTTCACTTAAATTTTCTAACTCACCAACGCTTCTCACATTAAAAACACTCGCGTAAAACAAACTTCACCGATATCCACTTTAAAACAAAAACAAAATATCACCATTTATCAGGGGATCAAAAGAACATCAATAAATGCCCTTCACCAGATGAATTGTTTTGCTTTTCCGTTTTGAGCTCATAAAAATTTTTGTGTATCGAAACCGAAAATAGTACGCCCGCGCGTTAAAGTAAAAACAATCGCTGTTCAGTGTTACATACGTTACGCGTTACGCCCGGCTCAAAACTTATTCCTCACCCGGGGAAGAGGCGAGTAAAATGAAACACAAAACCCGCGACAAATCAGCTGCACAGCATGTTGGATAAGCAATCGACGTGAAAATTCACCCACTGATCAAGGTTGCTATCAGAAGGATTAAGCCAAGTACGCAAGCTTCTTAACAAAGGCGCACCTCACACATTTACACCCGGCGATGATCACGATCGGTTTAGCAGCAAAAAGAAAGGAACACTTTTGCACACTTAACAAGCGTTTGTTTTGCGTTGCGACTGCTGCTGCTACTGCTGTGATCGGTGAGGAGAAGAAAAACAGAGAAAATGATTATATTGCACCGTTTGTCGAGTTCGAAGGGTGATTTGTGCGCCACAACCACAACCGAACCCAATCACGTAGAACGTTTGGCTTATCAATAAATATGGTTTGGTTCACTTTTTTCCTTGTTGTGAGTAGAAGAAGAACCCTCAACACCAGATGTACCTCCGTTGTGTGCGTGTGTGATCATGCGTACCGTTCCTATCTCTGTTGCGCGTTATTATCTTACCCTCGGCTTTTTCGTTGTGGTTTCGAAAGAACAGAGCGCCCTAAACATACCCAGCGGACCAGCGAGAAATTAAACTGATAACACAGTGTACGGGATGTGTTGGCAGAACACGTAGCAACATGCCCCCGCACATACATTCGCGCTGTGTGTGTAATGTTTCTTATCAAACATATGCGAACGCTCAAACACGCGCGCTATCAGTGCCGTAAGAAGTGCGTTGTTTGCGTGATACAATACAATCACAAAACAGCAGGCGCTTTAATAAAACCGTCCCGATGTGTCCCGTTTTACGGTGGTGTTTGTAAATTTGTAATGAATCCGGTACCGTCTCTGTGTGTGCGTCCGATGTGACAATGAGCGGGTATAAATAATCGCCCTCATAGCCCACCGTGGGTCAACTGAACGCTGTTATCGAGGTAGTACAAATACCGGCCATGATTGTTTTGTTTGCTTTTCTTTAACAATCAAACAACAGTAATATTAGCTCAATGCGTTAGAATGAAATGAATCATGCAGACAAACAAGATCACTAAGCATTCTTACTAAGCATGCTGAAAATATGATCATCACATTGATCTAGTGATCTTTGAAGCATAACTAAATAGGACACAAGTAAATGCATCTTTCAAGTCAGAACGAATTGTAATTATAATATACTTTATCAGCTTTCGGAGCAAACAAATGTGTTAAAGAATTATTTCTCTAGAATAAGTATATGCTATAATTATGGCACATTGTTCAGTCAGTCTCCAAGATGCATTTATAGAGGAGTAGATTAAAGCAAATGTATTGGAACAAATCAGAAGGAACAATTAATTATATTCTCTTTTGTTTGAACGGCGTTACTGTGTTAAAATCCTAAAGGTGGACAATTTAAATAAACAAATATAGTAGAACGTCGATTATCCGGGGCGGTTTAACCGTGCGTCAAAAATTGACAGCTGTTCAACCGTGGTGAACATTTGTACTGATGTCAGGTTGGTTAAATTTATTTGTGACCAAACGATATATTTGAAATGTTCTTATTTTACGTTCTAAACAAAATGTTAACTGTTATTTGATAATAATTTGCTCGGTCTGGAATCATTTTTGCAACCAAAAGGACTACCCCACAGAGGCATTTTATAATTGTATAACGCTCAATAACAACCAGCAGAATCAGTTTTGAACATAGATCACATGTTTTTGGTCACATTTTTTTCCACCAAATGTAACTAGCATAATTTAACCAATGGACCAGGGAGTAATAAGTTGACTGAAACGACTGTACCGATCCAGTATCTTAAATATGTTTCTTGAACAGGACGACGAGGTGTTGGATTTTTGGAAAATAAAATAAATGTTGCTAAGTTAAGTGACATTGACGTTTATAGGACTATTATCCGTGGAAATCGATTAACCGGCGGTTCCGGTTCCGAACACCCCGGATAATCGACGTTCTACTGTACAAATAAAGTTCCTAAAGCACTCAAAATTTCAAAATCCCTGTGTGCCTGAGTGTCATTTAGCAAAGGCATCAACTTAAACAGCGTTTATTGAAGGTATTTTTAAGTAAATGTCCTGCATCCGAGAGAAGAACGATTGTTGACATTTAGGTGAAGGTAGGTAAAGACGGACACTGTGGGAAAGATGGGCACCTTTTATAATTATTTAAAAAAAAACAATTTTATAAACTATTTCAATTATGCAGCAACATTTTTCAACGTGTAGCAAAACATTTGAGAACAACTGTTTAGTCAGATTTGTCAAATTATTTAATGCCAAAAAGTATTCCTCGTCAGCCAGCTTCTTCTTCTTGGCTTAACGACCTTATAGGTCACGCCGGCCATTTCTGGCTTACTAGACTTATTTTACCACGTAGCCGAATAGTCAGTCCTTGCTACGGGGGAACGATCCGGATGGGATTTGAACCCGGTCCTGCCGTGTGGACCGGCGCCGTTTATCACATGCACCACCGGACCGCCCCTCGTCAGCCAGCTAGTGGATGTAATTTGGTTACTACTTGTGTTAAGTTCTGTTGCGTCTTGAAGCAATATTTTCGGCCAGTTTAGTAAATTACCGAGTTGTTTGGAGTACCAAGCGCACTCCTGTTGAAAACGGTAATTATAACAACAAAAAACAATTGTATTATAGTAGTTTAAAAAAAAATACACCAAAATGGGAAAGACGGACACTTTGTTGAAGGTAAAGATGGACAAAAGAATAGTTTGATCCATTTTGCTTATGTTATGAATTTATGGTTAATAGATGCTAACAAATTGCATTCTCAAATGCAAACCGAAAATCATGGAGCCCCCAACAGATGGAACAGGCACTGAAATCTATGAAGTAAGGAAGAGCAGGGAAAAACAGCAACTCTAGAATTTGCTGTTCCTCGCACGACCCTCAAGAATCCCAATATATTTCCATGCTGCTATTGGAGTACTGCTATTAACATTTAGTGAGATTGTGAATCGTTGAAAATCAAATAAATTTTTGCAATGAATGTTAACAGGTTTAACAGACATAAACAATATCTTAAATAAATAAAATTTTGGGTATATGCATTTGGAATCGAAGCACAATACATTATGTTAAAACATACTCATCTTCTTAAACTTCAAAAAAAGAAAAGAAATAAAAACTTGTAAGTTTCTATAAGGATCCACAGTTCCCTTCATGGTGTCCATCTTACCCATATCAAGTGTCCGTGTTTTCCGTACATTTTAAAACTGCACATTAAAAACCATTTTTTTGATAGATGAAAAACAGGTTGAATTCTTTGAAAAGTTCAAGGTGTTAATAGATTATTTGCACATCGTAAATGATCACTGCATTTATATATAAATAGATATTTTGAATTTGAATATTTTGAATAAACCATAAGGTGTCCGTCTTTACGTACTTTCCCCTACGTGAAAATAATTCTAGTTTTGTGGAACAACTCAGAATAGTATAATTTAAGTACACACAGTGCAAAACAACTTGAAAAGCGTTTTTTCCTTCCTTTTCAACGGTGAAAAACTCCAACATTGTTCTATTTGAATGTTTGCCTCCTGAGCCCAATTAAGTATTGTCCTCTCGTGTGAATCCGACCGCTCTCACTATCAACCAAAAGCACTCTCACTAGCGTGAACGTTATGCTCTCACACCGTGAAAGGATGCCGATTTTCATGGCTTGCTTGGGAAAATGTGAGCGCAACAAGAGAAAAGCGTGAATTGTTGTTGAACAGTGAACAGGAGGGTTCGGACCATTACTACATAGGTACCTGTTTTGAGGTGCTAAAAGCTACACAATCTGCAATACAAACACACACAAACAACATAAAACCACCCCCAAAACAGGCGGTCTGTATCTGTTTGACTGTGTCACTACTTTTCCGGGAAAATGGGAAATGTAACCAGCTGACCAAAAACCACACGATTGTTTTGATTCACAAACTGCGCCGCTTTTTTAAACACTCTTTGACAAAAATTTCACCCTTTAAAAGACACACACACAGACACGTGCACGAGGGAACAAAAACACAAGCAAATTGGTCCGAAGGGATTGTAGTGGAATTGCAACAGCATGTGCCGCGTGCACCATCGTTTAGTAACTTCCTTCTTCTCCGTTTTCGGAAGTGCAACCGGAGACCATGGCGTTAGGTGTGTGTGTGTATGTGTGTCTCTCCGTTTTGACATTAATGTTTCACATAGCTTTGTAAGCAGAGGGAACACGCACTATCTCACAGACGCACAGAAATCAATCAGGCAATGTAGAAGGAACTCTGTGAACGACCGCACAAACCGCTAGCTGACACCAGAGCAGAAAAACCACTCCACCACCCGTAACTATAAAAGCTCGTAGATTACAACCGAAAATCCACCCTCCATCGTACACGCACAGGTGGTCACCAGAAACCAGATTGCTCACAAACTCACACACGCGGGTGTCGCGGGGTTTCTTAACACACCGTCCGTTCGTCCGTCCGTCCATCCATTTCCACGCGTATTTTTGCCCTTGGGCAAACACAAAAGCAAAAGCTTATTGTTTAGTGATCTCACGTTTGTCACACTGTCGTCGATGTTTTGCTGTTCTCGAACTTTTGCTGTACCTAGGCGCGGGTTGCCACCTACTACTTCCCAGCGAACGAACACGACTCGACTTACTCGCTGCAGCAGCAGCAAACATCAATGGTCTGTTGGGGTTGATGCATGCGGGTCGATCCCAAAAGCAGGGAAGGGGTCGGGTGGTTGGGAGTCGGATGAGCAGTGAAACAAATCCGCGTCGTCCCCAGAGTGGTAGTGTGTGCGGCTAACGCACACGCAAAGAGACCTGGGGCGGTGAGATACCGCCGATTCCAAATCTCATCTTGACCGTACAGGGTGGTACGTGTGGAAGGTTGTATTTTTTTTTTCGTTTTCGAGAAAAGAATTTTATCGAAACACTTTAGAAGCTGCTAGGCTTAGAAGATAGTACCATGTGTTTTAGTATATTTAGAGACAAACATCACGATTTGAAAAGTAATCTTAATTATTACAAGCATGTTTTAGCGAAACGTTTCTTCTGCTAGTACACGCAGTTTGACTGACGTTTGAAACGTCAAAATTTAGTAAATTTTCAAATTCAAGTAACAATTCCGTTAGATCCGTTATTGTTGTTTTTCTTAAAAAAACAGAAAACAAAATTACACAATATTTTGTGGCGCGAATCAATTTATCATTTAGTAACTTTTCAAATTCAAATAAACATAATACACTAATAATAAAATTAGTACTTCTCAATACGTCTTCATTCAATTCACTCAATTCTGTTGCACCAAAAATTCATCAAAATTGCACAATATTTTGAGACGCGAATCAATTGATCATTCTTCAATGCTTGCTGCGTTAATTTCACGACTATAAATTGAATTTTTACACCTCAAATTAATCTCATTTTTCTTCAACCAAACACCGGCCTACGTTGTTCTAAACCACCCTGTATTTCTTACAAACACACACACACACGCACACATTTATGTTCTCGCGCTCTTTATTCGCCCGTTGCTCAAACGAAAATACACACTCTCTCACAGAATTGGTGGAATTTTCTCACTTGAATCGTGCGTGCAGGTGGGTATGGTGGGTGGTTCGCTGTGCGTGCACCGTACACAGAGTGTTCACGACTGGGTTAGGTCACTCACAAAAGCCCTCCCCGCCCCCAAATAAGCTGGTGTACGCGACCGTGTACTGTGCGACCCGGGCACAATGATTGCGCAAGTCGCTAGCAAAAAGGTAGCGCGCGAAGATGACGTCACTCGATTCGGTAGACGACGGAGGGTGGATTTTTGGTGGGGTGGGTTGGTAGACGGAGTGGCCACAAAACCACGCACACACCGTCACACAGCGTGCGATGAGATCCAATAGAGAGGAGCAAAAAAAACACGCACTTCACGAGCTCACGAGGGCACTCCGGATTCATTCACAAGCTGCTCGCTGCTGTTCACAATATGTGGGTCGTCTGACAAATGAATCGAACTTGTGGGGCGGAAAACGAAGTATGCGATGGTATTTCAAATTCGATCGATTCACTCTCAACGAAACCGCGGGCACACACTGATAACGCACACCTACACACATACACATGTATGCTCTACTTTTCGTAAAGATGATAAGACGTATTCTAAACTTTCATCCGCAAAAACAACATTCGTCTTCGTTCGTTCGACTAGCTAACGATCTAATTATGTGGCGACACCTCACACACAGCACCAACACTTGCCTCGCAAAAAGGTAAAAAGGGCCAGGCACCGTCCGTCACGCGTCGTCGTGGTCGTCGTGTTCGCCGTTGTCAAATGCCAAAACCTTTTTTCCCGTGCGCGCTGGTTGCTGGCAAACTACAACGTGATGCTGCTGCTGCTGCTGATGTTGACGTTCTGTTGTCCGTACGCAGCTCAATTTCGTGCTCGCGTTGTTCTCTCTCTCTCTCTCCCGCTTGTCACTTTCGCTCTTGCTCGCGCTCTTATTTTAGCACGCGCGCGCGACTGTGTGCGTTTGTTCTATGCTCCCGCCTCAGAAGGGTGTGCGTGCGTGTATGTATTTATCTGTGCCGAGCATAGTGTGATGGAATGTTTTATGAAAAGGGCCCCATCTAGATGGGTAACAACATGTAAAATTAATACAACTGCAACACCTCGAAAATATGGTTCAAAAACTTTGATTAAACTAAGAAATATATTTTTGAAAAACACAAATAAAAAAGCGTTTTCCTCATTGTTGCATTTCTATTGATTGGTTTATGTTTTTTTCTTTTCGTTCGCTACGGGCTAATGTTTTTCAAACACAGCACCAACACAGCGACGTTTAGCAGTGCACAATGGAAGCGAAACAGGCCAAAACGAATTTTAATTTTGTTGACAACGTGACTCAATTACTCTCCTTGGTAGTGGCTCGCTCGCTCTCTCTCTCTCTCTCGCTTTATTATGTATCTCTTCTCTTTCGATTAAGGTTAAGAACGGCTAATGGGGACGAGTTTGATTCATCGAATTAAGGGTTAGTGGTAAGGGCTATACAAATCCCGCCATTCAATACAAATCTTTTAAGTCAATAAGAAATTTTTCAATGAAAATATATCTTTCGAAATGTGATGGGAAAAGTAGGTAGAATTCAGCATAAATTAATAAATTTAATCACTAGAAAAATTACTTATTTTATCTTTAATTTTATTGTCTCTTCATAAATGAAATCAACTTTGGATTCGGTTCCAGTTTTGAATTGAATTGTGCTACGTTTGAAGAACCACCGGCACCGATCGTGCCTAAACGATCGTGAACTATCGTTTATCTTAGTGGCCGGAAGATTACATCCCACCCCGACTGAACATCCCCCTTTACAACCTGTTGTGATGCGAAAGTGAAGGTTAGCTACTCTCGGTAGCGATCATAAGCGCATGATGGAGAACCTTTCCCAGTGCCTTCCGGTAGGGTCGGTTCCGCTCACGACAAGGTCTCTCTAAGCTTGAAGATGCTTTATCTGCTTTGATTACAGCCATTGTGTGTGTGTTTGTGGATGTGATGTATGCACTTTGCAGGAAGCGGCCATTATGCTGTCACGAATTGAAGGGCAAAAGCGAATCTTTCGATCGTGCCCGACTCATCATCACCGTTACGATCACAATGATCGCGAAAGAAGCGATTAATGTTGTATGAAATAATAGTAATAATGATCTGTTCCAACTGAGAAATCCACATAAAGTTCTACCTAGAGATGTACGTCGCATTTGAGGCAATTTTGTTTATCATCCCTCAATAAAGCAATGGACAGATAAGCAATTGTTGCACGAACAATGGGCGCACACGTAGTACGACGTGTCAGGCACGAAACGTCACTGGCTTTTAGTGTACCGTTTTTGACAGGGATTGATCGGTTGTCACCTGACCGGTTACGTAAGGTAATTGACTACTCGCTACTCATCTGTCTGTTCGCCGTAAGATGCGCAGCACGCGGTTTATTCTAACTACATGTATATGAATATTACCTTTATTTTAAAAGGCTTTTAATTTAAAAGACAAGTGACGATTTCAGTTGAGCACGAATTTTTATCGGTTTTTTTTCATCACACAACAATCATCACACAATCACGTATTGTGAAACAGGACGTACCTATCATATTGTGAACGTTGAAATTTCGATTTCGTTTACGATTCGTTCGATCGTCTCATTGTTGGTCATGGTCGATGTTTACGTTCCGAGTGTGGTTTTTTTTGGGGTTCCGCTGTACGACCGAAAAACGTGATCCAACACGTGGTCACACCACGGTGCGGTAAACCGATTGAAATGAAGATCGTAAATGGGTGGTCAGCTCCAAAGGTAGAAAAACCTTCGCAACAATCGCTTCCATCTTACAAGATAAATACAAGGGACCGGGAGTTAACGAGCGTAAAGTTCGCCACATTCGAATGACGAATCCGATTGGACGTGGTTTTTAGTCTTTCTTGTTGGGAAACTATTTCGGGTTCTTAGTTCCGGCTTAACACGGAAATGATTTAGAAGGAAAACGTTGGTATTTTTTTTTTCAAAATTAGTGTGAAAATATTATTATTGCAATATTTTTTTCCAATGTAACGCTAAGTAAACATTTTTAATTAGTTTTCTGTTTCCATTGCTTTAAACCGTGAAGGTTTCTAAATATGACCCGCTCAGTAAACAACCATGAAAAATGTTGCGAACTGAACAACTAAATCAAAATGTTTTATTTTTTTTAAATCAACGTTGAAGCGATTCACTGTATTTCATAATTATGGAAACGTTACAATCCACTAGAGAGGGCCCTAACCCAAAACAATTTCCTTCATCCGAACGATCGATCATATGGCCCCTATAGCCCGCTTAGGTGATTCATTCAAGCTGTTTACGAACGTCTCAATTGGACAGATTTCGGTCACCGAGCACGGGTTATGCTGTCCAACGTAATCTTTGTTACATTACATACCCGACGATGGTTTAAACTAACGCAAAAGGGTCATAATGTAAGGGCCTTTCACTCGTTTCACCCGTTGTATGTTTGGAGTTGTGTAAAGCAAATGTGAGATAAAGTGAGATAAGCTTTTTTTGTGACTTGTTTTCCCTACGTCTGTTATCTGTTCTTTAGTTTGCTTACCTTACTTTCTTCTTGTACGTTTTGCAAGACACATATTCAGTTTTATCTCTCTTTTACGTTTATCTATTATTCGTGTTTCACTTAGAACACATTAGTTTTTCTCCTCAAAATGTATGCTTGCCTAAATCATCATAAGGAGACAATTATACAAAACTCTGCTTTTTTTCTTGTGTTTTAAAGAAATTCAATATCTTTCCTCCAATTTTCTGACCCTTTTAAACCGTTAACAAATGTGATGAAGGTTCAAAAATAAAAAAAAAACGACAAACGATCGGTCCATCGATATCGGTTGCAGCTGGTGCAGTTTTCCATCTTCGGAGTTGAGCGGCCCAGCTGCGTGACGCACTTTCGGTTCACCTGGCCGGTATGAAAATAAACCATTTTTCCAATGAATGTCCCGCCTCTCATCATCGATGCTTGACGCCTGAAAATTGAAGCGCCCTATACCACCGACAGTTATATATGTTTCTTTTTGTCTAGTCCGCGACGGTTTCAGTTTTCGCGCTCTTGCTTCATTCATTTGCAATCGGCATGTACGTGTGTTTGTGTGAATGAATTCCTATCCCCCCGGGGGGGCCCAGGGGGTCGACAATGTTTGTTGGGGGTTGGTTTTGTTTATTTTTAGCACCCCTTGCTAAACCGTACCACTGTATCCCAGCTGATCCCGGGGTGGTCATCGGTTTTTGGTCCCGTGGCCAGTATAATGGCCGGTATGCGTGAATCATATGCACACACACACACAGATGTATATGCCGAACTCGGCAAGGGAGCTGCGGTAGCTTAACGTTTCACCTTTTACAAAATCGCCCCGTAAGAATTGCTTATGAGCTGTAAAATTATTAAGCGTTTTAATCGGTTTTTAATGATGTGGTTACTCTGCGTTGAACCGCTGGATTGTGTTTTAAATGTTGGAATGTGTTTAAATTTTTTAAAAGTTTTTTTTTATCGCAGAATAAATATGAAAAAAAAAACAAAAAAAAATTAGAAGAAACTGAACTAGTGAAAATGAATGATCCCGTAGTTTTTGTCTTAAAACGCTGTTCAAATTAGTAGGATAATGGTTGTTAAAATTTCACCAGAAAACTCGGAAACCGTAAACTTTGAAGCGTTTTTCTTTTTCAAATTCATTTTTAAAAAATCCCCATAAATCAAGGCACTAATCACAAGTGATCCTGAGAGAAAATAGATTGATCTGTTCATTAATATGCCGCTCAAACGCTAAATATCAAAACTGCTACATCACACACGGTACCACCGTTGTGGCCTCCGTATCGACACACCATTTTTAAAATGTTTTTCGTTTTTGGCATTATCGAGCTCGTTGAGGCCATTGCAATGATTTGAAAATAAAAAAAAAAACAATTCCCCAAGCAACGGGAAACATGTAGAAACAATTGATAAATACACTAAAACGAACCCCCCGCCCCATCCCAAAGGGTCGAAAGCGGACGCTAAAATTTTACCTCCGCGCCAAGCAATCGAGTAATGATGATCAAACATGCGGCCCAAGGAACCACGCGGTGCTGCATTTACGCGTCAAGCGCGCCATTTGATTGCAACCAGTCACGAAACATAATTTGAATTTTCATCGTCTGTAAGCTGTCGAATGTCGACTGACCCGAGTGGGTCCCCGTCATGTTGAGGTTCCTCTATTCTACCGCTCACACACACACACACACACACACACACACACACACACACACACACAAATAAACACACACCGGACACTCGACCGGAAGGTCATCCAGCTAGCCAGCAGGCTGGGGAGGCAACGATCGATCGGTTTATTTATGCTGCCGCGGGGTGGTTTTGTTGTCTCCCATCCCCAATTATCCGTGTGATGTTTGCCGATTGGGACTGGATAAATTGTTCCGGAATATTTTGAAACCTCGTCGACCTCTACGACACTCCCATCTGGATCCGTGTTTAGAGACGAGCCTACGCCAAAAAACAAAACCAAAAAAACACACACACACGTGCCAACATACGATAATGTGAAGAACCTTAGTCCATTCGTTCGTTCGCGCCCTATCTCAAGCCGATACGTCCATGGATTGGATATCGACTTGGATGGGGCCGATAAATATATGCTCCACAATGTTTTCTGGGTCAAACTATTGGGGCCGGTCGGTCACGTCACACACACACACACAAACAGAAACACACAAAGTCGTTCTACTTCCGGTGTTTTGCTCGCCGTACGTGTGGAGGTGTAAGGTTCATAAATTTTCAGCACCCACCCCCATTCCACGGAACGTGTTTCCGGATGACCATCCGGCCTTTGGCTTGGCACTCCTTGATTTTTCACTATTGATATTAGCTAGAAATTTATGCTTCTAGCTGTGTGACATGCGGAATGAATACGTCCGTCCAAAAGTAGCCGAACGAACGATCGGATCTTGACGAATCGGCTTCACGGACCAGCTGTGGCCTAGGTTACAGAAGCAGCCGTGATGGAATAGCGGATCATAAATACGCAGTCCTGGTACGGTTAGCTGCGATAAGCACCTAACGTCGCGCTCATATCGCCTTTTGAAACACGGTGAGCTCACGTAGGTTTCGCCGTTGATAAGAAATAGTTGAAATACGCCCCGAAATCGCTGGACCCGATAAGATAAGGGTGAGCTGGCGACGAGGTGAATTGGTACCAGATCCTTCGAAATGCGTGAAGCAGCTAATCAAACACGTTATCGATTGGGATTGTTTGCCTTTGGTGAAATTTGTCACCGGATAGAACGAGAACGGTACAGACGCAAGCTGTACAACCAATCGGTTAATGTGAAGCAAGCGTCCAGGGAGCTAAGATAAGAATATGTTTGTGGCAAATTGTGTGAAGAAATAAATTTTATGATCTTTACTTCGCCAGGAAAATTTATATCACTTCACATTTTTATTTTTTTCTTGTTTTTATTTGAGAGAATAAAGATTGATTTAGTAAGATATGTGTTTTTGGGGTACTTTAAAAGGGACACAACGGAAAGGGAGTTGTACACATTGGAGTATATCTATTTACAACTCCTCGATGATCATGGCAGAGTATTGCAGAATATGAGTTGATCCTCATCTATTGGATCGAAGCAATGCTTAACTCAAGCAATCTCGATTCAAGCGTATTGAAAGAAATCATGCAGCTTCTGTAAGCTTAGCAATCCCACCGGCACATTTGCAACCGTCCGTCCGGTTGATGCAGCGACTTTAATCCATAACAAAACTGCACTAGCTGTAATAAGGGTCACATCTTTGACTACATATTTCCATGGGCGAATTTATCCATCACGCGATCGGATGTGGTTGTATGAAAAGTTAATAGAGTCGTTTTTGTTATTAATTTCTAAAAAAAACCTATTCCTTACATCGCTAGTAATGTAAATTTAAACGTATTTCCTTCTAGCCCGTTTCATAATAATTTCTTTTATTCGTCAAATATCTACGCTCTTCTTAAAGGGCAAGATAAGTTCAATACATAATATGGTTAAATTAGCTAATCTTAATGTTGCTTCACGTGATTCATGTGTAACTTTTAATTTATTTGCATTAAGGAATTTGAATTCCTGTGGCATTGTCATTCCATCTTTCTTGGATTTGGGTAGGCTTGGTTCTAATTTGTGTAACGTAATATAAATTAGGACACTTTTAAAGTTCTGGATTTTTAATGCATGCTTGATAAATGCCAACCAATCCAAAAACCAAAAAGTAAGATGAAAACCTAAATATTATCTGTTTCCTTTCGTAAATTTCCCCGTGATCGTCCAGTAAAAAACATACGATTCTTCATCCATCATTCCATACGAGAGCATCCATGGAAGAAGGTAACACTCATTTTTATCCTCCAACCGCCATTTTAGTAGATGGTATAGTTGTCCCTTTTCCGACGGTTATCATTGATCATGATTTGTATTGGTGATCGATAGTATGAGAGTATTCGATGGAGGGGAAATAATCTCTTATCTCTCTCAAACCAATTTGAGCCACAGAAAATGATCATGAATTGTCATTAATCATGATAACATGCGGAAAAGAGACCACCATATGAAGCATTCAGCTGGGGAACAGTAGTTAATGCTACCTCTTTGCTAGGATGCTCTCTTGTTAGTAATTTCGAATGATGAAACTGGCCATTTGTCAAGGCAAGGATGTCAAACCAATGCATTTTTCTAGCAGATCTGCACACGGCCGTGTCTTCTATAATTTGCTAATTAAAACAAACGTTTTATACATTTTTATTATTTTGTATACATAAAAATAAAAAATAAAATTCTTTTTAATTTTCAAGATATTGCTATCATACGATCGTTTAAAATCATGTCTAGGAGTGAGCGGCTGGAGACGTTTTCATCTGTATGTCTTAAACGTCCTTGAAGAATATAATAGGATGACGAGGATTTCTAATCCACCAAAAAGACAAAGAAGAGAAAACAAAAGAGAAGAATTCCGTGGGTTTAAAAACTTTAACAGCAGGCCAAGGGTATAAAGCAATTATAGATCCTTTCGAAGAAAAAAAACATTACATAAGTATCAGCGAAACCTTCAAAACACAAGAACAAATAATTTGATGACATGTTCGATAAGCAAAAAGCGTTTCTGTTTAACATTGAATTGACGAAGTAATAAAAAAATACTCAAAAAAAATCAGACTGATCATCTTTTGGAAGTTGCGCTGTTTGGTTTAAAAACAATTTACACATTTTGCTGTGTGCATATGTTAGCAAATCACTTATTCCATATTACAACATTACGATAAAAAATAAATAAATAAAATCCGCATAATCATCTGTGGCGTAAAACAGCAAGTAATGTATAATTATTGTGCTGTCTTTTCCGTGAAAGCCAAATACGTTTGCGATGAATTCGTTTCCTCTTGTACCGTCATGAAGGTGTTTTGGCGTGGATGTAACAAATGTCAAGGTCATGGTAGGAATTAGCTTTTGCAACTAGATACCGTAGCGAGAGTTTCAAATTCTTCCTGCCGTGTTTGTGCACGTGTTCACGATCATGCAAAAGGTGATCGTTGCTCTGACTGAATGTGTTCATCTTTTACACCATTTCTTAAAACAATGGTTTAATGTTTCGTGTAAAAGTAATTAGTAAGTATGAACCAAAAATGAGAAGTAAAATACTGCCAGCCATAATGATACATCAAACACCGTACCTTGTTGTTCACCTTTAATGCTTGTTGTTTCTGTTTGAAATCATTCTCGATGTAACGTCGACCGCAGTACGATCGGAACCAGATGCATTTGCCAGCAAATGTTTCAACAATGGTTGATTGTTTCAGCGGGAGAAACAGGAAACTCTACTGCAACTGCCCGTGGTGTGATGCGTATTAGGGCTAAGCTCGTGCGCAGTTGCGTGCAAAACGTGATTAGTAACGTAGTAACTACTGGTGGAAGATGCTAATTGTCTACATGCTACTAACACATTCGGACGAGGTTACTGCTCCTCCACCGAGAAAAAGATGGGAAGTGTGTAGAGCACCACAGCTTTATAGATGAACGCTCTAAAGACGGTTCGCTTGATCGAGGCCAATGTCAAGGTTAAATGTATGCTCTATACAAACATTTAAACAAAAAATCGTATAATCGAAGGTGTTATGCATACATGGAAAAAAACGCCATAATACCGCTTCCTGCTAATGTCCGAAAAGCAAGCAAACAAAACTGACTTCCCGAGGTGGGTCGATCCGGGTCAAAGTGTAAAGGCATAAAATTCCCCCGATGCATTTGGGCTGGCAAATTTGCATTCCAAATAAGGTTCTAGGTGGAAGTTGTTTTCGTTCATTATAGCAAACAAAACTCCCCGATCCACTCGGCGGCCGCTTGTACGCGAACCGATCGGTGATCGACCAAGTGCCGCACTTCATTACTGCTGGTGGTAGTGTAACTTTTGTTGTCCACATGCAGTACCGCGTATCGTGCAATTTGGTGACGTGGTGTGCGTCAGCATCTGGTTGGTCGGACCGAGGGTGTGCAGGGCCCGAGTGCATCCACAATTATGGCGTCGCCGGTCGCCGGAAGATGATGGCGTTGCGGACGCAGACGAGGAATTGATTTGTACGACCACAAACCGACGACTGCGAGACTGCGATGCTGACGGTGATGACGATGACTACGGCGAATATGATTAACTTGGTTGGCCTTGGCAACGAGTTAGGCAAACGAATTGCTGCGCATTCAAACTTGCCGCTTGCGAGCATCACGTTATCATTCGTTTAAGATGCGTTTCGGAAAGATCTTGCGGAAGCAGTTGGTAGTGATGAATCTTACTTAAACAATAGAAAAATCGATAACCACGCTTCACTATCGTCCCCTGCGCATAGTGACCGTTTCATATGGCTGTTCATTACAAACTTCACACCTTTTCTGCAAAAAAAAAGTTTTCTAGCATGAAATCTCACAATATGATGTAATGCGACCGGTGCCGCAAGACAAGCAACACAAACACATGGAAGATGGTCATGCGGTTTAATCTTGGTTAACCTTGATGGCTTCAAGCATAAGCTAACGAGCATTCATGGTCATCTTTATTTTGTTGCTACTTGTGCGTTCGAAGCTTATGCTTTGCGGATTGGGAAGCACATCACAATGATACGCTTTCAATTTGTATTCTCGCAAATATAGACAATCATCCGGCAATACATCTTAATTGATGAATTGATTGGTCCATTGCATTACATGTTGCGATTTATTTTTTTGCTATCATTTTGTATTCCACATTTTCGCTACCGTCGATTTCATTGGTCGAAGTTTAGTTTTCGCTGCGTAGTGCGTGCAAGAGGTGTTTATTAGTATTGCACACATTGATCTGGACAAAGCGAATCCACACTTTCTTGGGTTTTTCAACCCAAATCATCAAGCTGCAATGAGAGAATGGATTTTGTTTTGTACGTTTTAATGTAGAAATGACATTTTACTGGATGTTTTTCTTAGTGCATTTAATGTGTTCTTAAACTTACTTAATACGTTAAGAAGCTGAAAATAAAAATCAATTGATTAATTCTTCTTGATTAATAAATAAATCCATTAAAACATTTGCAACTTAAAATTTTGAACGAACCATTCAAAGTTTGTGAGACATTCAACGAAGCGTCAAATCATTTAACGAAAGTAACCGTGGACATGAACCACGACTGCGGTAACAAAACGCTTGGAGCCGTTTGAAGCGTTTTTCAGAGGGAACTAAAATTTAAATGTAGGGAGAAAGAAATAATGGATTTGTTCTGTAAATCATCAATTTATCGTAATGTATATAATGTATAATGTAATGTATATTGTATAATTTTGGTTTTGTCCAAAATAGAGCACCTGAACATAAGCACTTTCGGCATCAGGGATAAAACAAACATCACGGAACTAAAAGGTAAATATAAAATCATTTGCTGCGTATCATCTGGTCTGGTATATGCATTTCACAAAATATTTATTGTTCGAGTACGCGAAAAATTCACACGCAATATTAATCACTCTCGCTCTCTCACTATAGCTGCTAGCATTTGGCTCACAATTGGATGGAGCAGTGGAATTAATGGAATATTGTTTTGTTTTCTGTTTCACAACACAAACACACACATTAAACATATTTGTAAATAATGCCATGCGACGCAAAATTAGCAACACAATATCAAACGATAGTGAATTCAAAAGCACACCAAGTTGAAAAGCAAATTCAAATACGCACACTTATTTTCTTTTTGTAGTGATGTTCTTTGTCTTACATTCTAGTGTGAATATTATGTGTATGTGGCATGTTTTTTTTGATAAGTAATATGCAAAAAGGGAAATAATTTCAAATCATCATAGCAAAGAAGCTTTTTTTTATCGATGTCTCATCACTCTTTTCGTTCATCACTTTTTCGGAAAGATCACTTCATCTTTCCTTGAACAAACGATTGCTCAACATCGTGTACATGATTGCTGAATAACATGTTTGTGGATAAAAAAGCATAGCATTTGTAGATTAAGATAAAATCGCTTTCAATGTTGTCTAAACCATCGCTTAGCGCTCAACTTAAAGTAAATGTTTTTCTTTACCTCTTCCTGGCATTGTCACTTTAAAAGCGAATGGCCGAAAGTATTTCTGTCCACCTCATTGTAGTGGTTGCCTTCCCATTTGTAATCAGCATTTTCCTTCGTTCTATTGTGGTAACTGATTTTGTATACTAATTTTCCCTGAATTCGATTGTGTTACGTTAATTTTACGGAGAAAACACTGTTTTACCTGATCAATTGCGTTCGATCTCATGATCTGAGGCATCATTTTGTATGTTTCTTCGTCCTGCAACTTGCTGTCTTGTAGCTTTGTTGATTTACTCTTCTTTAGTGTAAATAAAATGTTTTATGTCTCTTTTGTTCTTAGTTCGTAAATGGCATCTGATCGTCACCACAGTCGACAATATACTTCTTTTTAAGGACTAGATTGGTTTTCTAGAATTATGGCCATTGGAACAAATATTGAATTTGCAATTGAACTTCATAATAAAGTTTCCTATAGGATTGGTTTCAGGATTTAGAGGTTTTGTGAGAAAAGGTGGGTTGCGATTGATTTGTGCTTCGGTTTATACGTGCTTTCGGGGCCCTGTGTACCATAACCACCAGCGTATTCACTCGCATAGTGAAAACACGGGAATGTTGATGAGACAGTTATCGATGGGATATCGTGAACCATTTGAAACTTATTTGGCCGCTTCCGGAGGACAATCCGGTTGATTAGATGGATGGGCTGCCCGAAAAGCGGGATGGCCTTCCAGTTCGCGATCGATACGCAAAATAATTGGATACGGACGCAAATCTACGTGGAACCGTCGAGCATTGAACACTTGCGGCACGAGACAGCAATCGGCGAGAGTAATCTCATCGCCGACACAAAATTTGCCCGCCGACGTTGAGAGCAGCTTTTCGATTGCCCGGAAACCGCGCGTTATCCAATGCTGTGCCCATTCCTTCTTCTTTTCTTCGCCCACATGAATAAGCACTATCAGATTTTGCAACGGTTGAACACCGGATGCAACAACCTAGAAGAAAAACAAAACAATCATTAATTAGGTATCTTTAGAAAAAGGAGTTGTAGTTGCGTCTGTTACAATACCTCACAAATTTCCCGTACTTTGGCACGCTTCAATACATCCTGCGGCATCAGTGGACGCTGAGGACGCGTCTCCTCCAGGTAATACATTATCGAGAGCGATTCGATAAGCGTGTGACCATCTGAAAGAGAGCAAATAACAATCCATTAATCAAACAATTTAGTTGTGAAATATTTTTACACATCCAAGACACTATCCTCAGCCTTTCGAATGTGTCCAATATCTGTTGGGACATATAGATTTAATGATCCAGTTGTTCCTTTCATTGCAACGAAGAAGCATCACTATGATAAATAGCGATAAGGGTACGCACTACGGCAAAGACAATAAGTGACCACTGATCGGCGGCGGCATTTTGTTCATTGAACCTCGAGATAGTGCAAGTAATCGTAAAGCGAGCGGATATGAATACGATGGTTTTGTTGCCGAAAACAGGGCATGATAAAATGGTTTATGATGGTACAATCAAAATTAGACTGACCGTTCAATTCCGCTTCCGATCCGTTCTGCTTTACGGCATCCAACGGAAACGTAGATCAGCTCGGCAGCTATAGAATTGAACGCGGGCAGTTGATGCACATCAGTTTTCTTCCGGAACTTGAGGCGACCGAAAGTGACCACTTGTAAAGCTAGTGTCTTCCCTTCAACAACAAAAAAGGACCCCAATCGTGCTGTGATTTTCGCAAATATGTGGCAAAAGATTGTGCTAGTGACGGTGTTGGCATCCTTTGCCTGTCAGCAGGTGAGAAAGAAGTTTGTCTAAAGTTTTCAAAATCAACCTTTTAAGAAACAATTTTTCTTAACTTAGCTCGTATCGTCGAAAACGGTTGCAGTGCCGGAAGCGGTGAAGAAAGTCCTGCCAAGAGCCGAAAGTGATGTGCTGATCGAGTTCGATCGGTTGTTTAACCAGCTGCATTATGATATCGACTATAAGCTGCGCGTGCTGCGCATGAACCAATCGCTAGCGATCAAAAACCTGAACGCACAGTTCATTTCACGCTTTGGCATTGTGATCACTGAGATTCAGCAGGAGAAGCTGCGCGTTAAGGATGTCATCCTGCAGCACGCGCTGGACATCGGAGACACGCAGAATCCTTGCATTGTCGAACAGAATGATGAAGCATTGCGTCAGGCAACACAGTCTGCGGCCGATATTAGTTTGGCTGCTGAGCTGGCCTACGCCGATATGGCTACGGCATCGCGCGTTTTCTTCTACCCGCAGGTGCAAGCGTTCCAGAACAGCTCGACTGATCTGCAGAGTGCAGTGTTGGAGAAGTTGGGTCGTTCTAATGCCGTCACCGACCTGGACATTACGCTTGCCGAGTTGGCCTACATGTACGAAGGTGAGGAGGACAAAGTTGAACGTGTGCTGTCCGGGATTGAGCAGGAGTTGGAAAACTTCCAAGAAGTTGTCAACAATGTTCGCCGTGACATTTGGGCCATGTCGGACATGATCGGGCGTAATTTCGTCTTCAACATGGGCCTGCTGCTCGAGGATGCACTCCAGTGCTCGTAACACTTCCCGATTGCACGGAATTTGCGGGGGTGCTTTCATCTTCCGGTGTGTTGAGCCTGCTGTAAAAAAATTATCGCGATTCTAGTGCCCCAGGAACATGGCCGGGGCAAGAGTTAAGCGAGGGAGAGGAGTATGCTGCTCAATTATCGAGATATGGCTTCTAATAAATGGTTTTTAGCAGGTAAAAAATGTTGTTTTTCTTCCTGATTAAACGGTTTTTTAACCCTCACAACAGTCCTAACCTGCCGTAATCAGTAATCTAATCGGTACGATAGCA
The DNA here is from genome assembly GCF_943734845.2 of Anopheles funestus. Classification (NCBI taxonomy): domain Eukaryota; kingdom Metazoa; phylum Arthropoda; class Insecta; order Diptera; family Culicidae; genus Anopheles; species Anopheles funestus. Next base: position 33,078,631 of record NC_064598.1, on the reverse strand, counting down.
AAACATCGGCCCTCTCGTTTGCGCCTCCTGATGTTGGTAGGTAAATATGCGTTTCGTACTGACGTAAAATTACTCGGCACGACAAAGCTTTGTCCTCCAGCCTTATCCCGGAGTGGAATTCAAAATTATATAAGAGCCTTCGCTGGGCGGCTGTTTTGATATAGCAATTGCTCCATCACTGCCGCTCGTTTCGCTGCTCGTGTAACCTAAAGATGAAGACGTTTACGTCCATTACGCTGTGCGTTCTGCTTGCTGCCGTGGTAAGTGCTTTAAGTTTAAATGGAAAGAATGGAAAGTGATCCTGCGAAATTATTTGGTTACTACAATTCACTCTTCCAACACAGTCGATCCAGGCACAACTGTCGATGCGGGAATTGTCCGAAATTACAGAGACTTTCCGTGTGCGCTTTGACGACCTGCACGACGACAAGGATGATTTCATCAACCTCGCACGCCGGTTAACTCGGGCTGAGCTGAAGGGATTGAATGAGGCGACACTGGCAAATCTGGCCAATGCACGAGAGGACATCGATGACATTCTTTTGGATACCCGTGAGGAGATTGCGGCCGCCATTATCGAGCCAAACGCGAACGAACAGTGTCTGCTTGGTTTGGTCGACACGGTCATTGCTGAGGGACGCACTGCAGGTGAAGGTATGAGCGCCTGTGCCGCTGACAAGATCGCCATCAAGGAAGGACTCGGCGATGAGTTCCGGGCACTGACCAACACGCTGCAGCGCATCGCAACGGCTGCGTCAGAGTACACGCTCTACACGTTCGCCATTCACAACTCGTTCACCGATCCCGAGGAGCATGTCGAATGGTTGGAGGAGAACTACGACAATCAGGTCGAGTTCTGGGACAATGTTGCCCGTCCGGAAGCGCAGGAAGATCTGGACAATCTGGAAATTAATCGTCCGGCTCTGGTTGAGGAAAATCGGCAATGTCTGAACGCAGTGGTTACTAGCCTCAACACGGCCATGAATACCGTTCGTGGACAAATCAACAGCTGTTAAATGGAATATTGTAATTTCTTGTGGACGCCAGTATCTTGAGCCATCCAATCTTATTTACATCATTTTTTTGCATTACCGTACTTGTGAGTATGTGTGAAACAGTTACGAAATAAAACCATGATAGGCTGGACGCACAGGACACACGATCACAAAGTTCATTCTGATTGCTACCCTACCGAACGATTTTTTGTACACATGGCTTTATCAAACCGCAAAGCTAATTGTATTGATCATGCTATCGGTTTACCGATGGTTAGCTAATAGATTAATGGACCAATTGCAAGCGGTATTAGCAGATAAGCCAAGGGCACTGATATAGAAATTACACGTAAAACATAAAACCCGAAGAATGAATAATTGAGTTAGCTTTATCAAATTGGACGATAACCAATAATCATCGGATGTGCATGACGAAGGAGAAAAATGATTTTCTTATCGCATACCACAATATTCAAGGAAGCGATAGTATCTCTCTCGTTTTGTGCTGATGTGGATTATGGCTAATGGGTGTTAGCTGCCCCTTTAACGAAGGACACGCAGATTTTCTCGGTGCTTACACACTAGAAGATGGTACTTACGTGATTCTAATGCACAATTCACGTTTGCAATGCATTTTTAAAGTACACTACACGTTTGTACGTGTTTTTTTTTACTTTTAAAGGGTGATTATGTGTGACTTAACCACCCTAGGCGAAAAGTCAGATCTGCATTCCAGATGGCCAGAGGCAAAGCCCAGTCGAGGTTTTAATCCAAGCAGGACGCATGCACCCCATATTAGACTCTTTGAATGATTTGAATTCTCACAAGATATGATTAGTCAGAAATATTGGCATACTTTTAAAACAACCATGAGATCTTCAATGCTTAGGGAATTTGAGGTGAAATTTGAGGTTATGAAGTTTCTCACTTTTTGTATTAAAACAACTTCTAAAAGTCTAGTAATCCAGAAATGGCCAGGTATAAGGTCGTTAAGCCAAGAAGAAGGGAGAAATCTTTTAACTTTGTCAATTTTTGTGTTGAGCTTACTACAGCATTTGTTATTAAGTGGAACGCCCAAATGTTTGCAATTGATAAGGCACCATGTATGTACATTGTGTTTAAAAAAGTGATTGTGCTGATAAATTTCAATGTACAAAACGATTTCATATAAAAAAGCATATATGCATTAGTTTTGTAAGCAATATGCAATACGAAATTAAACGCTTTATCGTTTATAAGTAAATGAGAAACGTTTTCGACGATAACGCGGGTCATAAACAAGATTTAATTATCCAATATTATAACCGATACGCATGTGTTATTGTCTTATCGATATGCTCAGGCATGTTAGATATTCTGTAACAATTGTATCTCTTTTATATTATTACTTCTTAAAGGATGTATTCCTGTTGCTACTTTTACAAGCACGATGGAATTCTTTGACGAATCGCATCTTCGAACGCTTGCTGTCTGTCCTCGATTTCCTGCAGACACTCTGCATTATCGGCCACGATCAGCGGACGATTGTACTCCATAGCATCCAGCTCGAACTGCATCAGCGGCAAAGCCTCCTCATTCCAGGCACGATCCGTTTCCTCAAATGATTCCTGCAGAAACTCCAGGTGACGTTCCGGATCGGTAACCGAGTTCTGGCTCACGAACGTGTAGAGCGGCGTCTCGGCGATCGAGTTGGAAAGGCGTTGCAGCAGGTTTAGGAACTCGTAGAACGATTCCGGTAGTGCATCCTTTGTGTCGGTCGTACCAGCCGAACAGCGGCTGATTTCCTCCCCAAGCTGTACCTTCTCAGCGACGATTTCGTACACCAGATCCAACAGACACTGTTCATTGTGGTTGCCTTCCACGATCAGCAGACTAATTTCTAGGCGCACATCGTCAAACCCGTACTCCACAATGTTGCGTGTTTCGCCCAGATCGACCAGAACCTCCTCGTTCATTCGGCGTATTGTTGCCCACAGTCCGGTACGGGCGAACTGCAGGAATTGATCCTTTTCCTTGTGCAAATCATCGAACCGAACGCGATACTCTTCAATCGCTTCACGCAGCTCCTGGTTGCGGGGTTTGATGGCCGTTTTGGATGGAGCAGCGCTGATGGTGCTAGCCTGAAATTTATTTCATACATTACGTGATGTGTGTCGTACAGCGTGTCACTTTCGCTTGAACCAAAGTGAAATTAGCGATAATGTTCACCGTGTACCAGGCAATGGGGGGAGGATACATTGCTAGGTACTGCCGCAGCAACTCACCATCAGAGCACATGCTGCGATAAGGACGAACGCAAAATTGCACGCCATTTTGTAGACTGCGGAGCTTCTATCACCTCTGAACGACACTGAACGCAACCACTAAATTTAGTTAATTGCAACCGCAGCTACCAACACCGGGAGTTTATATCAGTCGACGACGGAAGCGAAGGAAACAGATTGAACTGTATAGTTAAGTTAAGCCAACACCAGTGTCCGATTAGATTGGAGCAAGGTACAGCCAATATTCGTGTGCGAGGTTTCTTTTTTTTCTCAACTCCAATCGTGTCCAGATGTTACCCACCGGTTTACGACAGTTCTCTGAGCACCTGACGATGGTGGCGGAAATTTGGCTCAACAGTTCTTATTGCTGACCAGGTGTGCTGGTCACTCGCTGTCTTTAGATAACGCGAGTGACCGTCAATGCCATTAAGGAAACAATAAATAAATATCCTGTCCTCTTGGTGATACAGAGATGTAAAATGAAGACATTGAGGTATTTATGCGTGAATATATTTCAACGTGAAATTTCTAGATATTAAAGAGGTTTATAAGCACATGGGCTTTAAAGATATCTTAAGATATTCCTTTTTTTGTATATAGGTATCAAGAAACCCGTGTTATTGATCTTACATACTTTCAACTAGGTCTTAGTCTGAGCACTTACGAAAGAGATTATCAAGTTTTGCATGCAATTGTATGCAACCAGCCAAAAGCTTTTTCGAACTAAGTAATCAACTCTTTTTACCAAACAGATGTCGCTACCATAAGTCGATCACGGTCACATTACGTTGCATACCGTCCTCAATATCGACAACATCTTTATTGCCCTTAACTGACCACAGCTAAACCTTTGCCAATGGTACCCTCGCTAGGTGGCAGACGAAAAAACATTGTCGTGTTTGATGAGTTTCATATTATTGCGCCGATAGCAGATACCAGCTTGCTTAAAATCTCATGCAATCTAGAAACACGGCGGTCAAAATTCAACGTTCGGTAATCGAATTATCGTTTGCTTATCGTATCGGCCGGATAGGTATGTGAACGGTTTTTATAACATCCGCTCCGTGCGTTATGGACAATACAAAAACATACTTATAAGTCATCATTGGCTTGCCGTGGTAGGAAGTGTAATATTGCAGCAAACAAAGATGTTTCGAAGCACGATCATCACGACGTTTGTTTTCGTGTGCCTGAGCCTTGGCTCGGTACGATCGCTACCTTCGTTCGTGTCCTTCCAGGAGCAGTTTGGTAACTATTCACAAATTGGTGAAATTCTGATGCAGACTAAACGTAGCGGAAATTCGATGGCAACGTCTCAGTTTAACATTGAACTGGTGAGACTCCTGGGTAATGCTACCATCGAGCTGAGACAGATTGCAAATGCTACGATCGAGACGATCATCGGTGCCGATGCTATCGACGATGAGTGCCGTGCGATTGTGGATGATCTTCGCTACATATTTACGCTGTTCAGTGAGCTCGACGTAAATTACTGTGCGGTAACTGCTGCCGAAGAATTGAAACCATGGACATTGGATCGCTTCTTCCGCTACGCAGATTATGTGCACAGTGAGTTAACGCAGCTGACGTACCGAGTTTCGCAGGTGTTGGCGACATACAGCAAGATCAGCGAGATGGATCGCATTGACGCGCAGCTGCAGCTGTACTATGAAGACTTCAATTACATCTACAACAGTTACCAGTTTATTCTAAGTGCCGAGCTGGAACGTTTCGAGGATGTTGAGCATCCGGTACGACAAGCACTTTACGAGTGTCTCGATACGGCCGTCCATTGGTACGAAAGTGATATGGAGTACGTACTAAGCTACATCGATGATAACTGTGCGGATATTCGTCGGGATTTGTAAATTTTAAGTTAGCTAAACCATCACTCTATAGCAGGTGAAGAATAATGAAATAAATGTGTTGAGTTGAACAACTTGAACAAAAGTTAAGCTTATGGCATGTACATATAAATGTTTGAATGTAGATTCCATAACTTTTCTACTTCTTTTCTGTATCCTTGGGCTATATACGGTGATAACCAAGACAGAAGCATTACACTTTATAACCTCTCCAATTATCGCCTCCTTATCAGTAGGATCCAACCATCCGAAAAGAACTACTGTACAGGGTGCTTATGGTATACATGCCAGTACTCACCAGTGAATCGACGAGTGGCAATATGTTATCTAACCTGTTCACCATTGTGACGTGCTGCCTAATCCTGGGACCGGGCTGGCATGCGGTCTTCGCCGTACCTGCCATCGTTAGCTATCAGGACCGTTTCGCCAATCACTCAACGTATGGCGAACAGTTGATGCAGAGTAGGAGGACAATTAACTCAGCTGTAACCCGTGAGTTGAATGAAGATTTGATACGTATGCTAGCGAACGCTACGATCATGATCAGACAAACAAGTAATGAAACGAAACAACTTATTGAGGATGCGGAAATTACGGACGATTCGTGTAAGAACATAGTGGTGGATCTGCAGGAATATTACACCTGGTATGCGGTTGTAGATATGAAACAGTGTGCGTGGTACACGGCCGAAGGAATGGTACCGTGGACGATGAGCAGATTTTTCCGATATGCGGATTATGTGAACAAACAGTTAACACAACTGACGCACCGTGTAGTGCGGGTACTGGCTAGTTACAACTCGCTAGCACAGATCTATGGCATCGAAAATCTTTTGGCGCAGTACTATGAAAATTTCAGCTGGATCTATAACAGCTACCAAATTATACTAGACTACGAGCTCGAGCGGTTCGATGATCCGGAGCATCCACTAAGAGTGGATCTGTACCAGTGCCTTGACACAACCATCATGATATACTTGTCCGACATGGAATTTGTGTTAGATTATGCGAATCTATACTGTTGACACAATATAAGAAATCAATAATAAATGCTACCGAAAACATAAATCAGAAAGGGAAAGCTACATATCACAACAACCAATCGATAAGGGTTGGTGAAATATTTCAACTGTATATTTTCAGCAACAATGCCCTTCAAGACGGATCGAATGTGTGATAAAGAAACAATTCTTGTCCCCGTGAAAACCGTTGTAATATGGCAAAATTATTGACCTTCTTATCTTAATCATCAGGTGGGTTGTGGTTGGCCGATAGAATTTGTCTTACAGTCGCTAATTTTCCGTCGGTGAAACACGACAGGTTGCAAATTTATCTCTCATTCAAACATTTTTTCCCTACAAAAATTGTTCAAATGCAAAATGTTTCATTGGAGTTGGAAGCTCGTGATAAGCACATATATCCTGTTTTGCGTAGTTGAATCTGCATCAGCTGAAGATGTTCCCGCTACTGTGCAATACCAAGAATGGTTCAGTGAGTACGCTACCATATTGGAATATACGATGCAGATTAAACGGCAGGCCAATTCCAACATCACATTACACTTCAACAAGGAATTGTTGAAGTTGTTGGCCAACGCTACGATCGAGATGAGATTGATTGACAACACAACCGAAAGCACAATTATCCAATCGGATTCCATTACTCAAGCATGTCGTCAGGAAGTGTTAGAATTGTTCGAGGTTTACCGTACGTTCGGTCAAACGGACATGCAGGTGTGCGCAGAATACATTACGGAACAGTTGGAGTATTGGACGACGGAACGTTTCTTTCGCTACGCTAACATGCTTCATCGTGAAGCGACGGAACTTACACATCGCGTGAGCCTCATACTGGAGGAGTACAACAAGATCACACAGATGGACAACATTCTCGACGTACTGACGGAAGCATACTACCGATTCAATAACTTCAACAATGTGCTGCAGGATATTTTAAACAGTGAGTTGGATCGATTTGCCTCACCGGATCATCTGCTGCGAAAAGCACTGTTCGATTGTCTGGATTCAACCGTGACGTTCCACCAACTGATCATGGAGTACGTTCTAAGTTATGTGGATAGTGGTTGTACGAGTGTTTAATAATACGACGCATAATATGATTAAAACATTAGAATATATCATTAAACGTATGTTGAGATGTACATTAATAAAAAATCAAGCATTTCACAATCAAATTTATAAACCATTTCCATGAGAGATTTGCCTACCACCAACCTAAATGACACGGGGCCGGTATATGTCGTATTACAGGACTGCAAGGACTGACTATCCGGCTACTTGGTAAAGATATATCCAGTAAGCCAGAAATGGCCGACATGACTTCAGAGATCGTTCAGCCAAAAAGAAACACCTAAATAAATGAAGCTTAATTAATGCATAGATGCGCACCGTCAAGATAATTATCTTTCATACTTGGAAGTTCTTGTTGGTTGTTAACAAGAAATAACATTGATATTGGATTGTACTTTCGCTTAAAGCTCTCTTTAAAAAGATTTAATCTATCATCGTCAGGAGTTTTACCGGGAGTCTATATTTCAATTTGCACAGCAGGGTTTGGCACTACGCTAACCAGGCGTTGAAGGTATCCTTTTCAACTGTTCTTTTCGCAATACTCATCTACGGGATCATCTCAATGCAACTACGAGATAGCGTAACTGCTGGTTGATACTATCCTTGAGAAGCGATAGACCACAAATGCTACGATCGATACGATCATCGGTGTTTATGACATCGAGGATAAGTGTCTGGAGATTCTGGACCATATTTGCTACGCATTTACCGTGATTAAAATCCGCAAGATTTAAAGTACAGTTGTAGCACTACGATAAAGAATTATGTCTCTGACGTCGCGTCTAGGACATTGTAGCATAGAAACATTATCGACCTTCTTATCATAATTATCAGGTGGGTTATGGTTGGTCGATAGAATTTTTTCTTACAGTTGAATACCTCCCGTCGGTAAAACACGTCTGGTTGACATCAAACAGTAGATATTGAAAAAAGTTTTAAAGCAAGATGCTAGTATGGAATTGGACTCTCGCGCTATCCACGTCCTTCCTGATTTACATAGCTGTATCAGCCTCAGCTCAAGATGTACCGGTCATTGTACAATACCAAGAATCGTTCGGTGAGTATGCGAACATGTTGGAAAATACGATGCAGATAAAGCGTCAGGCCAACTCCAACATCACACTACACTTCAACATTGAGCTGTTGAAGTTGTTGGGCAACGCCACAAACGAAATGAGATTGATTGACAACACAACCGAAAGCACAATTATCCAATCGAGTTCCATCACCCAACCGTGCCGACTGGTGGTGTTGGAAATATTTAAACTTTTCCGAACAATTGGACAAGCGGAATTACAGGCATGTGCAGCATACGCCACGGGACAATTATACTACTGGACGATGCAACGTTTCTTCGGCTACGCTAACATGATTCATCGTGAAGCGACGGAACTTACACACCGGGTGGGGCTTATACTGGAGGAGTACAACAAGTTCACACAAATGGACAACATCCTAGACGTACTGGCGGAAGAATACTACCGGTTGAATAATTTTAATAATGCGCTTCAGGAGGTATTAAACCGAGAGTTGGATCGATTCTCGGCTACGGATCATCCTTTGCGGGAAGCACTGTTCGATTGCCTAGATACAACAGTGACGATCCATCAACTGGACATGGAGTACGTTCTAAGTTATGTGGATAATGGTTGCATTAACATAGGAAACGCAATATGGTGAAACATTCAAAAATATAGCCTTGTGCGTGTGCGATTACAAGAAACCATCCAGTCCTGTACTCTGATAAGCGGTGAAATATATCACTTCACGAATGCTGGAAGGTTGCATTACCAAAAACCCAGCATTTCATAACAAAATCCATACGTCATTCCCATGCGTGAATTAACTTCCACATCTTCCTAGATGACGGAAACCTAAATGACGCACACGAATAAGCGAATAACCAGGTCGCGTATTTGTCAAGGTGCGCAACGTGTAGATAATTTTCATTACTACTCCGAAGTTTACAACCAACAAGATATAACATTGATATTGGATTGTACTTCCACAACGCGAGCTTATCTTGACCATGGTTTAATCCGTCATTATTGCGACGCATTTCGATCGTTATTTCAGTAGTCGTTGGTCAGCATAAGGATTCGTGTCTAGGGAGAAGTGTGAGAAAGTACAGTTTCTGTTACAAAACGATGCGTTCAATCGCGAACCTGTTAGTTCCGGTAGCTCTGCTACTATCTTCCGGTTACGTTGGTACAGCTTTAGCCAACTTTCTCGTCGACTATAATGGGAACTTTTCCACGCTGTCACGTGATGCTGAGTTTGAGCTGCAACAGATGCGTCAGTTCAATGGAGAACTGATCCGGGAGTTTAATCGCGAGTTGTTGCTCGAGTTTGCCAGCATGATTCCACGCATGCGTCAGGCTAGCGAGGAGTTGGAAATGTATATTCAGAATCGCGATGACGTGGATGACGAGTGTCGTGAGTACACCATGGAATTGTTTGAGCTGTACCGAATGTTCCAGGCGTTTGACATTCAGGACTGTGCGTACTATGCGTTCAACGATCTGCGGACCGATGCGCTATATCGGTTCATACCGGTTGAACGATCTTACTCGAAAGAAAACTATCGCTCCATCAGTCAGACAGTGATCACGCTTGGTCGCAATAATGTCCTGGAAACGGAAGAGGTTCAGGCGGAACTTCAAGAGGAATTCGAGTACTTCTCGACGTTACGCGACAGTTACCGCACGCTGTTGCAGGAGGAGCTGGCCAAGCACGGTGAGGATGCGTATATCACGATCAATCGCTTCGAAGATTGTCGTGATGAGGCGTTCTATTGGCAGGATATCGATATCGAGTACGTAAAAAGTTATCTGGATGATAACTGCTACTTGTAAGAAATGGCCATAAATGTTATGCCACGCGTGTTATCGGTTTGACAATAAAATCATAAATCGTTCAGGAGCACATGATGGCTGTTGGATGTTGTTTCCGTTAAGAAAGATTACTTTTTTTACTTCGGAGGGGTAATTCACTTCATTTTAGTTAAGCGACAAGTTAAGTTAAGAGCCCACGGTGATCCACAAAATGATGACAAAGTGGTTATTGATATTGGGTGTTGTTGGGATCGTCATAATCCCGAATTCATCTGTGGAAGGATATCTTCTCGAGTATCAGGATGAGCTAGCCAACCTTAGTTCGCTAGTGGTGCGCGAGGTCACCGTCAGCTGGGCTGCCAATAGTGAGCTGAATGGACTGTTCAATCGCAGACTCTTAGCGCAAATCGGAGAAGCTACAATACAGATGAGGTTTCGCGATGAAACCGTGGCAGAACTGTTAGAAAATGAACGAGACAGTTTAAGTGAAGCTTGTTGGCAATCTTTAGAGGAATATTATACTTTTTATCGTACGCTGTGGGGTGTAGATTTGCGCAATTGTATGCAAGAAGCTTACCAGGATTTGGAATACGATAGACTGGGTCGATTCCGTCCACAAGCTTCATCCGCACAGCGCATCATTAAGACCGCTACCTATCAGGTTATTCGGACCCTATCGATGAGCGATATATTCGACGAGGAAAGTATTCGCAGAAAACTCACGGAAGAGCAACAATCGTACGAAAACACTTGGGAGTACTATGCTACTACGCTACAGGAAGAGCTAGATCGGCATGATGGAATTGTGAGTGGTACGATGGGACGGTTGGAGATATGTATCGATCGTGTACTGGATTATCAACAGGAGGATATTGACGTGATAGAAGAAGAGATACAAACGAATTGTAACAATCAGGTGAAAATGTTTATGAAATAAAAGATATGCAACAGGGGTGATTTGCAATCAACTTAGAAATAAATATTATGACTGTTATGTGATGCGTGTGGATAGTTTTCGGATGGCGCTTCACACACGGAACACAAACTTGACTAACACACTAAAAATCAATCATATTTGTAATAATACGCTGATAACGCTTTTCAGATGATACTTAAGAGAACGCTTTTCAGATGCGTATACCGGCCGCCACTGATATTATTTGTCCGCTTGTAAAAAAAAACTCGAATGCTAATCTTGCTTCTGACCGTGTAACGTTATGCCTAGGCTTGAACTTTGGCTTTGGCAGTCTTCGTCAGTAGCGTACGTCGACGCTTGAAGCGATCCAGAGGATCAAGTAGTGCGACGCTGCCCGCATCTGCAGCAATGATCATCAACAAGCTTCGTTTACCCCCGTCTTAAAAGGTTCCGAATTAGAACGCAGAAACAATTTCCTTTTTTTGTGCAACACACTCTTATCATTCGTCACGGATAATCGTTCCATCAATTTTTGAACGAGGTAATGAAGATAAGCGTATGATGGCGACCATACACAGATTAAATGGTAATTAAAGCAATCGTTTTGTTTAAGATAATGAAGAATATATAGAAGTACAGGAACTAAGATTTAACCAGTCGCATAGCAGTACAGTATCCGCCGTAAACCATACATTGTTTCCAAAAAAAACGATGTTTCTGTTCCTAAAAAGTGCGAACAATTCAGCCCTTGTAGTGGTGATTCTTTTCACCACCATACCTTCATTTTATTGCAATCTTCTAGATTACCAAGGCAAGTTTGCAACGGAAGGACAACGCATTAATTTTCAAATGGTTCAAATTACCGATAGTCAACGGAATGCTTTCTCCTATGTTACTAGCATCGCGTTGAAATTGATCGGTGAGACGATCATCGCTGGTCGTACCAGAACCAAAGAAGCTTGGGATTTTATCGAATCGTTCGAAGATGACGTTTCATCTCAAGAAGCAGTTTGTATTGAGGCCGCACAAACCGCACACACTGTTTACGCGCAACTGTTCGGTGATGATATCTCGCAGTGTAACGACTATCTCGATGATGCGATAATGGAGCAACACAGGGATGAAAATGTTGTAGCACTTTCCACTGCACATCGTCTGGCCACAGAAACTATCGGAGCAGCTTTGCAAGTATTGGAAAACGAAAGTGATCCGTTTCAACAGTTAGAAGCTTTACGCCTGCGCCAGACCGATCTTGACACAGCATGGCTCGTTTCACAAATCGAATTGGAATCAATCAGCAAACGGAAAACTATGGCGAACGATGAGGCACTGTACAACTTGGAACTGTGTCTCACTCAGTGCGTTCTGTTCTTCAATTATACGATCGTTTACGTTAAAGATGAACTGGAAGCATGTTTAAGGGAAGAAAAGTAAGCAATAAACACTTACCGATTTGCAGTGCCGGTACTTGCTCCATTGGATTCACCTCTCGATACTCATTGCAGTGCTGTTCGCCTCCGGACTTTATTAAACTGATCGGCTTAATGTCGTACGGAATCTCCTTCAGGTTTAGGGCAATGCGCACACGCCAGGAACAGGAACTGCGCCAGTACGAGTACAGAATGGGCTGCGATTCGGGAAGAAGATCTTGGTTAGACATGGCTGAATTTTACACTTCTGTGCACAAGGAACGATTTAGAATGAATGTGGCTGCTAGCCGCAATGTTTGTTCGATTCAAAAGTGATCGGAATGTAGCCGGTTTTGTCGAGAACTGGTTTTGTTTCCTATCGTTATTATAATGATCTGAACACTCCTGGAAACAGGCGCCGAAACAAACCAGTTGATAAAGGCATCACATGATGTTACGTGGTTTGCATATCTTCAAGGGGTTTAGTGCAGAGCGGGGTTGTTTTGTTGTTTTTGATGCTCTTTTGCTTACCTTCGACATCGCAGACAGCGACATCGAGCCATGGAACTTGGAGTAATTAATTTTAAAGCCGTTTGTAAGCGACTGCAGCAGTGGAAATTGTTTCAGGGATGCTGTTGCCGCGCCTAGCACACTGTATACGGATGCGTGACGATTGTCAACAAAGGGAAAGCCAAGGATGTTGGGAGGATAGAACAGAAAAACAAAAACCACAAAAATGGGAAGTATAAATCAAGAGAGGAAAAAGTCGAGGATGTCGATATCGCAGAACAGTAGCAGAAGATAATATCCTCAAAAACTCACTACTTTTTGGGAAAGAACGCACAAATTGCCGGCATCGTTTGTTTACGCTTTATTATTGCCCTGTCAATCAACTGTCAGTGATATGCACACAGGGGTTGAGAATGGTGTAATCGCCACCGTATTGCTCATAACTGCTTTTGTAAAATTATGGAAATATCAATGAAAGCGAAAACTGAATCATTTCTTTATTGAATAAATAGCAGTAGTTAGGAAAACAGTACAAGAGATAATTAGCTGACCAATATTTTATTGATGAGCAGCCGCTGTGCTCGAAGTTTGACACCTGTCAATAGTTTGTTGTGTAACTCATGTTTTGTTTCTAAAATTCTCGAGGATCCGGAGGAACCGAAAAAATGATGAAATTGTGTTAATTTACAGCAAAGTTTTTGCCAATTGCAAGATTTAGTTAAGAATTCAGCAATTAACTTTCACTTGAACGAGTGGGAAACGCAACATCAATATGGCAAAATATATAGCCCAAATTATCGTGCTTGGTGGCCAAATCATAGGAAAGGCATTCACGCGAGCACTTAAGCAGGAGATAGCTGCCTCCCAAGAAGCGGCAAAACGTGCCGGTGGTGGACAAAAGGGTCAAGATCGAGCTGCGGCTAACCTAAGGACGGGTAACGTAAAATCATAACGCTCACTATAATCATGCGCTTACACGTGTTCTTTCTCATCTTTCCGGTAGGCATGACCCTTGAAGAGGCACAGCAAATCCTCAACGTAACGAAGCTCGACCCAGAAGAGGTGAAGAAAAACTACGAACACTTATTCACCGTGAACGATAAATCCAAGGGAGGATCGTTTTATCTACAATCTAAAGTTTTCCGCGCTAAAGAACGAATAGATCAGGAACTGAAGGAGGAAAAACCGCCGGAAGGAGAGAAAACGGACACCGGTACGGGGAAACCCGAAACGGCGCAGTAATCAGTTATGTATCGTTGCAGTATTTTTCCACGAAAGACAAACTCACTGCAATGATAACTGTTAAATTTATAAGTAAATATGGCTATATAGTGCAAAACATAGTACAAAAGTAGTTTTCAAATTCAAATAGTACTCATAAGATTTCATCATATCATCGAACTACAGTTCCTCCTCAGATTCTTCCAATGACTTCAGTATTCGTTCGTCCTGCACTTCTAGATTTAGCGTTTGTTGATTGATTTCTTTCGTGCTGCATGTGGCCACATCCATCAGAGGAACTGGTTTAACAGTTTTAGCAGTTGCTGTTTCAACGCTAAGTTGTATATCGCGGGATTTAATTTGCAGCTCCTCAACCTGTGTGAAGAAGGGTCTTGTTACAAAAGTAACCGGCTTTGCGACGAACGTCAAGAAATGTAGATACGATATCTTACCACCAGTTGGTTCAATTCGTGGTTGATTTTATCGATCATTGATTTGAGTATGGTTTCAGTTTTCTTCAGTTGCCGTTGCTCTTTTATTAGGGAAGAGTATTGTGTGGAATTACGCATATTGTGTGGATCCAGTTTGCTGTACACTTGAACTATTTTCTAAATCGTTTGTTTATTGATAACTTTAATTTGGACTAAACGTAAACAAATCAGAACTGACAGTAGCGCTTGACAGTGTTGCCAATTTAATGTGGTTTCGTTGATTTAAATTTAAATTATTTTCCTATTGTTTCTAAATACCGTTTGGAATATAAAACGATATGGAAATTATGTAAAAAGCAACGAAATAAATTAAATGAATAGTTAAATTGTTTTTGTTGCACATATTGAAACAATGAAGGGTGTTAAACGGCTGTTTTGACTATCGATCGAACCCGTTGCTATATAGCAACGTAAGATCATCACGACAGAGCACGTGAAGATATGAATAGAATGATTGATCGTGAAACAAAACAGTAAAACCACACAATTGTGAAGTCGCAACCATGGATTTTTTAAAATTGGTCCTTGTGTTCTTTCACCGGGTATATCCGAGTCGCACCCCATTGCGCCTGTCTGTTGCGGGTTGGCTTCGCTTACCCATGCATTTGACAGGAATTGTACAGGACATTCAGCAAGGATCGTTTCGCAAAACTGTTCACAATCTTTTACGTTTCTGATAGTGCCATATCATGCTGAAATGATATTTTGTAACGTAATTAAACAATATTCCCAGTGATACAACTAAAAATGGTCGGCCTAACGACGGATGATATGATCGTCCGGACGCAACAACAGCAGCAACCGTCTCCAAACCGACATTTAGGCGGTGGCCAGAGTGAGTTTCCTGTTTTTATCCCGCCGAGAAAACGGCAAACAGGAAAGAAATCTAACCTTGGCAATCATATTGACCACATCGTCAACATACAGGCAAGTGTACGATCGAAATAAGACGCTCATAGCGCTACGAAATGGTTAGCGTCTTTGTGGGGTGGGTCATCTTGTTGCTTTTGTTATTGCATCGAATATCCTTTCTTCGCGATAGTGTCATAGTATTAGTACGATTGTTTTGACGTGCAGGATGGTCCATGTGTTGGTGTTTAGGATAAGGATGTTTGTTTTGATCGGGACCGGTAAAATTTACTCTTTTCTCTTGGTTGGCATATGAAATCCGTTTAGGAAAGATCCCTAAAGGTATTCTCTTTTCCTACAGGGTACGCGCAAAGAATGGGATTTGACGCCGGAACGTGAAGACTGTAGAAGAAACAAGCGATGGAATAGTGAAGAAATCATCGAGATAAACTCCAACAGTAAAGGACCGACATCGAACGGTACCAACGAAGATGAAGATGATTTGAACGAATTGCAAAACTTTCATCCACTCAAGGATAGTTCAACCGTAACGCCGAGCAGCATTTCCGAAAGTAGTCTCGACCGAAAGTCAAGCAAATCGGCCGAACTGCTTACCGGAGGCAGTGGTTCGAAGCGGTCAAAGAAACGTGTCAACATTCGCACCGATTTGGACGAAATCGGTCGGCGTCGTTCACCGTCCGCAATCTGCAACTATGAAGATTTGGAATCGGGTGAAACGAGTGTCCTTAATGCGGACCTGGACCAGCAAAGTCTTGAGCGGTACAATACGAACCGTTCGTATGCATCATCCACCGACAACTATCTTACGATGACGGGTACGATCAAGCGCGGACGCAAAAAGGGACAATCGATCGACGTGCAGCTTAACATTTCCCGCGAAGAGCTGGAGCAGATTAGCAAGCAGGCACTTGCCGTACATGGCGAGTCGAACCGAAACGATCGGAGCTGCTGTACCCTTCGGACTGGTGTGCACATTCTACTGCTTTCGCTCATCTGTCTGCCGTTCGTGACTTTTACGACCGGTATCTATTCATTTTACATGGGCACCGTGACTTGGTATAACATGTTTACATACTTTAACGAGGAGCGATCATACTGCCATAAGCTGCTAATGTC